>NC_062214.1:98807540-99110570 GCF_902686445.1 Sciurus carolinensis
ATATTATATAATTTATAATATAATATATTTATATATAAATTATTAATATATCAACATATAATATGTCGATTATATATGATGTATTGATTATATATAAACTTATTAAATAGTAATCTCACTGTATATTCAATTCTGCAATTTGCTCACCCAGACAATATTAATAATCTTTTTCCTTTTTTCTGCTTGGACAGTTTAAAATAGAATATAATTTTACCTATTACTATTCCCTCCAATCAGTCACTTATCTTTTTGTGCATAGGTCAATTAACAGGATCAAGGACCAACTTCATAAAGTATTTTAATAATAAACTGGTGCTTTGATAAACAATATTTGTTATTGGGAGCAGTGAGGTTTTTGTCACCTTTTTTGAGTGCTATTCCAGAGATGAGTTTCAGCTCTTAAGTAACCAGGTATGTCAAACTTGCCTTTGCCCAAATTGAAACCATAATGGAGAGGTGGCTAGGAGATGATCTAAAAATAAAACAGCGTATGTAGAAGTAGTCCCTTGGTTTTGTTCTGAAGGCCATAAATTTTCATAACTTCGTGCCTTTCACTGTTCATAGCTCCCTGGCCTGTGATTTATAATCTGTTTAGTAGACAAGGTAAGGGTGGCCAGATGTCCCAGATTTAGATGTAGATAAATGGTAAGGTTTTGCCCATTATCATAACAAAGAACCACTCTATGATGTGCAAAATAATTATTGGGGTCATGAGATTAGAGATTTTTCTGTAGTGCAGTCAGAAACATGCCTCTCCTACTGGCCACATTGATCAGCCTCCGAGATGTTATTTGAATACTGTCAACAGCCTTGAGCTAACATTTCCTTATGGCTTATTTTTAATGGATAAGGAACAGCTGATAAATGGCAAAGTGTGATCTAACGGTTCATTTGAATTTTAGGAGGAAAGGATGACAAGTATTCAGAATCTTCATAGAGTATCACAGTTGTTTGCTTATATTCTAGAATTTACAATTTACTTTCTAAAGATCTTTGCCTTTGTATCTATCTTATTTTCTCTTCTTTCATTAAACATTCTGCAAGTTGATATTTTTTACTTCTCTGCTTTTGACTCTTAGGACTCTTGTTTCTTTGCTTTTTCTGTTCTCACCATGGAAGGTCATCCATACTTTTCCCTTTGGTTTTGTGGCCTGGTGTGAAAAAGTTTTCTTTCACATTTCTTTTCTCTCTTTTTTTGAACCCGAAAGCCTCGTCCTGGGGAAATGCCCTAATGCTTGATCATGTACCATGGAAGAACATTTGAGAATTTCTCACTCTGATGCCTGAGGAGGAAGAAACAGGCTCTTCCCTGGAGCCTGTGGAGGAGCTCAATGTCTGGGGACCTTGGCCAAATGGGAGACCAACTTTCTTTACCTGGGCTTGCAATGCCCATTCTGTACTTGTTTTGGTTTCTGCCACCTCCTCTTATATCCATTTTCTATGTATTGAGGTGGTCACGAGCACCATTAAGTTAGACAAGTGACAGTTTAAATCTCTTTTTTTAAAATATATTTTTTAGTTGTAGGTGGATACAATACCTTTATTTTTTATTTTTATGTGGTGCTGAGGATTGACTCAGGGTCTCACAGGTTAGGTGAGCACACTACCACTGAGCCACAACCCCAGCCCCTTAAATCTCTCTTTAACATCAAAAAGAAAGTGGAATTTAGAAAATTTAGAGTTGAAAAAAAAGAAAGTGGAATTTAGAAAATTTAGAGTTGAAACTCAGCTACCCTCCATAATATTTTGATAGCAATTATTTCTGTAATTTTTAGAAGTGCAGGAGAATGTCAGTGTGAATTTTGAGGTTGATATGTAACTGGTAAATTGAACTGGCATGATGTGTGGGATGTAGCCCATGACTGACACACCTTTACTGTTGTCTCCCATCTTCCTTATAAAAGGTACCAAGTGGGAGTAATCTTTGCTGCTACTGGATGAAAACTCTGGCTGACCCATGACTCGGTCATGGTAATAACAGGTAATAACAGTGGCACAGTTGCTACCACATTCTCAATTCAGCAGTTTAAATGCTTAGTACGAGGCAATAAATCAAAACTCTGACAAATTAAAATATAAAATAATTTTACTAGAACCATTGCATTCTTGCTAGGGCATTACATTTTCTCTTCCTGCTTGGCTACTTGTCGAGGGAAACGTGGATAGGGCTCTTCACTTTTCTTCTGCTTTGTATTTCCCCCTAGCCGTAGCTTACTAAGTGAGTTTTCTGATCTCTCCTAGATGAGATATGGAGGTGGGATGGGGCGGAAAATAGACTCAGGGACTGCAGTCATCTTGGGCTGAACCATTTGGTGCCAGGTGTTTAAACCCTGGGCCCTCTGAGGGTCCTCTCACTGGATTCAGCCTACTCTTGTTTTTAGCCCTTGGACCCATCCAGACATCTCCAGTTCCTTCTTCAAATTCCTTTAAGAAATCCATATGCATTCTGGCTTCTGGCTACAGTTTCCTGTGTCACTCTTGTGGCCTTGCCAGACATGACCCAAGATGGAGCCATCTCTGCTCTCTTCCACACACGAACTACCCCTGGCCCATGGGATATAGTAATTTATTTTTGGGGGGTACACATTCAATTAGCAAAGAAACATCACTTTGTGTCTTGTCTAGGTTTCCAGGTAGGAGTCAGACCCTTCTTTGTTCTGCTGTACCTCAGCAGGGAACACATGCAGATCTTCAAGTGGTCCTGTGAAACCTTCTGCTTTAACAAGGCTGTGGTTAGCTGACCACTAGCACCCTACTTCCTAGGGTGGAGGAAAGGGTTTTATAGGATAGTTTTCTCTTACTAAACCTTTACTTCTAATGCTGCCTGTATTTCTAAACTCTGCTAAAATGAATATCAGAACTTTTGAATTGGCTTTCCATTGTTTTCTTTGGAAAATCTGCCTTTTGGTGTTTCCTTCTCTTTGCTACATTTTGGTGCCTCTTTAAAAATATAAATGTAAAATTTGATTACAAATACCTTCAAATAGACTGTTGATTATCCATGGACTATTTCTCAAAGCTCTTGCTTTCTTGTGCTATTTCACTAATGTAAAACCTGTAAGTATTCCTGTAGTTGATGTTTTGAGGTGTGTATTGGTGTATGGTGTGATCTACTTTAACTTCATGGTAAGATTTCAAAACAAAATAAACTAACAAACACAGCAGCCCAATCCCTAGCCTCACAAAGGCGAGGGATGTTGAACTTTGTGCCTAGTGTTCTTTGTGTCCACGACTCATGACACAAATTTATTTTCTGGGAAATCTATTTATTTCTTGCTCCTGTAGAGGTAGAAGAGTTGTAGTCTGGTTAAGAATATGGACACCAGTGTTCCATTTGGGATTAAGTTACTAATTTGGAGAAGTTTCCCCCTTCAAAACTGCAGTTTCTCTTGTGTTAGGCAGAAATAATTCACAGAATTGTTGTGAAGATTAAATGAGTTATTGAGTGAGACCTGCTAAGTAGGGAATTTATAGATATTATTCACTCAGTGAGTGTTCACTATATGGCCATTCTTAGTGTTCCAAATCCCAAACTCTTTCTGATGTGGTAAGCATTTCTAATTCTTGCTCATATATGTTTCTCCTTTTCTTCTGGGGCTATTGGCATTACTAGTCTGGGAGGATGATTCCTGTCAGGCCTAAATTGGAGCAGCTGGCTAGAGGCAGACCCCATCAGGGCCTACCCATGTCCATGGGCACGTCTCATTTCCATGTACTCCAGTCCAACTCTCAACCACCAACTCCATGACTCTGCCTGAAGACATTCTCTGGCAGTTTCAGCCTGCTCTGCCCGGGCATGGGTGTGAGCCAACTGTGCAAAGTAATTATGTCTGTAATGGATCAATAGCTCTGCATCTTTACCCTTGGTGTGGGATAATTCTGAGGCACATGTTCTACTTGATTTCTCAAAGCTTACCAGCGGAACTGAGTGTCAGTTACCCATAGTGGTAAGTTGCTTAGTAACACCCTGTGTTTGCTTCTTTCTCTTCCCTGTTGTTGCTGGGTTTACCAGGAGGCAGTATGCAGGATATTTATCCAGGTGCTCTCTTGGGATCAATACCTGTGAAGGAAGAGGGAGGAAGCAGAGTGGCAGAGGGAGAAGGTGACCAGCAACGTGGTCCAAACAATGACCTTGGCTAACCTAGGTAGCTCCAGAGCTGAAGTGGCCCTTCAGAGTGGCCCTGAGCTGGGGTGAGAGTAGTTGGGTGTTTATAATCCCACAATGAGTAGTCGCTGCATGTGGACTGTACCTGAAGGGAGGTTTGACTATGGGAGAGGCAGTTGTCTTCAGCCAAGGTCGTTTCCAAAGAAGGTTGACAGCTGAGGCCCTTCTGTAACACTCTAGCCTTCCTTCCCAAGGAGCCTGGGCAGATCATCACAGCTTTTACCACACCTGGGCTTCCCACTCTTCCCCCAGTGTTCCTGAGATTATCCCCTAAATCAGCTTGCCTTTGAGTCTGTACCAACATCTGCTTCTAGGGGAAAAAAGCTAAAGCCAAACTTTAACTGCCCAACTTGGGAGCTTGCTTTGTGCTCCCTCATGCTGCCAGGTGTAAGAAATAGGGATGTGACGCCTGCCAGGGAATCTGAAAAGAGACTGGAGGCAGCAGAGGGATTACTCATTGCCTAGGGATGAGTCTGTACCTCAGAGACTTTTGGGGCAAAGGAGAGATCTGTCTTGGGTGAGAGAAGTCTATATGGGCTTTGCCCAGCTGGTAAAGGAACCCTGCATCAAGAAGCTGGGAATGGACACCAGTTAACTGGGGGCTATGGAAGGAGGCACATGTGAATACTCAGTTTAATAAATCCAAGAAGATTTTGTTTTAAAAGGCCAAATTCAATTCTTCCTACCTATATTAATTATAGAAAATCTAATTTATTCACGCTATAAACTAACAGTGACCAGGAGTTTATCTGGACTGCTAATGTTTTTCACATACTAGCTCTTTGTATTGTAGCAGCCAAGCCAGACTTGTTATGGGGAGTATTAGCTCTTCCCTTTCAGAGTTACGCTTCTTCCTAATTTTACATTATTTTGATTGAATCTACCATAGAGAATAATAGGATAATCAAAGCTGTGCTACCTCTTGTCATGATTGTACTATAATCCTAAATCAGGGCATCACAAAAGTCCATATTAATGATTTATGTTCTCTACCATCAATATCACCAAACAACAAATTCCCTAATAATTCAGTATCTCTAATTATATGATGCTCAATCAGATATTTGGCAGGTTATCATTTATCTAGCTTGGTCAAATCAGCTTAATTGGATCTTCAATGTATTCAACCCTTGTGCACCAGTGTCTAACCTGGTTGGGATGCCATTTGCCAAGAGTGCAAATATTGTGTCAATTTGGGACATCATATAAAAACTAAATTCAGTAATGCCACGGAAAGAGTTTTTTTTTTTAAATAAAGATTTATTTCCCATCTGTACAACTTTGGTAGTAATAGTAATGATTTCTAGAGATTTTGATTTCTATGTAAAGTTATTAGTAATCTCCAAATGTATCATAAATTTTTAAATAATTTAAAAGATTCAGTTTAACCCCAATTTTCCATTATATTTTTAACGAATGAATTAAATTTTGGTGAGTTACTAAGGAAATGAATTCAGATGTCTGATTATACAATACCTTTAACACAAAACAAAAAGGGTTGAAGTGCTTCTCAGATTTGAGTGTTTATATTACCTAGGGGTCTTGTGATAATGGGGGTTCTGATGTGAGGGGTCTGGGGTGGGGACTGGGATTTTGCATTTCTAATGAGTTCCCAGGTGATGCTGAGGTTGCAGATTTGTGGACTGTATTAAGCAGTAAGAACTCAGAAGATTTTTTGAAATTCATGTGATTGCAAGCAAAACATACACTTTAACGTGTCTTCATAAGCCAATTTGTATAAAGCCCGGCCATTTAGTTGCTCCAGGGTAGGGACTAGCTCATTAACCTAAGATGTCGTTGTTGTTAGATGAGTCATTGTTTTATGCTACCAAGAAGGGAAAACTATGATGCAACCTGATTTCAGAAATGTTAAAATAAGAGTTTTAGGATGGAGAAATAAGGTGCTTTCTCAGATTTCTTCCCAGTTTCTACGCTGAGTATTTACTCTATGCTAGATACTTTTTCTACAAGGTAGGTACTATGATTGTCCCATTTTACAGAGGCTTGGAGTTACCTTCAGTGACACCGTTGAACTTTGAACCCCATGTCTAAGACTGGACGGGCCCACTCTGCCAGCCTCAGGGGAAGGGCTCTCACCCCTCAGGAGTGTGCTCCCCTGTGCCTTCTCCCTTGGTGTTCATTTAAGCTAAGTGCATATAATAGTCTCTGTGCTTGCTGTGTTTATTTCCCTTCAACACCTATTTTCTTTCAGTCTGGCTTTTTGTATTTGTCACTGTATTGAAGTGGCTGTCTTGAATTCAGTGTGACCTTTCTACTGCCAAATGTAGCCGTCTAGTGGTCTGAATTTTCCTTGACCTCACCTCTCTCTGACATATCTACTATGCTCTTTTTGAAAGTCCCTCTGTGTTTCTGAGTAGACTTTTATATTCAATGCTTGTTTGATTGTAAATCATGCTTTAGTTAGGAAATTTATCACCAGCTCTGTCCTTCGCAACGAAGTATCAGAAGCGTATTAGAGGAATCCAGGCAGTATCTAAATTCTCACTGAATGAAAGTGAGGAATTTGGGAGTGCAATGCAAATGACTGCTTTGGAATCAAGGGTCTTGCTAGAATCTTCACTGCTCCCACTATGCATATTTTTATCATTGAGTTTACAGCATTATATTCTAATTTTGTTCACTTGTCTTTGTGTCCTATTAGACTGAATATCTTGTGGAAAGGGACTGTGTTTTTTATTTTTGTTCCTCCAACTCCTGTCCAATGCCTTGCACATAAATGATTCAGCACATCTGAGGCAAGACCACAAGTCACTATTTTGGCGCTGTGAGGAATCATTTTCTGATATTTGTCTTGTGTTACTGAGGAATCTCACTTACAAAGTCTCTAGCCCCAGGAGCGGACCAGTGGGAAGAGGGGTGGGGAGGCTGTGGTGATGGGTGGTGCTCTTTGTCTGTTTTACATGGAGACTAACCTGGTCCCGGACTGAAGTTACTCTTGAATTATTTACTTATTTTTTCTTGCAGAAAATTTGTAAATTCTGATTTTTCTTGTGTTAGATGTCTATTTCCATGACAAAGCTCCTGAGATAAAAACTAGAAAGGAGGAAAAGTTTATTTTAGCTCAGGGTTTCAGAGGTTTCAATCCATGATCACAGGGCCCTGTTGCCTTTGGGCCTGTGGCAAGACAGCATACGCTGGTGGGGAACATGTCCACCGGTAGAGGAGACGATTCACCTCATGGTGGCCCAGATGCATGTTTATATAGAGAGGGGTGGGGGTCCCCATGTCCCCTTTAAAGGGGACAGGAACTTTCCTTCAGCTAGTCCCCACTTATCCTAAAGACTCCACACCTGCCAATAGTGCCATAGGCTGGTGACCATGCTTTCACAGTAGGGCTTTGGGGGACATTTAAAATCTAAATCATAACATCACTTAGGGGTAAAATGAACCTTTGTATGGAGGACTATGTCTTATATTAAAAAAACATAAAATACCAACAAGAATTATCCTATATTGTCATATAAAAAACAATCCTAAGGGCCTCGGACTGATGGGTTAGAGGTTCTCTAACCAGTTGAGCCAGTTTACCTCTGAAATGCCCTCTTGTTCTCCTTGAGGAGTTTTCCCCCTTGCCCAGTGACAACTCAGCCTGTTCTCAGATCAGCCCTCAGGGACATAAGCCTGGAGAGTGGTTTTCCCCTTGTTGGCTAGCGTGACTATCTCCCATCCAGAGTCTGTGGTCGCTTCCCTGTTTGCTGGGTCATTTTGCCTAGAATTGAGTCAGTGCACATTCTGTTCCTGAAGGAATTCATGAAAAGTCACAGAGATGGTTAATTCAGCCATGTAGCAAAGCAGTTTTTAAGAAAAATCAAATCGAAAGAACAAAATGACATAGTCGTTGACCTAGCCATAAGTAACATTACTGCTTGATTTTAGAGTTCATTATAACTGTTTTTCCTTTTGTTTATCAAATGATTTGTGTTCAATGAAAACAGCACTTTTCTTAAGCCACTAATTTATCACTTTGGCAGAGCTGTGGCTGCAGAATGTTTGAAAGCACCCAGGTGGCTGCAGATGCCACCGGGAGGCAGTGTGGCAGGAAGGCCGGCAGAGGGCACTGGGCTATTTGGGATAGATTTGAAAGGTCTAGAGAAGCCTGTTTACCACCCTTTAGGTGGAAAAAATAAGTAAATAAAACTGCAAATGAGCACAGCATTTTTTATCTCACTAATTCTGTTAGAGGCACAATGAAATTTTAAAGAATGAAAATGGAAAAAATTCATCAGCTTTCTCTTTAGGCCTGAATTCTATGCAAAGACAGTTTTCTGCATTGGCTGTTGATCATTTACAAAGGGCTCATACAGCCTAATGCGCATGCACTCTCCATCTTCCTGATGTATTTCAGCTTGCCCCTGGGGGCGATGGTGAAAGTACTTAAATTATCCAAAGACTGGGTTTGAAAGTGATATGGCTCTTTTAACTCTGTGGAAGACTTCAAAAATAAAAGAACTGCTGATGATACCAAATCTAGTTTCTAATGAACATTTTGTTTTTCCCTCTGGATTTCTGATTCACTCTTTCCCTCCTTCCTTCTTCACTCCCCATCTTCCATCTCTCTCTTATACTTCCTGCGTTTCTCCCTGCTTGGTTTTTAGTCCTTCAGTATTGTGTTGTTTCCTGAAATTGTTTCAGATTTATCTCTGCAGGTTCTGCCTCACTGTTATGGTTGGCTGTAAGAAGGTAATTTTCGTTGTCACAAGTATAAACAATCTCATAAAAACAACTTATATTATTTAAGAGAAGCAAAAACTAGCAGTTATCTCAGGGCTTTCAAATTTGCAATCGCAATATTAAAGTACTCTTAAACACAGTGCTCAAACTTTTCCCTCTGAATTAATTTTTGTTTTATTTTTATTAAACCAAACTCACAGGTTTTAATAGTTAAGAGCATTTTAAACCCTTCCTCAAATTATTACTCCAGTGGATCCTGAACTTTTTAGAGTAATAATTTGTCTGTAATTTTGAAAAGGTTCACATGACTTAAAACAGGGAGATTGTTAATTTATTCATGTGAAACTGGTGGCAGAAACAGGGCAAGCCAGTGGAAACAGGCAAAGGATTTCAGGTGAAGGAAAGGTTGAGGAAGGTGAGACTCACAGAGGAACAGGCAGAAAGAAGGCACAAGAATGGGGGACGCAAATAAAACAGATTTGTTTGTTTTAAAGAATTTATCCTAGTGCATAGTGAAATCATTATAAGAAAGATCATTTGTATAATGTGTAAATGAATTTAAAAGGTCTAGGAAAGATGGCATTTTTTTCCCTAAGGGAATAAGTTAGTCTTAAACTTAGACCTCTTTGTAATTGCCTTCACTCCTAAAGCACACCTGCTCTTTGATCTGAAAACCTAACATGTTTCAACTCTCTGTCTATAAATGCATTAATATAGATTGTTTTATTATTATTTTAAAATCTTTGGTACTGGGGATTGAATCCATGGTTGTTTAACCACTGAGTCACATCTCTAGCCCTTTTTAAAATGTTTTAGAATTTTTTAAAAATTTTGAACCAGGGCTTCCCTAAGTCTACTTAGGGTCTTGGTAAGTTGCTGAGGCTGGCTTTGAACTTGTGATTCTCCTGCCTTAGCCTCCGGAATCAGTGGGATAACAGGTGTGTATCACTGTGCCCAGTTGGATTGTTTTATAATGAATTTCCAAAAGATGCCCTTTACTAGGCTTCATAGAGAGCTGCATTCAATAGACAATCAAATCATCGCTGGTTAAGGTCGATGTACAGAAGAGACCTCTCCCTAATGGACTACATGTAATTGAGGTTTATTATAAATTCTTAAACTGTGCCTGCTCTTCTTCAATAGAAGTCCATTTTGTTACCTTTGTACTATTAATCACCGGGTATGGGTTGTGTCAGAGTTTGGTATGTGATCTAGTCTATGCAGTAGAAGGACAGCCATAGAAAGGAGACAGGGAGCCTCAGGATCCCCTGCTGCCTTATCATGGGGCCCCTATGCCTGTCTCAGACATGGTTCGTGCAGATGTTAGTGTCTTACAGATAGATGGCAGGGGAGGAGTATTGCCCTCTACATAGTGGCCCGTGGTAAGAGCTGTGTCCTAGGATGTGTATGCTCACTGAGAGCCATACCACTGTTTAGAGCCTTAGGAGAACTGACCCAAAGCCATGGTAGTTGCCATCGTTAAGTGGCTCAGGGAAGCTGCGTATTTTCTTTAGAAGGCTGAAATACAGAGCAGTGGTTGTAAGGCAGAGACAGTAGAATGATCATTATAAAGTCAGAGAGAAGGAATTTCCCTCCTGATAGCAGCCTGAAAGATTTGGAGGATACGGCAGATGCTGTAGTTTTAGAAATAAGGCCTTTGGTCTAGTCGGAGTTGACTGTAATCCTTCTATTATGAAAGCTGAACTCTGAGGATGACCGGGTCATTTAGGTGGTATTTTTACAGGAGTGCAGGGAAAGGAAGGACAGGAACATTAGTAATTTTATTCTTTAGCTCTTTCCTTCTCCTCAAGTTTGAGGAGGGATGCCTTCAAAGTGTGCCAAAAGATGAGTAGAACTGAGAGTTCTTCTGCCACAGGTGGGAAAGAAGGCTTGCTGAGGAGTTCACGAGTGGCAGAAGGATAGTTGTGATGTGGGGCTCTCTAGGGAAACAGAATCAATAGAATATATGTAAGAGGGAATGTATTGGATTGCTTACGTGATCAGAGGCTGATTAATCCCACAGTGGCCATCAGCTTGCTGGAGAGCTGGGAAAACTAGTGGCTGCTCAGTCCAAGAAACTGAAGCCTCAGAACAAGAGACGGGCCAGTGAGGCAGCCCCAGGACCCTGGAAAGCCACTAATGCAACGTGGTATCCTAAAAAGAACCTGGATTCTACCAACCACAGGTAACAGGGGCAGGAAAAGGAGCCTACTCAGGAAGCGTTGAGCGAAGGGGAGGGAACTTCTGCTTTTTTGCTCCACTTGGGCCCTTGGGCTCTTGGGTAATGCCGTCCACGTTCAGGGCAGGTCTTCCCAAACACAGTGTGTTGAATCACACGCTGATCATCTCAGGAAGAACCCTCACTGACACTCCCAGAAATTTACTTTACTAATTTTCTAGGCGTCCCTCAATCCAGTCATTGACAACCAAAATTAACCATCACAGTAGTGAAATGCATGAGACTAGGACTGCCAGAAGATGCCTGAAAATAGTGATGAATGTCTTTGGGGGGCCGCTGTTATTAGTGGTGGTGACCCCTACCCTTTGGCAGAATGTGTCTGGCTTTGGTTGGTTGCAGCCCTGACTAGTGGACAGTGAAGAAGCCCTAGAACGTCCCTGGGCAACTGTAGCAAGAAACAACTTTTTCAGCAGGAGACCCTGACCTTTAATTATTCTTGGGTGCTTAACTTCCAGCCAGATGGCGAAGCCACTTTACGATGACCTCTGCATAAGTGTGATACTATGGTACATATTTTAAGGATTTTTAAGGGATTTAGTAATCAAAATACATAAATCTATTTCTATCTGCTAAGTACCCAAACTATTTGGTATATGGAATGAAAGATAAATTTGACACAATCAAAAGAAATGCATATTTGATTTCAGATTAATTGAATGGAAGGTAGAAAAATGAAAATGCTCTAATAGTAGCTTTAAACAGAATAAACTATGGACTTTTCAAAGGCTTATGATTATCCTTAATCGTGCCAAAATGAAGCTTGAAGCAATTATGGGTAATACAGATGTATGATTAATACCAGCTGTACCCAGGTTTTGATTATATAAGAAAACAGGCTTAAACTTTTGGCAGATGGTGAACCTAAAAGTTCAAGTAAATCCAAGTTTTTAAATACTCAAGATGTAGGGAGCACTTCTATTTGAAGAATTTATACTTTCTCTCTCCACAGGGAATGCATCGAAACTGGCAATCTCCAATTATGCCTTTGTTTTTCTGAATCCTCGAGCTTATCATTTCCCCAGTGCATTGAGTTTGTCAAACTGTGACCTGAAAGCCATTTTTTTTGATATGTGCAGACTTCCATTAGCTTTTCTTCACTTTCCTCAAGCTTTCTTGACTCTCCTGTGGGAAGTCTTTCAGTTGCTGTAGTGCAAAAGGGCATCGTGGTTGGTGGGAGACTCCTTGGTACAGCAATGTGATCTCTCTCTTGATCCATCAGGGGTACAGAAGCAAGGGGCAAATTAAAATGCTGTCATTTCCAGGCATAGTGGTGCTTGCCTGTTATCCCAGCTATCTGGGAGGCTGAAGCAGGAGGATTGCAAGTTTGAGGCCAGCCTCAGCAGCTTGGTGAAACTGTATCAAAATAAAAAGTAAAAAGGGCTAGGGGTGTAGTGCTGGGGGTGTGGTGCCCAATCCTCAGACCCAGGGTGAGGTGGTGGTGGTTGAAGTAGACAGGGCTGAGAGAATTGTTACTTATAGCTTCAATAAGGGAAATAAGGCTTGTCAAAATCTCTCAGCAGGACTGCAGACAAGGTCAAGGACATCAGCATTGCTGTCTCACCACCAGGCCCAGAATTCCAGGGCAGGGTTCCACAGTGCTTGGTTTCATTCCCTGATAAAAGCAGCAGCTTCTCTCCTCTTCAGGTAGTTGGTGGGGGCGATATCAGGGCCCCTACCTCATTATCCTTCATCAGTTAGGCATTTGTGTTTTATGGGAGAATGTGATTTGGGTTTCAGGAGACCACCCCCAAACCAGTGGAAATGGTTTGACCGTAAATCTCCAAGGTAACTTTTGGAGTAGGGGAAACGAAATCAGAGATGTTGGCAAGGTGGAGAAAAATAGAGAGGCAAATGTTAGGGATCAGAATATTACCCGAAAACACATGCGGGTGCACACTCAACCACCTGCAACCCATGGGTCCTTTCTGGTGGTGCTGCAACTGGATGCTCTCCTTCAGAGAATGCTAAGTGGAGATTACCAACCACAGATGGACAGAATGGCTTGAAGGAAATACCCTTTTCAGAACATTCTGTTAGTTAAAAGGAATCATTATCAAGGAAAGTAAAGACATGGTTTCTTCCTTTAAGGGATTTCTCTTGTCAAAGGATCAAAAAGGACAAATGCAAATAAATCAGGAAAACTAACATTCATTAAACACATCATCTGCTAGGAATTATATTGAATACTTTGTCTATGTCATATTCATTTCATCACTATGAGCTAGGTGTTATTATACATATTTTTCTGATAAAAATGAAAATTTCAGAGATTCAATAGCAGAGTCAAAGTCACACAGAAATTAAAAAACAGATCCCAGATCTGAATCCTGGGATCTGACTTCAGATCACCAGCTCTTAGCCACTGTGCTTTGCCAGCTCATGGATACCCTGAGTGCCCCTCTGTCCATGAGGCAGTAAACCCGTCTCCACAGGTACCTAATGGTTGAACAGCTGGAACACCAAGGCTAGGCAGCATGGCTTGTCTGATAAGATATTTAAAAGATATTTAAAGAGGAGGGGAGAAAATATGCATTCATCCTATGCAAAGGCAGTTGAATAATTTCCTGGATAGATTCCACCTCTTTATTTCCTCTTTTAAAACAAGCAATTTTCTTAATTTGCTAGACCATCTCTAATTATGGGGCTCAAAGACATTTATTCATTATATTAAAAATGCAAGTTCTAATGGTGCACTCTTAAGAGGCTCAAACAACAAGAAACAATTAGCTCTGTGGCTCTTGGCCAAGCAATGCTAAGGCCTAATTTCATCTAATATTTCATTTGGCCATAATGTAGGATGGAGTTCTCTTAGAGTAATTTTCCTTGCTTTTTGACTCTCAGCAGTAAATCGTTCTACCAAGGAAATGAGCAACTATCTGGGCCTCTTCTTCCTTGCACCAGTTGGTTTTAATGACACTTGCAGTCTTCCCATAAATTCCCAAGGTGACAGGCTGCATCTGTAGAGCCTGTTCATCTATCCACTCTTCACTTAGTTTTTCGTTTTCCCTCCTTCCTCTCTCCTTTCCTTCAACTCATCCTCTTTTCCTCCTCTTTCATTCTCTATTACCTCTTTTCGTTTCCTCCCTTCAAGCAAATAATTGCTAGGTTCTCAAAAATGCCAGGCTCCATGCTACGTACTGTGGGGATACATACACAGATGAATGAATAAATATTATAATTGATTTGTTTCATTCATTGAGTGAACATTTATTGACTACTGTGTTCCAAGCTTTAATTTGCAAGACAGAAACCAAGTAGGATACTGAATAAAGTCTCTTTTCTCAGGGAATTGTATTCTTGGGTATGCACTGGGGAGGCATTAAAAAAAAAATCCCAACCCAAACAAATAAATACATGTCAAGCAGTAGTAAGGGCTAAGAATGAAACCAAAGCAGGGAGTGGGAAGAAGTGCTGGGGAGAGAGAGTGTATTGCTTTTATATAGGCTGATTAGGGAAGGCCTCTCTCAGAAGATGACATTTGAGCAGAGAGACATTTATCTGAGGAATAAATGTATCAGGTACCAAGGGAACTCACTTCTAACAAAGAAAGTGTGGACAGGTAAATAACTAAGGGTAGAAAGAGGTAAAATATGGAAGTGAGGTAAAGATGAAGAGCTCTGGGTGAGTTTAGAGGAAGAGTCTTTCCTTCTTCTGTCTCCTAGGGATGGGATACTATGCAGAGCGAGCTCTACTTCTTAGGAGTAGCCTGCACACTTTGTCACCTCATAGCAAACCCGGTCCCTTCAGACCCTCTTCTGAAGAGCAATTGACCTCCTCCATTATGAGATAGTTGGGAAGCATGCCTTAACCATGAGGCTGAGATTCTAACAGAATGGGAAATAGTTCAGACCATGCTCCTATTTGTTCTTCTGGTGTTAGACTCCTCTAAATCATATTTTGTATTTAGAAAAAGAGCAACTTTGTGGTCTTACCCAATGTTGGGCACCAAAGACAGGGAGGCAAAGCGAGTGCTCTTGTTATTAGGTAAGTGGACCTCCTGCTCAGGTGTGGGGTGCCTCCATTTTTACGGGGTTGGTCAGTGTGTCAGGGCCCTTGCTCTTCCTCTAGAGTGCAGTACCCCAGGGGAAAAGGAAATGCCTCAACACAGTGTTGGTTTACATTTGACTGTTAGGCAGAAAGCAAGCAAGGTACCATGAAGATGAAACATAAAAGATCACATAATTATTTTTAAAAGGGATGATGATAAGGAGGGGATATAGGACACTAAATGGAGAGGAAACCAATGGAAAGAGTACATTCAGGGCAGAGGAAAGGATGAAAAAAAAAAAAGGAGGATATTATTTAATTTCACGGAAGAAATGCATCCAAATCTTAAAATTGATTCAAGGGTGATCTCTTGAGATATGGCTGTAGATATGTTTAGAAAGAGAAGAAACATGTAGATAGCTGCTGGAAGCAGAGAGTGGTGCATGGGGGTCGGCAGGAGCTAAGTCAAACTCATGACAGTGGAGCTAGTGTGCTCCGGAGACAAGCATGATTTAAAGGAGACTGAAGGTGGAGGGAGATTCAAAACAGAAGGGGGAAAGAGGAGAGAGGAAAATCAATTACAGGAGGAAGATGGGTGCCCAACTTGAGGAAATGGCCAAGGGACCTTCAGCAATACAAATATTTGTTGTTGAATTCTAAATTATTTAGGTTGCTGCAACATAGATTTTTCTTTTCAAAATCTTCAGTAATATTTTCTGTTCCCTTATGTGTCTTGATTGGAAGTTGTCTTGGATAGAAGTTAGAGATAAGAATAACCCAGGAAAGAGCAGGGTTGAGGCAGATGGAAGTGGGTGGTGAGAAGACCCCGGATGTCAAGCATTTATTCAACAGAGGCAGAAGTAGAGGCAGCCATCAGGGAGACCGAAATGGGCAGAGATCCTGAGGATGCCACTGTTCTTTCCTAAGGTCCATAAAACAGAGACTTTAATCTACCTCTATCTAGATACCAGGGGATAGGTCAATGCCAGCTGATATTTGAATTACATATATTTTAAAAACTATTATGAATTTTCATTAGGATGTTGGTGAAGCAGAACTTTAGAAGTGGGGATGAAAGCTGGAACTCCTGTGCTCAACATGAAGGGGAAGTCATTGTTTGAAGAACTGCACTAAAGCGGCTCATCCTTTTAATAGATGGGAATAAAGCTGTCTTTAGTTGAGAATTATCTTATTTGTCTGTATCTCAAGAGGGTCTTTTATAAAATTGGGTCTTTGCTATGGGGACTCTGAAAGTGGAGGGATTCTATGCTATTATTTCTTTTCATAGCTTCGAGTGTACATTTGCCACCTTTAAATGTCCTTCTCAATTTCCCTGCTTTTGAAGCAATGGAAAACCCCAACTATCAACAGAAGAAAACTTGTGTGAGACTGAGCCAGGAGATGACTACTTTTTACAATGCTTGCCCTTTGATTTTAATACCGACTGACTAAGAACAGTGTGTGTTCAGAAACTCCCTAGTCTCATTTGGAGACTTCTGATTTTTGATAAGATGATTAAATGAGCTAGGTTTGCTGTTTTTCTTTCTCTAATCCATTACTAAAATGCTGCAGAAGTGAGAAGAAAGTCAGTGGGGCTGGGAGACCACAAAAACAAAAAATCAAGCAAACAAGCTAACTCTTAGGGGCCCCAGGCAAAGAGCAGGTCTGGGTTCCAGGATCTGGGAAATGGCAGCCTGCTTTGGAAGAGGGCTAGATGCCAAATCACCTCTGTGCACTATGTTGCCGGTAGCCTCAGAGGTTTATCATGCTCTCACAGAATGGCTCGTCCAAATTCAGATGTTCTGTAAGTGTACAACACATTCCCTCATTTTGAAGACTTAATCTAAAAAAGGAAGATTAAATATCTCAATGTGATATTGCTTACATATTAAAATGATATTGTCTTGGTTATATTGGCCTAAATAAAGCATATTATATGGTTCAGTTCACTAGGGCTGTCATAACAAAGCACCGTTAAGTTTCTCAGAATTCTGGAGGCCAGAAGTCCAAGATCTAGGCGTCAGGAGGGTTGGTTTCTTCTGAGGCCTCCTTACTTGGCTTGTTGATGACCATCTATTGCCTGTCTTCATATAGCCTTCCTCTGTACATATCTGTGTTCCAATCTTTTCTTATAAGGACACCAGTCATATTGGATGAAGTCCCACCCCAGTGACATTTTGACTTAATTACCTCCTTACCTACCTTCCTTTTTTCTTTTCTTCCTTCTTTCTTTTCTTCCTTCTCTCTCTCTTTATTTTTACAGTACGAGGGGTTGAACCAATGGCTACTGTATCACTGAGTTATATCCCCAGTCCTTAAAAAAATTTTTTTAGACAGGGTCTGATTAAGTTGCCAAGGCTGACCTGGAACTTGTGATACTCCTGCCTCAGACTCTCAAGTAGCTGGGATTACAGGCATGTGCCACAGCATCTAGTCTTAAAGGCTCTATATCTAAATATGATTGGTCTTTCATATCCATGGGTTTGTATTTATGGATTCATCCAATTGAGACTAGAAAATATTTGCAAAAAGTATGTCTGTACTGGAAATGTACAGGCTTTTTTTTCTTTTTTGCAATTATTCCCTAAACAATACAGAATAACAACTACTTATGTAGTATTTATATTGTAGTATAAGTAATCTAAAGATGATTTAAAGTATAAGCAAGGATATGTGTTGATCTTATGCAAATAATTACCAACATGACACCATTTTGTTAAAGGGACTTAAGCCTCTGTGTGTTTTGGTACTTGAGGGGGATCATGGAGCCAATCCTCAACAGACACCAAGGGACAACTGTGTAGTCATGTTGTGGGTTAGAACTTCAACCTATGAATTTTGAATAATTCATAGAATTACTAAAATTAATTTCATCTGTTTCATTTTACTTTTTAACACATGATTACCAGAAAATTTAAGACTATATGTGTGGCTTGCATTTTATTTCTATTAGGGCTGCACTTGACCATAACTCCAAAAGGACATGTTCCTTTGGATGTTGTTCATGGCTAGATTCCCTGGTACCTTGAACAGTGCCTGCCACAGATGCATGCTCAACATTATTTGTTGAATGTAGAAGTAATGGACACTATGGGCAGTAGGTGTTCTAGGAGAGAATTTTAGGTATGAGTCTTTAGGTATGATTCCTTGCCCTGGTGTTAACCTGAGTGGCTCATTGTTGGTCCTATTGCCACTATGAAGAAAGAAAACAGTAGCCATTTTGGCAGCTGCATAATATCTGTGGAGGTGAGTCTGGCCAGGCTCTGGGGAGTTCACAATAGGTGGGACATATCCACACTGGTCTTCAGGCCCTCGCTCCCTCCCAAGCACCTACTCTGTCTTGATGGGTAAGTGCTAGACAGGCAGGTCTGGGAGAAGACTCATGCCAAGAGGGGCATAGACTATCATCCGAGGACTTCTGAAGGTCCCTGAGGAGCTGTAACTTAAAGTCTTTACAAAATGATTTAAAAAGATGATTAGCAAATATTTTGAAAAATTAGATGAGTTAGAGTTCTTGAGATATATAAAATTATAAAATTAGTAAAAGAAGAAAGATAGCATTTGAATTTGGAATGGTAATCAAAGATCCTCACCTCCATCCCCACTCCCTCAAAGCCCTGGACAAAGATGACTTTATGGGAAAGTTCTACCACATTTTTAAGAAAAGAAAATTACCATTTTATGTAAATTTTAGAAATAAAAAAAGAGAGAAAGCTTCCCAACTCATCTTATAAAGAAGAATGACCTTAAAGCCAGATAAAGATGGCCCAAGGAAAGGTAATTACAGGCCCATTTTACTTATGAACTGCCTGCAAAATCCTAAATAACGTATTATATAACTAAATCCATTAGTGTATTACAAATAAGTAAGAATGATTTAGCTTCAGAATTTTATCAATGTAATTTACTATATTAATTGACTAAAAATTAAACTTTCCATGTCTTGATAAATGCAGTGAAAGGTTTTGATAAATTTCAACCTCTATTGATTAAAAAAACACTGTATACTCATTCCTGCTAGTTGGGTTATATGCTTCCCAGGACTTGGCTGTGTTTGTTCCCAGAGCTCTTTTTATCAATTGTACTTGCTGTTGTGATTATGTAATTTAGTTAAATATCATGTGAACTAAAGAATCCTAAGTGTGAGAAGAGAATTATCTCTCCAAGAGTTCAATTGAACGTTCTGAAAATACTTGCTAAAGGCAATCCACTAATAAATACTGCTATTGGTTCAGTAGAAATGCCCATCATATTAAAAGCAAAGGCCTTTGTCCTGTATAAAAAGATTGGTGAATGATTAC
This sequence comes from Sciurus carolinensis, assembly GCF_902686445.1. NCBI lineage: Eukaryota > Metazoa > Chordata > Mammalia > Rodentia > Sciuridae > Sciurus > Sciurus carolinensis. Next base: position 98,826,925 of record NC_062214.1, read on the forward strand.
AGATACATGTATTCGAGTTAAGATAAATTTTAATGATTGCATCCCTTTATGTGATTCCTTTTTTACTGACTTTTGTTGTATTAATTTGCCAATTGGTTCCAGTTATGTCAGATAAGAAAGCTCCTATTATATGTGTTGAAAAAAAAGACACTGTCTGAATTCCCAGGGCCCTTTTATTATTTTTAACCTCTCATTTGATTGTGAAGAGGACTTGTAAGTCCTCCTCACAGCTGTATCACAGCTTGGAGGAGAGATGGGCTGGGCTGTCTGTGGGAGTCTTGGCCTCTGTCTCTCTTGCCCTCTTATGCTATCCGCCTCAATTTTGCTTCATCACCCTTCTCCCTCCCTTGTTTAATTAAATCTACAAAAGTTTGTAGATTTAGGGATCCTAACCTGATTCCCTTGTGGACACATATGTTGGAGTCCTTCTGCCTATCCCCTGTTTTTGTGGATTTATGTGAAAATTGTACATTTTCACCCCTTATAGTATAAATCAGAAGTAGAGAGTTACAGTAGAAGATGCAGAAAATCAGAAATGGAGAGTCAAAGATGGTCTTACAGGGTCTTTCCTGTTTCCTCTTAATATAAAAAATATGCTAAGAAATTACTATATATAATAAAAATTTTATGCAGGGTTATTTTCATTTTAGAGTTGAGCATAATATATGTACAACAAATATCACTATCCTTAATGTATAGTTTAATGAGTTTTACCAAATTTATGTTGTCATGTAACAATCACCATAATGAAAACAGAAAACATTTTCAAGCTATCAAAAAGTTTTCTCTTGCTCCTTTGTGGTCAAGCCTCCCTCTCTCCTAGTTCCCATCAACCACTGATCTGATTTCTATACTATATAGGTTTTTGTGTGAACAAATATTTTTCTCGTTTTTTTTTTTTAGGGATAAATAGTATTCCACTTTGTGCATATATCATACTTTATAATCCATTCATCTATTAGAGGTGTGTTGATTGATTCCATCTCTTGACTATTACAAATAATGCTGCAATGAACAAGGGAGTTTGGACGTCTTGTAACATACCAATTTCAATTCCTTCAAATATATGCCTAGTAGTATAAATGCTGGATCATATGAAAATTCTGTTTTAGTTTTCTGAAAAAACCCCATGCTATATTTTATAATGGTGATACCAATTTATAAGACTAGGAGTATACAAGATTTTTTCTTCCTCCATATCCTCACCAATACTTGCTAACTTTCACCTGATTGGTAATGGCTATTTTAATAGGTGTGAAGTGATATCTCATTGTGATTTTACTTTGCATTTCTTGGATAATTAGTGATGCTGAGCATTTTTTTTTAAACATGCCTTCATTATTTGCACGCCTTCATTTGAGAAATGTTTTTTAGTCTATTTGCCCATTTTAAAATCAAGTTATTTATTTTCTTATAATTGAGCAGAGTTTTAGTCATCCTTTTCACTGCTGTGACCAAAAGACCTGGCAAAACAATTAGAGGAGGAAAAGTTTATTTTGGGCCTGATGGTTTGGAAGGTCTCAGTCCACAGATGGCTGACTCCATTTCTCTGTCTGTGCCTGAGGAGAGGCCGAACATCAACATGGAAGAGTGCAATAGAGGATAGTGGCTCAGGAAATCACACCAGGAAGGAGAGAGAGAGAGAGAGAGAGAGAGAGAGAGAGAGAGAGAGAGAGAGAGAGAGAGAGAGAGAGAGAGAGGGAGGGGGAGAGGGAGGGAGGGAAGGAGAGAGAGAGACAGACATTAAGCTCAGCTCACAAAATACACACCTCCAAAAGGCACACCTGCCCCCAATGGCCCACCTCCTCCAGCCACACTGTACCTGCCTGTAGTCTTCACTCATTCCCCTGATAGGGATTAACACACTGATTAGGTTAAGGTTCTCATAACCCAATAATTTCACCTCTAAACCTTGTGTTGTCACACACATGAGCTTTTGGGGGACACCTCACATCTAAACCCTTACAAGTAGTTTGAGTGGCTTAAGTATTTTGAATATTAGCCCTTTAACGGTGTTTAATTTGCAAATATTTTCTTCCAGTCTTTGGGTTGTCTCTCTTTTGTTTCCTTTGCTGTGCAGAAGCCTTTTATTTTGGTGCCATCCTTTAGTCTCTTCTGGCTTTTGTTGCCTATGCTCTTGGAGTCATATTCAAGAATAATTGCCTAGTCCAAGGTCATGGAGTTCGCCCTATATTTTCTTCTAGTAGTTTCACAGTTTTAGGTCTTATGTTTAAGATTTTAATTCACTTGAGTTAATTTTATATGTGATACGAGATGTATTCTCCTGCATGTGGATCCAGTTTTCCTAGCACCATTTATAGAAGAGACTGTACTTTCTCCCTTGTGGGTCCTTGGCTCCTTTGTTGAAAATCAGTTGACTGCAGGTATGGCTTTATTTTTGGGTCTCTATGCTGTCCCACTAGTACATGAGTCTGTTTCTGTACCAGTGCTGTTTTGATTAGCATAGGTTCATAGTGTGATGCCTGCACCTTTGTTCTATTTGCTCAGGGGTGCTTTGGCTATTTGAAATTCCGTGTGAATTAGGGTTTTTTTTTTTTCTGTTTCTGCAAAGAGTGTCTCGCTAGGACTTGATTTTTATAATATGGATGTTTTCATAATACTAATTCTTCTGATCCTTGAACACAGGATATATTTCCATTTATTTGTATCTTCTTCAATTTCTGTCATCAGTGTTTTATTCTTTTCAGTATTCAGCTCTTTAATTCCTTTGGTTAATTTATTCCTAAGTGTTTTGTTTATTTACTGCAGTTATTGTAAATAGAATTGCTTTCCTAATTTTTTTTCAGAAGGCTCACTGTTAGTATATGGACACGTTATTGATTTTTGTGTGGTGATCCTGTATCCTGAAACTTCACTGAATTCATTTATTAGTTTTCTGGTTGGGTCTTTAGGGGTTTCTGTATATAAGATCATGTCATCTGCAAACAGGAACAATTTTAACTCCTTCCTTTCCAATTTGGATATCCTGTCTTTCTTTCTTTTGTCTAATTACTCTAGCTAAGAGTTCCAGTACTACTTTGAGTAGAAGTGGTGACAGTGTGAGTCCTTGTATTGCTCTTGATCTTAGCTTTGAACTCCCTGTCTCCCTTGAATATGTTGTTAGCTGGGGGTTTGTCCTATATGGTCATCATTGGGTTAAGGTTCATTCCTTCTATTTTTATAGAATATTTTTTATCATGAAAAGGAGGTAGAACATTTCCTGCATCTCTTAGGTGATCATATGGGTTTTGGTATCAATTTGTGGTGTTTTACATTTATAGATTTGCATATGTTGAGCCATGCTTGTATCTCTGGGATAAATCCCACTTGATCCTCATGGTAAATGATCTTTTTAATGTGCTGTTGAATTTGATTTGCTAGTATTATGTTGAGGATTTTTGCATCTATACTTTTCATCTGTTGCTGGGACTGTCCCTTCCCCTTTATGTGTCCTATGCACCTTTGCTTTGTTGAAAATTAGTTCGGCCTTATAGATTTTGCATATCTCTGCGATTTTCTTTTTGTAGTGTTCTTGTCTGGTTATGGTATTGGGTTAATTTGGGCTTCACAAAATGAGTTATGAAGTATTCCCACTTTAATTTTGGAAAGAGTTTGAGAAGGAATAGTATATTAGTTCTTTAAACGTTTGGTAGAATTCTCTGTGGACGTGTGTTTTCAGTTTCTTGCTTAATATCCAAGAGTGGAATTTTCTGGACTGCATGGTAAGCATATATTTAACTTTACAAGAACTACCAAATTATTTTCCAAAGTTCTATCATCTTATACTACTGTTGGCAATGCATAAGAATTTTAAATTTGTGCTATTCTGGTGCCTGTGTTCATGAGGGATATTTGTAGCTACTTTTCTTATGTCATTGTCTGATTTTTGCTATAAAGGTAACACTGGTTTCATAAAATGTTTTGTGAAGGAGTTCCTTTTCTTCTATGTTATGAAAGAAACTTTTCTTTTTTGGGGGGTAAAATTATAAACTATGAATTAAACTCAACCAAAGGATTTAAAACTATCAAAATAATCTATTTTTTTTGAGTGGGCTTGAGTGATTTGTAGGTTTCAAGAGATTATTTACCATTTTATTGAATTTGTCAATTTTTTGGCATGAAGTTCTTCATTCCATCCTCCCGTTTTCATTTTACTGTTTGTAGAATCTTTAAAAATTTTTTTTATTTGTTCTAATTTTTTGTACAGTAGAATACACTTATACATTTTGATAGATCATACATAAATGGAGTGTAATCTCTCCTTCTCTGATTATACATATTATAGGATCACATTGGTCATACAGTCATATAGGGACATGAGATAATAATGTCTGTTTCACTCTACTATCATTCCTACCCTATAACCCTTCTCCTCCCTTCACTCTTCTCTCTCTAATATAAAGTAACTCTATTCTTCCCTACTGGTGCCCCTGCCCATTGTGAATTAGCATCCACATACCAGAGAAAACAATCAGCCTTTGGTTTTTTTGTGTTTGGTTTATTTTTCTTAGCATGATATTCTCTAACTCCATCCATTTACCAACAAATGCCATAATCTCATTCTTCTTTAGAGTTAAGTAATATTCCATTGTGTGCATATATATATATATGTGTATGTGTGTGTGTGTGTGTATGTGTGTGTGTATACCACATTTTCTTTATCCATTCCTCTGTTGAAAGGCATCTAGTTTGATTCCATCATTTAGCTATGGTGAATTGAGCTGCTAAAGACATTGATGTGACAGCATCATTGTAGTATGCTGATTTTAAGTCCTTTGAGTAAAACTGAGGAGTGGGATAGCTGGGTCAAATGGTGGTTTCATTCCAAGTTTTCTGTGGAATCTCCACACTGCTTTCCATAATGGTTGCACCAATTTGCATCCCCACCAGCAATGTATGAGTGTACCTTTTTCCCCACATCCTCGTCCACATTTATTGTTGCTTGTATTCTTGATAATTTGCTATTCTGATTGGCATGAGATAAAATCTTAGTGCAAATTTGATTTGCATTTCTCTAATTGCTAGAGATATTGAACATTGTTTCATATATCTGTTGATCGATTGTATATCTTCTTCTGTGAAGAGGCTGTTCAGTTCCTTAGCCCATTTATTGATTGGGTTATTTGTTTTTTTTTTGGTGTTAAGTTTTTTGAGTTCTTTATATATGCTAGAGATTAATGCTTTATCTGAGGTACATGTGGTAAAGATTTTCTCCCAATATTTAGGCTCTCTCTTCACGTTATTTATTGTTTCTTTTGCTGAGAAGAAGCTTTTTAGTTTGAATTCACCCATTTATTGATTCTTGATTTATCTTCTTGTGCTTTAGGGGTCTTGTTAATTAAACAACTCAGTCAGTTCCTAGACTGACAGGTTGAAGATTTGGGCCTACTTTTTTCTTCTAGTAGGCACAGGGTCTTTGTTCTAGTGTCTAAGTCTTTGATCCACTCTGAGTTGAGTTTCACGCAGGGTGAGAGATAGAGGTTTAATTTTATTTTGTTACATGTTGCTTTCCATTTTCCCCAGCATCATTGGTTGAATAGGCTATCTGTTCTCCAGTGAATATTCTTGGCTCCTTTGTTTAGTATGAGATAACCATATTTATGTGGGTTTATTTCTATGTCTTCTGTTCTGTACCACTGGTCTGTGTGTCTGTTTCGGTGCCAAGACCATGCTGTTTTTATTACTATAACTCTGTTGTATAGTTTGAAGACTGGTATTGTAATACTTCCTGCTTCATTATTCTTAGTAAGGATTGCATTGTCCATTCTGGGTCTCTTATTTTTCCAAATGAATTTTCATGATTGTTTTTTTCTAGTTCTATAAAGAATGTCATTGGAATTTTAATAGGAATTGCATTAAATTTGTATAACACCTTTGGTAGTATGGCCATTTGAGAATATTAATTCTGCCTATCCAAGAGCATGGGAGGTCTTTCCACTTTCTAAGGTCTTTTTCAATTTCTTTCTTTAGTGTCCTGTAGTTTTCATTGTAGAGGTCTTTTACCTCTTTCGTTAGATTGATTCCCAAGTACTTTATTTTTTTTTGAGGCAATTGTGAATGCAGTAGTGTTCTTCATTCCTCTTTTAGTTGATTCATTACTGATCTATAGGAATGCATTTGTTTTATGGGAATTGATTTGATATCCTGCTACTTTGTTGAATTCATTTATTAGTTCTAGAAGTCTTTGGGTGAAATTTTTTGGATCTTCTAAATATAGAATCATGTCATTGGTAAATAGTGATAGTTTGAGGAAATAAAGAATTAAATAATATAGTCAATAATTTAGACTTAACAGACATATAGAATATTTCACCCATCAACAAGTGAATACACTTTTTTTTCTCAGCAGCACATGGATCCTTCTCTAAAGTAGATCATATCTTATGCCACAAAGCAACTCTTAGTAAATACAAAAAAAAAAAAAATGGAGATAATACCCTGCATTCTCTCAGATCATAATGGACTAAAATTAGAAATCAATGATAAAATAAAAAATAGAGCTATTCTAACACATGGAGACTAAATAATACATTCTTAAATGATGAATGGATAGTAGAAGAAATCAAGGATGAAATGAAAAAACATTTAGAGATAAATGAGAATACTGATACAGCATACCAAAATCTCTGGGACACTGTGAAAGCAATACTAAGAGGAAGGTTCATTGCATTGAGCCATTTATTAAAAGAATAAAATGTCAACAAATAAATGACCCAAAATTACATCTGAAAGCCCTAGAAAAAGAAGAACAAATCATCACCACAAACAGAAGACAGGAAATAATTAAAATCAGTGCCGAAATCAATGAAATTGAAACCAAAGAAACAATTGAAAAAATTGTTAAAACAAAAAGTTGGTTCTTTGACAAAATAAATAAAATTGATAAATCCCTGGCCATACTAAGGAAGAGAAAAAGAGAGAAAACCCAAATTACTAAAATATGTGATGAAAAAGTAAAAATCACAACGGACACAACTGAAATACTGAAGATAATTAGAAGCTGTTTTAAAAATTTATATTCCAATAAAATAGAAAATACTGAAGACATTGACAAATTTCTAGATACATATGAACTACTTGAACTGAATCAGGAGGTCATACATGATTTAAACAGAACAATTTCAAGTAATGAAATAGAAAATGCCATTAAAAGCCTACCAATTAAGAAAAGCCCAGGACCAGATGGATTCTCAGCTGAGTTCTACAATACCTTCAAAGAAGAATTAACACCAATACTTCTCAAATTATTCTATGAAAATAGAAAAGGAGGGAACCCTTCCAAACTCATTCTATGAGGCTAATATCACTCTGATACCAAAACCACAGAATGACACATCAAGGAAAGAAAATTTCAGACCAATATCCCTGATGAATGTAGATGCAAAAATTCTCAATAAAATGCTTGCAAATCAACCAAAGGCCAGATGTTTTCCCTTATAAATGGATGATGATATATAAGGGAGTGTGTGCGTGGGGGATGGGGAGTGAGAGAAGAATGAATGAACTTTAGATTATGTAGAAGGAAATGAGGGGGGGTATGAAAAATCATGGAATGAGGCAGACATCATTACCCTATGTACATGTATGATTACACGAATGGTATAAATCTACATCATGTACAACGAAATGATGTACCCCATTTGTGTACAATGAATCAAAATGCAGTCTGTAAAAAATAATAAATAAATAAATAATTAGAAAAAAGAAGAAAAAAAATTCTTGCAAATCACATACAAAAACATATTAAAAAGCTAGTGCACCATGATCAAGTGGGGTTCATCTCAGGGATTCAGGGTTGGTTTGACATATGAGAAACAATAAATATAATTCATTATATCAATAGCTTAAAGACTAGAATCATATGATCATCTCAATAGATGCATAGAGGGAAGTGAGAGGAAGGAGGCGGGTATGAAAAATGGTGGAGTGGGACAGACATCATTACCCTATGTACATGTATGATTACACAAATGGTATGAATCTATATCGTGCACAACGATAGAAATGAAAAGATGTACCCCATTTGTGTACAATGAATCAAAATGCAGTCTGTAAAAATTTAAAAAAATTAAAAAACTAGAATGATGTTGGCTTTGGGCTTAACATATATAGCTTTGACAATGTTGAGGCATGTTCCTACTATTCCTAGTTTTTCTAGTGTTTTGAACATGAAGGGATGCTGTATTTTGTCAAATGCTTTTTCTGCATCAGGAGAAGCAAATAAAATTTTAATTCAGAAGAACAACATACTTTTTCCAGGTCTGCTACTTCCTAAGTCATTCTTTCTCCCCAGGTCTGTCACTCTCAAATTTCTGAGAAATTTGTAAGTCTACCTGTGAACTATTAATTAGCTCCCTCTCAATAAACAGATTAAGTAGAGAAATATGATATTTTAAGAAACCTACAATTTAGGAGGACTTTCCAGTGCTGTCTCTTGATTAGATAATGAAGAATACATCAGTCTAAAGATCTCGAGATTGACCAGACCACCATAGACCATCTTGTAATCACCACACTGATGTTATTCCTACATCTCTTCTCATATCTACCTCTCTGCAAGTTTCCTTAAAAAGAGGAAATCCCCCAAATATGTTTCTCAACTCCAGATGGCCTAAATTCTCCCTTGAATATTCCTTGCTTTACCCCCAAAGGCATCTCTCCCTAGAGATTGCTGGTATTTTCCCTTGAATGTGCACCTACTTTCCCAAGTAAACCTCTGTCCATGCCTCAGACTGGCTCTTGCTGAAATTCTTTTTCATCACATAAGTTAAGGTCCCCACTGGTTATAAGTGACATTCCCTCTTTTCTCTGGGAATTTCTTGGACCCTTCTCTAGAGACACCTCTTCTCCCATGACAAGAACATTACCCATCTCCTTCCCAGGTGTGAGATGGGGAAGAAATACACAATTGTACCTCTTTTTCAGCAAAGCCTTGGTTACAGATCTTGGAGAGAGGTGGAATTTTTGGCCTCAGTCTCATATGCATAAAGGGTTTCATATGTAGACTTTTGATGGCATTTTCAAATAAATTTATTCTTTTAGTTTCAAAAATATTTGGAGAGGATTGAACCAAGATGCTCATCCATGTGTGGCTTTAAACATGTGGGATCACATTTTTTTTAAAAGTATACATTTTATTTTAAAATTTTGATTCATTGTACACAAATGGGGTACAACTTTTCATTTCTATGGTTGTGCATGATGCAGATTCATACCATTCATGTAATCATACATGTACATAGGGTAATGATGTCTGTCTCATTCCACCATCTTTCATACCCCTTCCCCCTCCCCCATCTCATTTCCCTCTACATAATCTAAAGTTCCTCCATTCTTCTCTTACCCCCAACTCCCCCGCCCCCCATTATGTATCATCATCCACTTATCGGGGAAAACATTCAGCCTTTGGTTTTTTGGGATTGGCTTATTTCACTTAGCATGATATTCTTCAGTTCCATCCATTTACCTGCAAATGCCATAATATTATTCTTCTTTTTGGCTGAATAATATTCCATTGTGTATATATACCACAGTTTCTTTATCCATTCAGCTTTTGAAGGGCATCTAGGTTTGTTCCACAATCTAGATATTGTGAATTGAGCTGCTATAATAATAGATGTTGGTGTGGATGTGGGGAAAAAGGCACACTTGTACATTGCTGGTGGAATTGAAAATTGGTGCAGCCACTCTGGAAAGCAGTATGGAGATTCCTCAGAAAAATCAGAATGGACCCACTATTTGACCCAGCTATCCCACTCCTTGGTTTATACCAAAGGACTTAAAATTAGCATACTACAGTAATGCAGCCACATCAATGTTTACAGCAGCTCAATTCACAATAGCTAGATTGTGGAACCAAACTAGATGCCCTTTAACAGAAGAATGGATAAAGAAACTGTGGTATATATACACAATTTGTATTATACACTACCAAGTGACCTTTAAAAAATACTCTGTAACTCTATGAATTGCATTTTTGTCATTGATGCCTTCAGTTTAAACATTTAATATATGATTGCTTTTATAATTTGTTTTACAACTTATTCATTTTATAATAAATCTCAAAAATATAAGTGGCCAGGCCTGGCTTGACTTCTAAGAGCATCTCCTTTCCCTGTTATTTGAGGAGGAAAAAGAGGGAGGGAGGAACAAATGTAAAGAGCCTGCCTGCAGTGAATGTCTGAGGGAGAAAGCTGTCAGCATAAGGTGACCTTGAACTCACAGGAGTGTACCTCACAGCTGCTTCTGAAATCAGAGGTTGGCTAAGGGACCATGATGCTGATACCTGAGTAGCAGCTATGATATTACCTCCAAGGGTTAGAGGGGCTTAGCATTTTGCCTAAGATCACACAGTAAATACACATAGAGAAATCTTTGTATATTATTTGCTGAAAGTTAGCTATGTGATCCTGTACAAGTCATTTAAGCCCTCCAAATCTTTATTTGTAAAATGTGAAGTGGGGATCTTCAGGGTCCTTTGCATGAGACACATGCATTTCATATTAAAAGTAGCAGAATCCAGAAAACTAAATAGGCAGATGAGATGCTTGTTTCTTACTTGAATAGAAAGAATATTTTCTCTTCTTGTAGAGTCCAAATGATTTTCCATTTTAAATAGAGAAAGAAGATCTTATTAAGTATTTATAGCAACTGCAAATTGCTTAGATACAATTCAATATCTCATTTGATTCTGGCAAGAGGCAAATGATGCCTCAAAATTTAACAAATGCTTTAGCCAGTTCAATGAACAAAGGGATATCTGATAGCAGTTCAAGATTAAAGAAAACTGTACATTTCTTAAATGTTATAGCTTTGAGGTCTACTTGAGAAAATTTGTACATTTTCCTAAAATCTTCATAGTTAGGCTCTAAACCATGCATCCTTCTAAAGTAATTTTTCTTAGTCATCAGTGCTGCATCTTGGATTTATAACAACTACAGAAGGAAGAGAAATAGTCACCTGGGTATTGTTGCTATTACCCCTTGGTGAGGACACATGGTGAGCATCATGGAGGCCCATTTCTTTATTTTGAAAAATTTCAAACACAGAAAGGTTGTAAGAATAGTGCAGGAATATCTGTATATCTTCCACCTGTATTTAACAATTTTCTTTGCCATAGTTGTTTTATCTTTGTGTCTAATATTTGGTAGAACCATTTGAAAGTAAGATTCCTATATGCATCAGAATGTGTCATTCTCCTACACACATATAATACTTTTAACTAAAGTAGCCGTAGGTCTACAATTTGATGTTCAAATTTGTTACTATCCATTCCATACTTAAATGTCTGTAGTTGTTAAAGGTATTTAGTGTCTCTTAATCTAGAATATTAACACTCCCCCCATTGCCCCTGGAATTGGCTTTGAAACAGTCCTAGGCAGTTGTCAGGTAAAATGTACCCGATTCTGAATTTTTCTGATTGCTTCCTCATTGTGTTATTGAACTCGTACTGCTATTTCCTTGTTGCCTGTAAATCAAAAGTTAGGTTAAGATGCTTGATTAGATTCAGGTTAAACCTTTTAGCAAAAACATTTCATACTCAGTCATGCATCAGGTGTGAGAAACATAAGTTTAGGTTTGTCCTACTATTAGAAACTCAAAGTTGGACACTTGATTATTAAGGTGGGGACCAAAATGCTCCATTAGAAAGATATATTTTTCCCTTTGTGAAGTTTGTAAGTAATCTTGGCATAGAGTGAGGCTAGAATGTTCTCCATTTCAGCTGAGAGTCCCGTGATGGGTTCCTCAGGGACTATAAGGTTTGGACACACAGACAATCAACCAACTTGAGTGGACTCTGCTGTTTACCTGGTGACTTCACAGCAGCTGATGTAGCTCAAATGAAAACCATTTTTCACCCAATGTATTTAGCATCCCCTAAGGATCCTTGTCTAAATAGGTGTTAATAGTAAGGGTAGCAATGTGGTGATTTTCTAATATCCATTTTTACTTTTGCATTAACTTTGAAATAAGAGTTGCTTTTTTCCCTTTCCTCTCCTCTGTTTATTTTTCTTTTTTGAATTTAATTTTGGGTTCATGGATATTTGTTTGTTCAGTTCATTGCAACGATTATAGTCATTTTTCTTTTTGATACTCGCATTTGCTTCAAAGGTCAGTTGAAGCCCCTGCAATCTAGCTTCTGGTTCTTTGGATATGACACTATTAGTTTTTGAGTGCTTTCTTGTTTTTGGCAAAACAAAATATCCTTGGTGCATCCTGTACTTTTCCTAAAATTTACTTTTTTTTTTTTTTTTTTAAAGGGACCTCAGTATATATATTAGTGGGGACTAAATTAGGATCCGGGGACTAGATGTCCTTGTTCTTACTGGACTGTTATTCCTTTTTGACCCTATTCATTGGACACAGATAAGAACATATATATTAGAATCACAAGTTCATATTGATGTTTATAATTAAAATACAACATTGATGCATTTTTATTTATTTCTTTTATCATGTTTTTGTCCCTGAAAATTCTCATTCCTAATAACATTAACATTTTCTTGTTTGGTTTACTTAAAACATACATAAAATAGTTTCAAGATTACAATTCAAATATATTTACTAACAATAAGTCTACTGACTGTATTTTCAAGATACTTGAAATAACTATTTTCTTAGGGTAGAAATTTTATCAACTTGAAATAAAAGTCAGATCATTTGTTTCCACTTGGGTTCTGTTTTAGGGAATGCCTTGTTCTTTTTAATTTATTTTGAAAATGTAAAGCACATTTTTTCCCCTGGTGCTGGGGATTGAAACCAGGGCTTCATTGCATGCTAGGCAAGTAAGTACTCTACCTCTGAACTACATCCCTAGATCAAACATTTACATGTCTGAAAAGTAAAAACTGGGTAAGTTATACTCAGAAATATTATTCCCCTTTCTCTCTCTTCTTTCTCCTTATTTTTATTCTTTTCTTTTTATAAAAATAAGAACTATATATTTATTTATGTATTATAATATCTTAGTGTGTAATATGTGCATATGTGTGTATATATGTACATATATTTATACATTCTACCTTTCTTTTTTCACACAAAACATGGCACAGAGTAAGGCTAGAATGTTCTTTATTTCAGCTGAGAGCCCTGCTGCTTGGGTTCCTCGAGGACTGAAAGGTTTGGACACACAGACCATCAGCCAACTTGGGTGAACTCTGCTTTTCTCCTGGGTCACTTCACAGAAGCTGATGTAGCTCAAAGTTGGCCCCAAATGTCTCAGGAGCTGGAGCCCCAAACTTGACTGTGGGGTCTTGAAGGGAGCTATTATCTGGCCCTGAGGCCAGTGATTAAACTCTACAAAGACAGAAACTATGTTTTGTTTGCTTCTCTATCCCCAGCTCTCAGTACAGAATATATGTCAAATGAATAAAAGAATAAAAACAGGCACATGGTGTAATTTTTTGATACAAAAAGGGAGTGTAAATTTATTTTGTGATCTATAAGCTACTGAGAACTGGGACATTTAGGGTACAACTGTCTTAAGTCAGGTTCCCTAGAAGCTGATTCAGGAACCAGGTTTGCTTGCAAGGGAAAATTGACAAAGGAGTGGGGAAAGGACAGGGAAGTGGGGAGCCAAATGAGGGCATGATTTTTGCAAAGTCTACAGAGGGAAGCATCTGTCTAATCCTGCAGGGGTCTCTGGAGGTTAAGTTAATCCTGAGGTGGGCTGTGATCAGCTCGTACTCACACACCCAGGCACAGGAGCTAGACTCTTATACGTTACACTTGCCAGTTATTGGACAAGGGCCATGCCAGAGAAAAGTAAATTTTTGGGTGCATCTGGCTTTCTCTGAGTGCAAGTTAAGTGATATCATCTGCTACAAATTACAGCTCTGGTTTAAATAGGAGTTATTTTGTGACAAACATTTTATAAAATTGACCATAGACATTGACTATAATCAATTAACATGGTATCTCTATATTAAATACAACTTTCTAAAATGTGTTTGAACCAAATCATCAAGTAATCACACGACTGTGTATTTTCAGATGCTGTCCATCATTGTGAGCGATATACAGTGCTTCTTTCTATTCCTGCTTTATTGTTACCACAACACATCAGAATTCACTTCCAATGAAGTAATGATATTCATACAGGGTTCTCTCTAAGCAGAATTCTTTTTTTGGCAGGAGTGGGGTAGATTAGGTGTGGTCTGAAAACAGATTTAGAAATTTGTTTGGTTGTCCTATTCTCATTGTTGATTTCCCTGTAGAAGAGATGCAGCTAATGTCACTCACTGGTTTTTCCACATTGCCCTGGAAATAGGATCTGCATTTCCTTGAAATGCCCTCTTATTAGCGATGGCAGCTTCACCTCCTTCCTTGAGATGGTACAAGAGATCCATCTTCAATTTGCATGAATTGAATGATTTGCATTGATTTTTCTTATTCTTTGCTCCTACCATAAACTTATGGCAAATTTAGCTCATAAGTCTCTGAATCAAAACCTTTCCTTTTCAACTGCAAATTATGTCTGTTGCCCAAACAGAAGATTGGCATCAATTCTTTAAAATTCTAAAATGTCTAAAATATTGAAGCTTTGTTCTTTTTTCTCTCAAATGACATAAATAGGGCTTACTTATCCTAGTAAGCCATTTTCTTCTAAACAGACCTTTTGTGAGGCCATTTATTCCAAATAACTTAGGGATGGACCTTCTTGAAAATTATCATATAAAATGTCTCAGTTTGGGTTCTCTGTGAGCAGATGCTTCTGGCACAGTTTGGGGCAGCAGCTGTTCATTAGGGCTCACCCAGGAAGCGGGTATGCAGGGATGCAGTCCTGATAAAGCCTCCACCAACCTGGGGTGGGCAGCCGTGGGAAAATATGGCTCTTTAGGGTGCTCTGCTTCACAGTGGCTGTGCCTGAATAGCACTCCGTGCTCCTTCACGAGAAGCTCGCTGTCCCTGGAAGGACGTGACCTTGAGTGAGGCAGCTCTCTGCAGCTGAACTGGACCTGAAGCAGCTGGCAGCTAGAAGCTGTCCTGCTGGTCACAGTCCCCAGGCTGGATGGCAAGTCCTTCCATGAAAGGGAGGGTGTGGGTGGGGATGTGTCTTCATGCCTAGCACATAGAACCAGTTACAAGTCCAAGGGAAAACCATCTTATACATCATGGCTATGTGGCATGGTCAGCTTTACAGAGTATTAGGACTGGGAGATATATAGAGATTTTGTTCAACCCCTACCCCTCAAAAACATCTTTTACAGATGTCTGATTATGCCCACCTGAACCACTGCAGGGAAAGACAGAAGGTGGCCTGACACTTTCCCCATCTCCCTCTCCCACCAACCACAACACCTCCTACATTCCTCCAAAGAACAGAAATGGCTTCACTGTCTCACAGGTTTCTCTCACTTAGTCTGGAATAAGAATGGACAATAACTTGAGGAAAAGAAAGAAGAAGGATGGTGAAAAATCTGGAGGAAAAGCCTTCCCTAGGTTGATAACTATGATGTGTGAGAACAATCCAGAAAAGGCTGATCATCCCTAGATAGCTCCTGAGTAGAGGGAGGCTTTATTGAAAGGTCCCTGCAATCTTTCCCTGGTGAAACTCTTGCAAGGGTCATGTAGAGACTTGATTGGGAGACCAAGGGAAAATGTCTTAAAGGGCCTCCTTAACTCATCTTTATGGCCAGATGTGTGAGTAGGCCATCTCCAGTACCATTCCCCCAACAGTGTCTGTGTGACAACTCATTCATTCATTCATCATTTTTATTATTATTATTATTATTATTATTATTATTATTGTTTTGGGTATGTTCAACCCCAGGACTGCAAAGACCCCAATGGACTGTTTACTATTCCCAAAGAAAGAACTTGGATGACTCAGTGGAGAGGATTTGGGTATTTTATTGCTCATGTGTGCCTTGGTGGCAGGTCAGGACAAAATGGAGGGTTGATCAGCACCTACAAGCAGGGGAAATACATAGGATGGCTTGCCTGCTGCGTAGATGAATTTCCTCAGATGTTTTCTGAGTATATTCTTTTACTTTACAAGCAAGGTCACACTGGTTTGGTCCCCACCTCAAGATTGGAGACAAGGGAAATGGCCAGTGTCCCTCCTCCTTACCTACGTTCTCAACCCTTCCTATCTCACTGCTAGGAACGAGTCTTCCTAGGCACTTCCTGGGTGAAATGTGACAAGCCCCATGCCTGGCACCGGGTGGGCGAAAGGGAACTGTCACATGGCATGAAGTACTTTACAGTAAAAGCTGGTTGAAGACTTCAGCCACTGCTCCTTGCTATTTCCCTCTGATTTTGACATCTCTTTCTAAATCATGCTAAACTTATTAATTCACATAAAGGTGTTCTAAAGCCTAATGTGGTGGTTTATTTTCTTTTTTAAACATTTTGCTTTTCCTACTCCAACATCTCTCCTTCTGGGTCTGAGGAAAGCTAAGGATTGGCTTCCACTGTTGATTTTCTTTTTTTTTTTTCTTCCCTGTCTGATCCTTTCTCCTTCCTTTGCTGTTTGGGCTCCTAAGCCAGGATTAGGGACTGCAGGATGTGTGCTCTGTAGAGGGTGAGTGGTGGGGAAGGAAGGGAGCCTTCCATTAGGAAGCTGGTGGACTGATGAAGCCCATCAGGTCCATTCATCATAATTGCTAATGTTTGTGTAGCACCGACCACATGCCCAGCACTTATATCAAACCTCAGGCCAGCTTGCTGTCAGGAGAGGCAGTTAGGACAGGTTTGTGTTGACGCAGGCTGGGGGTTAACCAAAGTTTGGTTAACAAGCATTTCATTCTGATTGCTCAGTGGGGATGAACAGTTCACTTAATCATTCTTTTTAAGGCAAAGGATAGAAAATTTGAGGGTCTCTGTCTGGCCTTGTCGTGGCCGGATGAGGGAGTACTCTTATGTTTTATCTCAAGTATTTGGGGAAGGTTGTTTCTTTGCAGTAAGATATTTTCAGAACACAAAAGAGTGGGGGATATAATCCTTAATTGCCTCTGTTTTCTAGGAGCACAGAGCTCAGGTAAAAATTAGCATTACAATTTTAGTAGACATGGGAACTGTGTTATATAGTAACAGTATTTATTTTAACTAACAAATCCCTAGACGGGTCATGCACATTTAAAGTTTATTTCTCATGTATAAAGTCCAAATTAGTGTTCCCAATTGATCATTCTCCAAATGCTAATTCAGAAATTCATTCAGAAATTCAGGATTCTTCTCTCTTTCTCTCCTCTCTCTTTCTCTCTGTCTCTCCTCTTTCTTTCTTTTGTGGTTCTGGGGATTTAGCTCACAGCATCATGCATGCTAGGTCGTCACTTTACCACTGAACCATATCCCCAACCTATGATTCTTATATCTGTGGTTCTATCCTCTTCTGCATGAACTGTCTAAGCTTATCCTGCTCATTTGCATACAATTGGTAGAAGGGACAAGAGCATGAAGAATCAGGTGTTCATGGATCAGGCCTGGAAAAGGCATCCATCATTTCTATTCTCATTTGACTGGTCACTGGGAACCCAGGCCCATGGTTACACCTATGTGTCCAGGAAGCTGGGAAATGAGGTCTAATTTTGTGACCAGGAAGAGGAAATAGTTTTGGTGAACAGAGGGTCAATTCAGCACACAACCTTAAAGTCTATCATTTATAGTACAAAGTTAACAGTTAAATAAAAATAGATGAACATGTAGCATTTAAAAAATATTTTTGTACTAATATACAATAATTTCTAAGTGTTTTATAAATATGAATAAATTATCAAAGTGTAGGTTCCTTAGGATCTGGCCCCCGTGCCCCTCACAAAAAACAAAACAAAACAACAAAACAGACATTCCAAGCATCCATCTCATGCACAGAATATCCCTGGAAGCACACCCCGAAACTTACACCAGTGATTGCCTGTTCACTTGTGCAGGGTTAAGTGTTCATTCTTCTGGAACTGTTCCCTGTGTTCTCCCAAGAATAATGAGTGGGCATATTCTCCATTGTGACTTTTTTTTTTTAAAATCTCTGTGATTCAGCCATGTGAGTTCACATAGCTTTATATTAATACCTAGGTATTTTTCTAACTCCCTTTTGATTTTTAATAGCAAATGCTTTAAATCATGTTATTAAGTTTTTTGCTAAATGTTCTTCAGTCTTTGTGAGATGCCCTTTAGTAAGCAGCATTGAAATGGACAAAATCAGTACTCAAATTCTGTTCTTTGGCCTTAGATTCTTCCTGACCATACAGCCTAAAATAGCTCTTACCACATTACCTTGTTTTGTTTTCATTATGGTACTTACCACTACCTGATATTTAAAAGTACATTTGATAATCTTCTGTCTCCCCTAGGGGAGTGTAAGATACCTGTGCAAATGGCCAAAGATTCCATCTATTCTGATGGTGTTTTGTGCCTAGGATATTGCCTTGCATCTAATGGGAGATCAATAAAAGTTTTCTGCATGTTGAGAATCCTCATAGCTTGATGCTTATTTGATATTTACCTTCCTTCTTTGCTAAACTCCATAGTCCTTTGTATTTCAAATGCTCAGGTTTCCTACTGAGAATTTCAAGGTACTTTTCCCTCAGCTGAACAATGGGCAATGACCACATTCTACTGAAGTTGATAGCTGGCACTTTGGTCCCTTAGATGTGAGCATCTCCAGGGCAGAGATATCATCTGATCAATCATTATATCTCCAGTTCTTTGTACCCAATAGATAAAGGAAAATTCTGAAGAAATATTCCAGATTTATTGGTAAAATTATAAGAAATGATGACCCTGAAGAATCTCCATGCTTTATACAGTTCAAAAGACAATCCTTATTACTTGTTAATTTGTTATTCAGCTTTAAATCAAGGAACAAGGGTTACTCAAGGCTACAGAGATAGTGCAGATGCAGATATGGTCAGTGACAAACCAGAGAGAAAGAAAAACTTCAGAGAATCAAGAAAGTGGTATTAAGGGGAATTTTTTAAAAAATTGAACCAAGAAGAGGGAGTTCTAGGTCATAATTGGAATCGAAGAAGAACACAGACCTAGTTTGTGAGTGGAAAAACTTTTGAATAGGCCACAACAAATTCCAGTATTAAAAATTCATTGTTAGTCCCTCTGCCTATCGACATGTGAACACAGGTGAACTCAACTCTTGCTGCAATGTAAGGGTAACTCCAGAAGAATTTATAATGCTTTGATAAAAAACCTACTTACAGAGAAGGAAGATTTTTTAGTTTTTAGTCTGATCTTATCTCTAAAAGCTTAGCTGGGGAGGTCAACTAAAAGCAACTCTGGCATTTCTTTGGGAAAAAAAAAAAAAAAAATTTTTTTAAGCTTTGCCCAGCTATCCTGTGGCACTGAAATTGTTTCAAAAAAAAAAAAAAAAAAAAAACAAACTCAGTGATTCACTTAGGAGAAAGTATTGGTTTAATGATTATATTCAAGATTCATAGCATTTCTCAAAATGATAGAACAACAGCTAATTGAATTTAATTTTATTGCCTTTAAATTTTATCCAATTAGGTAAGACAACAAAGGAGGAAATTGATTTTGAAAACCCTTCTTCAACTTAAAAACTATGCTAAGTCTAGCAGTTTTTGTAATTATGATTACTGTTGTTCTGCTGGTGAACTTAGGGAAGGCAGTAGGGAGCCTGGAAAAACAAACTTTTCTTTGAAATCAAGTTGACTGACTGGTCTCAAGTTCATGTCCAACTAAACCTGGTTGGTTCCTGGATTAGTGGAGCCTGGCCCTGAGATCACCCCCTGAAGAGATTCCTGCAGAGCCTATGGACTGTCACACCATGGATGACAGCCAGGCTGCTGGATCCATTTCAAAGTGACTCAGCAGGCAGGGAACTATTAATACATTTGTCACCACAGGTTTTAGTTTTTCATTATTGAGAAACTGCTACAGAGCATTTGTCCTTTTCTTTGTTTAATCATATATAGCCTATTAAAATTTTATTTGTATTCATGTGTTTGTTTTGATCATAGATGTTTTTATATCTGAGAATCTTCCAAATTTGACAATTTTGAAAATACGTAGTAAGAAAAAATTCAATTAGAAAATAAGTGAAAGATACAAAGAGACATTTCACCAAAGAGTATAGATATAAACTTGCAAGTAAGCACGTGAGATTTTCAACATCATTAGTCCCAAGGGAAATAACTATTAAAGCCATAGTGAGCTATTACTAGTGAGTAGACACCTCTTCAAGTGGTTAAAATAAAAAAATAGTGACAACTCTAAAATGCAGGAGAAGATGCAGAGAAATTGGATTATTTATTGCTGGTAGGAATATAAAAGGGTACAGGAAATTGAACTTACGGTGATATAGAAACCTATATAATAGATACCAAACAGACATGTATGGTGGAAACAGGAGATTAAAGGGATAATTCTATAGATTGAACCTACTGTGATGACCCCCACATGCTTTCTTTTGAAGGGCAATTTGCCTGAGGCTGCTCTGGCCTTGCCTAACTTAAGTCAATAGAATATGTTATATTCCCCAACAAACAACCTGTTATCTGCAAGAGAAATGCAGACCTAAAAGGCTTCTCCCTGCTGCTAGGAAAGGAAGTTACCTGGGGAGAGGGTGAGGTTTGTGACCTTTACACAGACCAGATTCCAGAACTCAGGGATACAGGATAATTAAAAGTAACCCCCATAAAATCTGGAAGAACATGTTCCAATTAGAACTGGTTAGTGTGGGCCAAGGTGACTCAGAATTGTCTTGGATCTTTATCATGTAATTATAGTAGCAAAATTTCCCCTACATGGGTAAGACCGTGTGTAGTGGGGACTTGGAAGTCTGATGCAATCCTACTGTCAGTCAAAAGTCAAAAGATGGGCCTGGACAGGACTCCCTGGAAATTTCCCTGGAAACTTCCCCGGGATCCCCAAGGGCCAGAGAGATATGTTGTCCACTCTCTCCCTTTTTCCCTCGAGAGTGTTCCCTTTTTCTCTTTTCCTATCCCTTCTAATAAATTCATGCCTGCTACCATATGTGGCTTATCTGAAATCCTTCTGGTGTGGTTGCAAGAACTGGTGACTGAGGACATTGCTGTGGCTTCTGCTCTGAGGATGGCTTTGCTCTGCCACACTTTATGTGAATGTTTATGGCAGCCATCAGTTAAAATAAAAAAAAAATTGTGGTAAAAATACACATAACAGAATTTACACCTTAACCATTTTTAAATGTGAGGTTCAGTAGTGTTAAGTATATTGGAATTAAGTATTAATTATATTTGAATGCACATTGGGCATTCAAACTCCAGAATATTTTCACCTTGCAAAACTGGAGTTCTCTACTTACTAAACAACAGTTCCCTATTTCCCTCTCCTCCTCTGTCCTAGAAACCATGATTCTACTTTATATTTCGATGAGTTTGAATACTCTAGTTATATAAATGGAATCATACGGTATTTGTCTTTTTGCAACTGGCTTATTTCTCTTAGCCTAATGTCTTCAAGGCTCACCCACATTATAGTATGTGTCATGCTTTCCCTCCTTTAGAAGGCTGAATAATATTCCATTGCATTTTTTTTATTCATCTGTTGATGCATACTCGAACTATTTCCACCTCTTGGCTATTGTTTACAAGGCTGTTATGACCATAGGTGTAGGTATACAAATATCTCCTTGAGATTAAAAGTGAAATTGCTAGATCATATGGTAATTCCATTTTTTTTTTTTTTTTTTTTTTTTGCGGTACTGGGGATCGAACTCAGGACCTTATGCTTGCGAGGCAAGCACTCTACCAGCTGAGCTATCTCCCCAGCCCTTGGTAATTCTATTTTTAATTTTTGAGGAACCATTGTACTGTTTTCCATAGCAGCTGCACCAACATTTCCACCAATAGTGCACAAGGTTTCAATTTTTCTGCATCCTTACTGAAACTTGTTAGTTTTTGTTTTTTGGGGGGGGGCGCTGGGGATGCTGGGGATTGACCCCAGGGGTGCTTAACCATTGAGCCACATCTCCAGCCTGTTTTATATTTTATTCAGAGACAGAGTCTCACTAAGTTGCTTAGAACCTCTAAGTTGCTGAGGCTGGCTTTGAACTTGTGTCCCTCCTGCCTCAGCTTCCCAAGACGCTGGGATTACAGGTGTGCATTTCACACCCGGTTTATTTTCTGTTCTTTCAAAAACTGCAATCCTAGTCTATATAAGGTAACATCTTTTTGTGATTTTGATTTGCATTTTCCTAATGATTACTGATGGTCATATAATGATATGTATGTATCTCCCTGAAACTAACACCATAGTAAAGACATTGCTCACATCCATTACCCTCAACTATTTACTTGCTCCTCTTAATCTTTCCCTCTTGTCTTTCCTCTACACCTCCCCGCGTCCCCTTCCCCAAACCCACTGATTGACTTTTAGTCACCATAAATTACTTTGCATTTCTAGAACTTTACGTAAATGAAACCAGAGTATGTACTCTTTTATTTTTATTTATTTATTTATTTATTTATTTATTTATTTTGTGGCACCTGGGATTGAACCCAGGGCCTTGTGCTTGCAAGGCAAGCACTCTACCAACTGAGCTGTATCCCCAGCCCCACATCTTTTATTTTTTTGGCCTGGCTTCCTTCAGGAACTCAGCATAATTATTTTGAGATTCATTCATGTTGTTTTATATATTAATAGTTCATTCCTTTTTATTGCTAAGAGTATCCCATTTCATGGATATGCCACAATTTAATTATACATTCATTTTCTGATTGCCATGTGGGTGGCTTATAAAGCTTTTTGGTTGATATGAATATCACTGCTGTGAACAATATTACACAAGTCTTTGTGCAGGTATATGCATTAGTTTTTCTTGGGCAAAAACCTAAAAGTAGAATGACTTTTATATGGTAGGTATATATTTAACTTCTAAAGAAACTACCAAATTTTTTTTTTCAAAGTGACAGTACCATAGATTTTTCTACCAGTAGTTCACGAGAATTTCATTGCTCCATAAGTTAGCTAACACTTGATTCAGTCAGTATTGCTAATTTTAGACATCCTAACAAAGATGTAGTGGTATCTCACTATGGTTTTAAAATTGCTCTGAATGACTGATGATGTTGAGAATTTTCTCATGTGCTTGTCATCCAAATATACCTTTTAGTGAAATGTGTGTGCAGATCTTTGTGCCCTTTAAAAAATTAGACTTTTTCTCATTATTAAGCTCTTCATATATTGTTGATATTTGATTGGCAAATATTTTCTTCCTGTCTTTAGTGTGGCCTTTTATTCTCTTATCAGTACCTTCTGAAGAACAGAAGTTCTTAATTTTGATGTATTCCAGTTTGTCATTTTATTTATTTATTTATTTATTTTTATTTATTTTTTTACGTTTACATAGGGTAATGATGTTTCTTTTTTTTTCCCCTTCCCCCCCACCCCTCCCACCCTTTTCCCTTTATACAGTCCTTCTTTCCTTCATTCTTACCGCTCTCCTTAGCCTAACTCTAAACCTAACCCTAAACCTAATGCTAACCCCTCCCACCCCCATTATATGTCCTCATCCACTTATCAGCGAGATCATTCCTCCTTTAGTTTTTTGAGATTGGCTTATCTCACTTAGCATGATATTCTCCAATTTCGACCATTTGCCTACAAATGCCATAATTTTATCATTCTTCATTGCGGAGTAATATTCCATTGTATAAATATGCCACAGTTTCTTTATCCATTCATCAACTGAAGGGCATCTAGGTTGGTTCCACAATCTGGCTATGGTGAATTGAGCAGCAATGAACATTGATGTGGCTGTATCTCTGTAGTATGCTGATTTTAAGTCCTTTGGGTATAGACCAAGGAGTGGGATAGCTGGGTCAAATGGTGTTTCCATTCCAAGCTTTCTGAGGAATCTCCACACTGCTTTCCAGAGTGGCTGCACTAATTTGCAACCCCACCAGCAATGTATGAGTGTTCCTTTTTCACCACATCCTCGCCAACACCTATTGTTGCTTGTATTCTTGATAATCGCCATTCTAATTGGGGTGAGATGAAATCTTAGGGTAGTTTTGATTTGCATTTCCCTTATTACTAGGGATGTTGAACATTTTTTCATATATCTGTTGATTACTTGTACCTCTTCTTCTGTGAAGTGTCTGTTCATTTCCTTAGCCCATTTGTTGATTGGATTATTTGTATTCTTCGAGTAGAGTGTTTTGAGTTCTTTATAGATTCTGGAAATTAGCGCTCTATCTGAGGTATGGTTGGCAAAAATATTCTCCCACTCTGTAGGCTCTCTCTTCACATTGCTGATAGTTTCCTTTGCTGAGAGAAAGCTTTTTAGTTTGAATCTATCCCAGTTGTTGATTCTTGCTTTTATTTCTTGTGCTATGGGAGTCCTGTTAAGGAAGTCTGATCCTAAGCCAACAAGTTGATTTGGACCTACTTTTTCTTCTATAAGATGCAGGGTCTCTGGCAGTTTGTCATTTTAAATCACAGATTTATTTTTGAATCGTATCTATGAGTGATTGCCTAAGTCAGTTTCACAAGAATTTTTGTGTATTTAAAAAAAAAGTTTTATAGTTTTAGGTTTATAGTTGGGTAATACTGAATTAACTTTCATATATAAGAGGTATGAATCAAAGTTCAAATTTTTGCAAATAGATATCCAATTGTTCTAGCACTATTTGTTCAAAAGACTCCTTTTACCCTTTATGTTACCTTTATACTATTGTGAAAAAATTAGTTTTCCATATATGTATGGATTTTTTTTTGCCTTTCTATTCTGTTTCATTGATCATTTTGTCTGTGACACTAAGACCACACTGTCTTGATAATTTTAGGTCCATAATAAGTCTTAAAGACAAGTAATGGAAGTTTACCAACTTCGTTCTTTTTCTCTTTTTTTCTTCACTTTTTAAAAATTTTGATTCATTGTACACAAATGGGGTACAACTATCATGACTATCATTTCTCTGGTTGTACATGAAGTAGAGTCACACTATTTGCATAATCATACATGTACATAGGGTAGAATGTTAGTCTCATCCTATTATTTTTCCCTTTGTTATTTTTCTACAGTAGCAATTAACAAGTTGATCATAAAATTTGCATTTTAAAGGACAAGAATAGCAAAAATAACTGAAAATGAGCAGAGTAGGAAGATGTCTTAACAATGTTTAATTTTTCATACTTGATCAGAGAGTATCTTTCAGTTTATTTTGTTCTCTAGTTTCTCTCAGCAAAATTTTATAATTTGTCTAGGATTTATTCATGATTTGTCAAATTTGTCCTATTTCATATTTTTGGTGCTATTTTATTTATTTGTTTATTTTTTCCAGTAGAATGAGGATTATTTTAAAAGTTATTTATTTATTTTTTAATTTTTTACAGACTGCATTTTGATTCATTGTACACAAATGGGGTACATCATTTTGTTTCTATGGTTGTACACGATGTAGATTCACACCATTTGTGTAATCACATGTGTTCATAGGGTAATGATGTCTGTCTCATTCTGCCGTTTTTCATACCCCACCTCCCTCTTATTTCCTTCTACATAATCTAAAGTTCCTCCATTCTTCTGGAGGATTTTCTAATTTGTTCTAATTAGTTATACATGATGGTAGTTTGGTGCTATTTTAAATTGCTTTTTAAAATTTCTACTTCCAATTATATTACTTATAATTATTATAACAATAATATAATGTCATTGATTTTTGTTTGTGTTCTTCAATATTGACAAATTCATTTTTAGCAATATTGATCTACAGATTCCTTCCTTCTTTTCTTCCCTCCTTCCTGCTGGGGATTGAACCCAGGGCCTCACGCATGCTAAGCATGTTTTCTATCACTGAGCTACACATCCAGCCCCTCTCCCCTCTTTCCTTCCTTCCTTTTTTTTTTTTTTTTTTTTTTGTATATCTTTGTCTTGTTTTTTCATCAGAGTAAAAATTCTTCTATTTGTCTGAAAATATTTATCATTCACCTTCATCTCTGAAAGATAATTTTGCAAAGCAAAGAATTCTAGGTTAATAACTTCTTTCAGTTACTTTAAATTTGTTATTCTACTATCTTGTAGGTTATAGTTATTGCAATGAGAACTCTGCTGTTAGTTTTTTGTTCATTTGTACATACTTATCTTTTTTCTCTTTTTTTCTGGATACTTTAAAGTCTTTCTTTTTATGGTAGTTTTAAGCAATTTGATTAAGACTTACCATGGTACAATTTTTCTCATTTTTTTTTTTTTTGTTGCTTGTATTTTATTAGACTTACTGACTCTGTGGATGTTTGTTTTATTTTAAATTTGGAAACTTTTGGCTATAATTTCTCCAAATATTCTGTTTCCCTTCTCTCTTTTGTTGATTTTAGTTTTGGTTTATTCACCTTTTTTTTTTTCTCATTATAGGAGTGTATTTTCCTTTCTTTCTTTCTTTCTTTCGCCACACATTATGAATGCTAACTTTTTAGTGATGGATATTTTTGTACTTTTATAAATATTCCTGTGCTTTTTTTTCCTAGGGGGCAGTTCAGTTATTTGGAAATAGTTTGATATTCTTGGGACTTTAAAACAAGTTTTGTTAGGTAAAACCACGGCTGCATCAGTCTTGGATTAATATTCTCTTCACGGAAGTGATACTTTTCTTTGTATCCTGTCTGATGCAATGTAGATTAGGAAACATGCTCACTCCAGGTTCGTGAGCAGACATTTTTCCATCTCTCTCTCTGAACCTCAGAGCACTGTATCCTCTACTCCGCTCATGTGACTCTTTGCCCAGTAGTTCACCTGTGGGCTTGTTGGCAGGCGGGTGACGTGTTGGATGACACCCTCTGCATATTTCTGGTCTCATTTTTCTGTGCAATTCTCTCTTTTGTGATAGTCTGTCCTGTGAACGCTAGTCTGTAGTTCCCCAGACTACCAGCTTTGTCTCCTCAATTCAGTGAGACTTCTGGGCTCTGAGTGAATCTCCCCTCCCTGTGCCATTATCTGGAAATGTTCCCCAGGCAGTCAAGATGGGGCAGTGGTATTTCTCACCATGTTTATTTCCTGTCGCTTTGGAATCACGGTGTTTTGCTCTCTGGTATCAGTGTCTTGACATTTGCTTCATATATTTTGTCTACTTTTTAATTGTCCAGCAATAGAGTAAATTCACTCCTGCTACTCCTTCTCAGTTGGAACCACAAGTTCTTCTGTTTCATTTTATGCAACAGTTTTATAAACATTGCCTGGCAAACTGGGCACAGTGGTTCATATCTACAATCCCAGTTACTTGGGAGGCTGGGCAGGAGTTGTCTACCTGGAAAACTTAGGGAAACCCTATTTCAAAATAAAAAGAAAAAGGGATAAGGAAGTAGCCCAGTGATAGAGCAACAAGACCCTGGTAAAAACTCATCCTGTTGACCTCATACACTATTTTACTGATAAGCATTGAATTCTTTGGTTAATGCACAGGCTTCATTACACAGATTTTCCTGGAAGCCCTGTGAGGCTGGTTGGGACAAGTAGGGGTGATTTCTTTGATAGATGAGGAGACTGAGGCACATAAGTTAAGTGAATTGCTCAAAAATTTACAATTACTTTAAGAATTGAGGTTAGATCCTCAAAATCCAAAATCAGAGTCTGAGGACTTTGTACTTTATCAGGCTGCTGCAGTGATATTTTAAGAATAGAGTTAGGCTCTGGATCATTTAGTTATTTAATGTTTTTAAACTTTATTGTAGTCATTTAAATCTTTTACTTCATTAGTATATAAATCTTCTGTGGGTAAGGTTGAGTCATCAAGTGGGGTCAATCAGTTCCATTCTGTGGAGAATTCATTCATTCATTCAATAAAGATATACAAAGCACTGTGATATGCAGCCATTTGAGAAACTAGCCGGCCTGACATAAGTTGGAGAAAACTTACTTCTGTTTTCGTTTCCCATTTCCCCTCCCAATTCTCACTCCATTCAGCTTTAGAAATAGTTCAAGTTTAAATCTATTGGACATATATGGCCTCTTGTAACTCTATTTAAAGGTTGTAAGGAAATGCATTTCTGACATGCATAAGGAAAGATATGAAACCTTAAAAATCCCTCTCTAAATGTCTATGGAAACATTATTTGAGAATGATTTAGGTTTTGTCCTTCCCAGAGGGGATGTAAAACAGAAGGAAGAGCAGGTTCTTTCTATATTTCGAATTCTATTTGTGTCCATTTTATAATCTATTTTTATGGCAACCATCCAATTTTTGTCTCTCTAGTTTAGGTTGTACCTAATAGTATCTTGGCTTTGAGTCAGGCAGGGTAGGAAGAGCTTGCTGTGGGATGAATTGACCTGGCCAAACACAGACTCCTCTGCCATTTAAGACATTGTAAGAAAGGGATGAGGGGATTTTGTACTGGTGTTGCATACGTGGAACATATGCGTGTGCACACACACATGTGCACACACACAGAATAAATTCTAACCCATCAGTTGGAGTCCGGGGGCATGTAAACAGGCATAAGGAAATCTCCCATAGGCTTATGGGGTGGGGAGAGCTACCCGTCTCCCACGTATTAGCAGAAGTGGCAGATGGCAGCTTTCGCCCTTAATAATCACCAGATGGCATGAAGTTATGTCCTGTGGTGCAGGAAGGAGGAAACTGGGTTGATCATGTATTTTCTACACTTAAGCACTTCTTACTTGATTGAGATTTGTCTGTGCTATTGGTCATATGTTTATATTAGAAGAATTTAAAGAAAGGGACTAGAACTCTACTGTGGCTGCAGAAGGCATTAATTTGAATTTCATGAAGTTTAGTACATTTTCCACCTCGTAAAGCAGACTCACAGATTTCTATTCACTTGTCTCCTGACCAATAAATGATCTGTTTGTACCTTGCTCTAATCCATTCTAAGCCTCCTTTTCCCATCATTTTTCAGGACTTCTAAATTGTCTGAAGAATTGAAGTTTAATCTTTTGTGTAGCAGAAGCTTTATTGTAAAATTGAAAATAAACCATTCTGGCTGGGTGTGGTGACAGGTTGCAGGCCGAGGCAGGAGGATGGCCTGCAGTTATGGTGCAGCTGCAGCTGATATAGAAACAAATGAGATTGGAAGTAGAATGTCTCTTAATCTTAGGGTTGTAGTTTGGATCTTCAATGTCCCCCAAAGCCTTATGTGTTGAAGTGGTGGGAAGTGGTGGGAACTTTAGGTGGGGTCCATTTGAAGGAAGTGGGTCAAATTGGAAGTGTGTCCTTGAAAGGGTATATTGGGACCCTGGCCCCTTCTCTTTTTCTGCTTCCCAACTGCCCAGAAACAATGAAGCCAATGAAATCTCTGAAAACATGGCCAAATTAAATCTTTTCTCCTCTAAGTTGTTTTTCTTGGATATTTGTCACAGTGACAGAAAGCTAACAGAGTTGTCATTCCAGAACAAAAGTTCCCTGCAATTATTAAAGAAGTTGTAAGTAGGTAGTCTTTTAACCAACATACTATAATGATATATTAGGAATGAGGCACCTAACTAAACCAAAACCAAACTATAAAAACATGTATCTGATGTTTCAGTGGGTTCCAAAATCATTGAGGTCCTCAATGATAATTAGACATCAAGACACATCTTTTCTTGTCTTTATTTCACTGGAGGGTTTAATCTCCCTTTGACTAAAATATAGTGTTTTTAACATATAGAGATGAAATATGGGATAGTGAGAGATCACTGTGTGACTGGCAAGTCTTTTTGAGCTGCTTTTATGTAAAGACTGACCTTTTATTCTGTGGTTACATTTCCTGATTAGCATATTTGCCTTGTGGGCTGGCCCCAGCTTTTTCTTCTCATTAGGAACTCATTTGTCTTATAGCTGCATCATCTTGATTTTTTAATGGTTATGTATTTTAATGCACATCAAGGTGCTTTTTATCTTTGTATGTCAGGTAGGTTACATAGGCAAAAAATGGCATGTAAATGAAATACTGGAATGTTCAAGAAACAGGAAAACTGGATACAAACATGCAAAAGAGTGCAGTTGGACCCTTAGCTTATACTACATGTAAAAATTAACTGAAAATGAATTAAAGACCTAAAACTATGAAAATCTTGGAAGAAATCATAGGGCAAAAGTTTCATAACATTGGTTTTGCAATGAATTCTTGGACAGCACAACAATAGCAGAGGCAATAAAAGTAAAAATAGATAAACTGGATGTGTTAGTCATTCTGTCACTATGACAAAACCGCTCAATTAAAAAGGAGTTGAGTAGACATTTCTTCAAAGATGATATACAGAGTCAACAAGCACATGAAAAGATGCTCAGCAGCAATCATCATTAGGGAAATGTAAACCAAAACCACTGAGATCTCTTCACAACCCACTTCAGGATGAGTGACCACTATCCAAAATGTATAAATAAATAAAACAAAGGAAAATAATAAGTGTTGGCAAAGATATGGAGAAGAATCAGAGAGAAAAGGATAATAAACCCCTAATTATTTTAGGTTGCAAAAGAAAGGAACTGAATAAATCTGTATATGTAAAGACTGTGCAACCCGCGTTTACCTCTTGCTTTTTATATTGGTTAACTTTCCTCAATTCATTCTATCATCACCCTTTCATCAGTTGGTAGTGTGAACTGTGATTCTCAAAATAATCCCTGATTGTTCACAGTTTCTCCACTGGTGGGACCCTCACAGCACCAGTCCTTGTCATGCCATGAAGTATCTGAAGAGTTCCTATTGCCTGCCTTTCTTTCACCACCCAACTTTTGGAAAGAGTAATCACTTAGCAATCTCAGAGTTAGCAATCTCTGTTTTGCTAACTACCATTCACAGTTCTACCTGGGGAAGGCCAGCTCTTCTCTGGGCCTGATCCAGGCTCCTTATTCTTGAGATACCTTCCCCCAGTTTTAAAATCCCTTGACTCCATGCTACTTCTTCTCCTCAATCAGGCAGCATCCTGAGTGGGCTGATTCCCTCGAATCTCAGTCTCTAATCAATTACATTTTTTCCTAGCATCCTAAACAAAACTCTCAGTCTAGTCATTGTGTTGTGACAAAAAAATTCCAGTAAAACCTTTTTATTTTGCTATTATAGAATTCAATTAAGAAACAATTTAAGCTGGGAATGAAGGCTGCCTCTGCATCCCAGGGCGACTTGTCTCCCAATGTTGGACTGCATATCGATACTCTTCTGACTAGAGGTTGCTCCATACTAATGGAGTAAATGTTACCCCCTCAGGATGGAAGGTGATAGGAACCCCAGAACAGATGTGCTCATGGCATTCTGACTTCTCAGGGTTTCAAGTTGTGAATAACTTTCACTCTTAGTTATGTATTTATATATTATTTTCATATCAATTACCTCATTTGGACTGAAGAGAAACCACACATCATATAACCAGACAAGCCTATTAAGTATTTGAATTACTTTGTAAAATATTTCAGGCAAGATTTTCTATAATTTAATGTGTAAAAACCACTGAGGGGATGGAACTACAGTAGATTGGGCTCCAAAATCTTTTCCTGACTATTTCAGAAAGAGCTGATTATCTCCTGTTCTGGGGAAGAAGGTCTAATGGGAGAATGCTAAAATAAGGTATGCACAGGGAAGGGTTGCCTAAGGTCTTGTATTAACTGGTAATAAGTGAACAGCTAATACAACTTTATTCATTTCTGCATTTCCCAATATTTTGTACCAGTGTCTGCACCAATCTCTCAGTAGGGATATAAATTAAATACAACTTTGTTTTCAAAGGGCTTCAAATCTAAGAGCATAGAAAGATGTGTTAACATCATGTAAACTAATAGTGTATGTGTAACAGAGAGTCATGGATGCTGTCTAATCTGTTCGTGTTACTGTAAGAGAATACTTGTGAATGGGTAATTTATAAAGAAAAAAATTCAAGATCAAGTTGCTGACATCTGGCAAGGGCCTTATATGGCAGAAGTCAACAGATCTGAAAGCTGCACAAAGTTCTTTTATAAGGGCTTTAATTCCACTCACGAGGGGAGGAATAACCTCTTAAAAGCTCCACCTTCTAATATTATCACATTCCTAACCTGTTTTGAAGGGGATTCATGCAAATCATAGCAGATCCTATTGAAGCACCTACCTGGTACACAATAAGGGGCAAATCCATGATTTCATCATCAGGAAATGAAAGAGCATGACTTGTCCTTGTAAGTTCTCACCCAGGGTAGCAGACGTATGGATGAAAGGCATTCTGAAGAAGGCCTGGTATTATCCAGACATTGACTCAACAACCCCCAAAGTATTTAGAGAGTAACTACCATCAGCTAAGAACTTCTTGATGGTCAAGAATTGATGATTGAATGATCAAAGAAAAGAGCAATTAGAGACCTGAAGAATAGTTTTCTTTCTAAAAGAAGAAAGAATAGGGATATGAAGAAGTAGGCAAAATTCAAGGGAGTTTAATATTAAATATTATGGGCTGAAAAATTTTCCATACTCTGGTCCAACTTATCAAGTTTGAAACAGTAACCAGATAAATGCAAAAGTATACAATATTTTTTGTGGTCTTTTTTTGTGGTGGTGAAAATAGGATGTGTGACTTTACTTTTTATAATAGAGGCTTTATAAATCCATGGGGAAAAACTTGAATTCTCAAGTGGTCCCTATATCTCCTGCAAAGGAAATTTTTTTCTATTAGTCATTTCAAGCCAAAGCAGCATCTGATGATTAAAAAAGGGGAAAACAACAACTCAGTAGAAATACAGGCAAAGGAATAGAAACAAGCAGTTCACAGGGAAAGAAATATAAATGGATTATACAAATGTAAAAAATATTCAAGAGTATGAAAAGACTTGCAAATCCAAACAAGGAGATACCAATCAGATTTTTGATATTCATATGTCTCAGAATATTCAGCTTTGGAAGGTAAAGAAATTGTTAATTTCAAACAATATGAATGAGAGAAAAATGGGTGCATCTGTTTTGGAGAGGAACTGGATGTTTTTTAACAAAACCAAAAATGCATGTGTCTCTGGACCTAGTGATTCCATACCTGGAAATTTATCCTAAGATAAGCAATTAGAGAAGTCATATACAAAGATGTTTCTGAAGCCTTATTTCAAAGAGCAATAGCAAATTTGTCTATCAATTGGAGACCAATTAAGTAAGTTATAGTGGATTTATAATTTTGATCATACTTAAATACAGTTGATTTTATGGAATACTATGTTACTGTTAAAGAGAAAGATAAAAATACATTTATGCTAACAGTTCTGTCATTAAGAAGCACAAGACACAAGAGTGTGTATTATGCTTATAAATAGAAAATGTTTTAAAATGTATACCTCAAGGAACTTCTAATAGTGGTTTTCTGGGCAGTGGAATTGGAAGGATTTGGAGTAAGAAAGAGTTTTAATTTTTATTGTATACATTGAATTGTTTTACAAAGTACATGTGTTAATTTTTCCAATAAAAAACTGAAACTAGTATCCAAAAATCAGAGAAAACCTCATGTACGTATAGACTGCATGACTAATGGGATAATATAATACATACAATCAGAAAAATTAGAAATTATACTCCATTCATGTATGATTTATCAAATGTATAAATGCATTCTACTATCTTGTAAACTAATTAGAATACATAAAAAAATTTAAAAAAACCCACTACCCCCGCAAACTGAAACTAGATAGCAAGGTAGAGGAACTCGGTGGCCTGGTAATACTGCATCAGAAACCTCTTTGTAGTCCTGAAATAGCAAAAACAATTCTTACTTTGGGGATCTTCAGCTCCATCAATATTTCTAGTTCTTTCTCTGGAGCTGCCAGTGAATGAGGGAGAATTTACCACTGTCTACCATATTCCAACCATGGCCAGGATGGGAATGTTTTGTTGAGTGACTAAATGAAAAGCTAGGGTGGGGCTCCAAGATGGGGAGGGATAGGATTAGGATCACCTAGTTAGTGGTGGAAAATTCAGTCATGAGGACACAATCGTGCAAATCTGAATTTAGGGTTACTCTGAGTAACAACAGACCTGGCCTCTTAAAAAACATGAGTGTCATGACAGTGAAAAAAGACAAAAGAGGGGACAGAACAATAAGGCAACTAAATGTAGTGTGTGATGCTTGACTGAGTCTTGATTTGAAAAAAGCCAGCTTTAATAACTTTATGGGACAATTTTTTTGGGTTACTAGGAATTCAACACAGAGGCACTGTACCATTGAGTTACATATTCAGCTCTTTTTAGTTTTTATTTCAAGACAAAAATCTCACTAAATTGCCCAGGCTGGACTTGAACTTGCAATTCTGCAAGGGATTACAGGTGGGTGCCATCATGCCTGGGCAATTGACTAAATATATGGATTATATATGAGATAATCATGTTGTACTTATAAAAATTTCTTGAGTGTGACTGTTGTATTCTAGTTATGTAGGAGAATGCCTTATTCACAGGAGATACATATTTAATTATTTATGGGTAAAAAATGAGGTCTGCAATTTACTCAAGCGAGTTAACAAGAAATGTATATGCATGTACATCTATGTAAATATCAAAAGGGGGGAGTTGAAGGAAATGTGGCAAAATGTTAAGAATGAGAGGATCTAGATTAGGGAAATGTGAATGTTTGTTATTTTTCGTTATTTTCTGTAGATGTGAGAAATTGCAAAATAAAAAGTTGGGGGAAAAGAGAAGCAACCAGATAAATGTAAATGTTTATGATTTAAATGACAGAGGAGGTAGAAACACACTTTCAAATTCATTCCCTTAACACTCATTTCCAAAGAGATGAGTCATTGGAAGACTGAGTGAAGTCACTGGATCTGAGACTTTAAAAGGATCATTCCGATTACCATGTTGAGAATTGACCTTAGGTGGCCAAGGGTGGATATAGCCAGCCCAATTAGGAGGTGACTACATCTAAGCAAGAGATCAGCATAGTGGTTCACACCAAGGAAGTAGAAGTGGAGATGGCAAAAGTCACATGATTCTGGAAATATCTTAAAGTTAGAAACAACAGAATTTACTGATTGATTAGGTTAAGGATAAGAAATAAATGAATGATGACTCCAATGGTTTTGTCTTGAGCAACCAGAAGGATAAAAATATCTTCAATTGAATTTGGGAATCTTCTGAAAGTCTAGGTTTCATAGGATAGGGGGAAGCTCAGGAATCATTTTTGGATATGCTAGATTTGAACTGTTAAACCTCTGCGTAGATATGTAAAGTGGGCAGTTGTATGTATTGGTCTAGAATCCATTGGTATTGAGGTACAGGTTAGAGAGGTAATTTGGAGGTTGTCATTGAGGGAGTGAATCTACTTAGGGAAGAGAGCTGAGCTCTGGGGATTTCAGCACTAAGAAATCAAGGGGCTGAGGAGGAACCAACATGGGAGACTGAGAATGGGCAGCCAGTGAGCTGGTGGGAAACCAGGAGAGTGTTTTCTCCCAGAAGCCAAGTGAAGAGAGTACTCCAAAGAGGAGGAAGTATTTCACTATGCTGAATGTTGCTGTTGGCCAATTAAGATAAGGCTTCAGAACTGACTATTGTATTTAGCAACACGGAAGTCATTGGTGACCTCACCGTGCAAGCAGAGTCACCATGTTTGGAAGATTTTGGCTGTAAATACAGAATCATTCAACCATAATAATGTTGATTTTAACAGAGAGGAATTTTTTTTCCACATTAGAAGAAATCTAGGATACTTGTTGCTGGAATATTTTAATCAAATTAATGATGTCAGAGCCATCCTCTCTAATTCTCTTGGCCTTTTCTCATGGTTTCAGAAAAATTGTTTGCATTCCCACTCAGGGAAGGAAGAGAGAAGAATAATATCATGAAGAATGTAATTTTCTCAAAAAAATTGGTAATGAAACTGCCATTTGGTTCAGCAATCCCACTATTAGGCAAATATCTAAAGAAAATGAAACCAGTATGTCTAAGAGACACCTGCACTTACATACTAAATCATAATAACCAAGATAAGGAATCAACCCACATGTCCATTGATGGACGATTGGATAAAGAAAATGTGGTATACATATAAAATGGAATATTATTCAGTCATAAATAGAATGGCATTTGCTGCAACATGGATAGAACTGGAAGACATTGCGTTAAGTGAAATAAGACAGGCACAGGACGACAAATATTGTATGTTATTGCTTATATGTAGAAGCTAAATGTTGATCTCATAGAAGTAGAGAATATAATAATGACTACCAGAGGCTGGGAAGGGTCTGGGAGAGTCAGGAATGGAGAGATGATGGTCAGTGGGCACAGGCGTGCAACTGGGTAGGTGAAATAACTTCTAATGTTCTATAGTGCAGTAGAATCACTACGGTTGACAACAATTAATTGAATATTTCAAAATAGCTAGTTGAGAGAATTTTAAATGTTCCCAATACACAGGAATGATAAAGTTCTGAGGTGATAGATGTGCCAATTTACCTGGTTGGATCATTATGCACTGTGTGCATGTATTGAAATGTCACACTGTAATTCATAAAAATGTATAATTACTATGTATCAATTAAAATATATTTTAAAAAATATCCCCAGAGCTATCATTTTATTTTATAAAAATATTTTTGAAAAGATCCAGCCTTTGCACATACCCAATCTCTTACAGATGTCTGTTCATGTCTTATTGACTGAAACCATGTCACATGGCCATCACAAACTTCAAGAGCGATCAGAAAGTAAGTTCATTTTGTATGGGAGTATCCTGAAGTCCTAGAGAAGTTACAATACCACACTGTAATAAAGCATGACCAAGACAAACTGCCTCCAAAATTTGGGTTCTTTCTGGTACACCATGAAATTGTAATTATCTAGGCAAATGGCAATTATGATCTAAATAAGAACAATTGAAGTGATTCAGGGTGATTTTGAGATTACATTAGAGGAAGAATCAAAATTTTGCTGATTGAGTAGATATAGGAGTTGCGTTAAGGTAAGAATTCTAAAACAATCCTAAAAGGCAGATAAAATTCTCAAGACAACAGGTAATTCAAAGAAATCAAATCTATTTAGGAATCAGATCAAACCAAGGAATGTTTATGTAGTACCACTTCCTGGGCCTTACCTATGGTGATCCAAAGAAAAGATAGGAATAAATTCAAAGGTGGTTATGGAGAAATTTTGTTTCCTTAGTTCTATAATACAGTAAGAATATTGAGATGATAAGTGTAAAAGGGCCCATTTTGTGTATGACATACAGCAGATTCTCAATAAATAATTCATTCTCATCTCTAACTGGTTTTGTGACTTAATATCTTCCTTGTCCTGTCTACTCTCTTTACTGCTACCAGAGCTGTCATACAGATACCCAAATTTAATCTAGTGCTTCTTGTTTATAAAAACAATCAAATGCTCCCCATTTCCAGCTAGATAAACTCCAAAATTCATTGTTGACCCTGATATTCCTACCTAGTTTCATGCCACTGAATGACTTATTCTGGAACACGGTGGGCTTCTATGTGTCCTTTTTGCTTTTTGTGTTTAGAAACTTCTGTCTCATTCTTCAAGACTTGCTTTATGTTATGTCAACTTGAAGTCTAATCCTATTTTCCCTGACAGAGTTAGTTATTTCCTTAGTACTATAACACAGAACTTTATGTTAGTTTTTATTTTGATATATTGTAATTGAGGATTTGATTTCTACTAGATGAAGTTTTCTGACATGAGGAATTGCTTTTTATTTCTATTAAGACTCTGCCCAACACAGTTCCTGGCACACAGTAGTTTATTGACAAATGAAAGAATGAAGAGGAGAATCAGGGATTCTAAGGACATATTGCTCTTAGAAGCATGAGCTCTGGTAGGAAGCTCTGAAGTGAACTTGAGCTCTTTCTTTGGGTGGATGTTTCATTAATGGTGCAAAGCAATATCAAGTAAGCAAACATTTCTAATTAAAGTGACTTAGTCTGTGGCTGTAAGGCCATTACTAAATCAAAGTGGAAATAAAATTAGTCAGTCTAAATTGCCATAAGCCCTTTTAATAATGACAGGATTGGTGCTTCTGAGTATCTCAAGCGTGGTTTGGCTGTATTTATGAGCCAGTCTCTTTCAAAGAAGCGTAATTTTACTTTATTCCAATTAGCATAAAATTTAGAATAGAATTGGAATACCCAGTCACCTACTCCTCCTTTCCTCAAGTGTGGCCAACTGACAGGGATCCTACAAGGTGTGTGAAGTAAGTTCAAGGGATGAACTTATGTACAGTTCAGAACAAAGCATGGATATTTACTGGAGCTACTCCTGTGCTCACAGCATGGGGAAGCCAGAGAATGAGTTCAGAAGGAAGTTAGGAGGACTGACTTTATTGAGTTCTGCAGTACTCTGAATATCAGAATAAGGGACTGAAGTTCAAATGGAAGTTTTGGATGGGATAATTTTAAACATCTAACCCAACATTGGCATTTTGTTTCCGAAGGAACATGAAAAGAATTTCCTGGAGGAACACATCATCTTTTTGTACCACTGCCAGTGGCTTTGTGGTTGTTTTGCTGTAGGCAAAACATTTTATTTTTATATCTATTAGTTCTTTTGATCTTCTCAAGAATTCTTTGAGACAGACATTTTTACCTCCATTTTACCAATGAGTAAACTGAGTCTCAGAGAGAGGAAATGATTTGCACATGTTCCCACAGGGATGTGTGGAAGAGTCAACATTTAACATAGTTTGGAAAAACAAACACAATTTAGAAAAAGAACCTGCTGGACATAGTTATTCATAGATATCCATTGCATAATGTTAAAGTCTATTAGTGATCTGAAGTAGTTATTGTAAAATGCTATGGCTGATGTGAAAAAAACCTGCTTTTACCCACTTGCCCCAGCTATCAGAGCTGGCTGACCCAGGGGACTAGTGCTATCAAAATTTATTTACTGAGGTCACTCATTTGAATTTCTTTTTTCAGCACTCTAGTTGAACCAAGGGATTCACACAAACTTTCCAGTGTTCTACCACTGAGCTATATCTCCAGCCCTGAAGGAAGACACTTTATTGTGAAATTGCTAAGCAGATTGCTTGTTTTCTGTAGTGTTGGAGAGCAAACCCAAGGTGCCTCGGTATATGCTAGGTACTTGCTCTACCTTTCATCTGAATCTTTTTGAGAAAACTGGATTCATTAAATCCTTATGATTGATTAGATCTTGAATATCCATGGCTCAGATTGCTTTTCCTTTTAATTAACTGATGAGACACTTTTTCAATCTTCCTGGAACTCAATAGTTCTCTTGAACTGGGGGAATAATATGTTCATCTGGAAGTTTAATCTCCTTGATTTAGGGATCTTTGTAATAGGAAAAGGAGTTTCCTGACCCTCTGGGTATCTCTGTATCTATCTTTGTATCATAGGTTAGGCAGACAAATGAGCAAGTCTGGATGAATCAAACTAAAGTAAGTCTTAACTGACTTAGGTAAATAATTAGCCATCAGGTATAGACATCTGTGAGACTAAAGAGATCACTGTCAGATGTGCAACGCAATTCATAGAGGAACTAAGGGAATCATAATGTTTTGGGAGTGATATTATGTTTGGATGTGAGGTGTCCCCCCAAAGCTCCTGTATTAATGCAGAGTGTTCAGAGGTGAAGTGATTGGATTGTAAGAGCTGTAACCTAATCAGTCTATACTACTTTGAATGGATAACTGAGTGGTTACTGTAGGCAGGTGGGGTGTGGCTGGAGAAGGTAGGTTACCTGGGTGGTGTGCTCTGGAGGGGTTCATCTTCCCTGCAGCCTCTTCCCTTTCCTCTTTCTCTGCTTTCTAGTTGCCATGAGCTGAACAACTTTCCTCTGCCAGGCCCTTCTACCACGATTTTCTGTCTCACCTTGGGCCCAGAGCAAAGGAGTTAGACGACCATGGACTTAACTGCTGAAACCATGGGCCAAAATAAACATTTCTTCCTCTGAGTTGTTCTTGTTGGATATTTTAGTCACAGTGACAAAAACCTAACTACCACAGTAATTGCTACAGAGAGTGGGGTTGTCACTGTACCTAAACTGATCATGTGGTTCAAAGGCTTTTGGAACTGGCTTGCGGTGGAGTTTGGAAGAGTTTGGAGATTCAGTCTGAGAGAGGTTGTGTGGACTGTAACCAGCAAGGTCACAGGGGTCTGAGATGCTGAAGTCCTTTGGAGAGCACATCTCATGAACAGCTCTCTGGGTGCTGGATGTGGAGTTACAGAATCTAATGTTTGCCCAACTGAGTATCAGCCTTTCTTTGATCCCATCCCTTCTTTCTATGTTCCTACTCCTCCGTTTTGGAATGGGACTGTTTATTCCTTCTGAAATGAAAACTAAATGTATAGAATATATAGAGATATTCAACTCATTAAAATGGATATATTGTGAGTTCTAGCAACTGGTGCTATAATACGAGGAAGGTCAGAGCCTGATGAGTAGGGATGGGCTTGTCTGCTTCACATTTGATGGGCAGGGAGAGGCAAGATCCTTTAGGGCCTTTGGACTTTAATAAAGACTTTTCATTTGTGAAATAAATAGGAAACATTGAGGATTGCAAAGTAAAATTCTGAGATGATATTTACAATAAAAAAGATTGCTTTGGTTGATGAACTGAGAATGTTTTGAAGGACAGCATAAGTTGAAATGCAGAAGCCAGTTTGAAAGCAATTGCAGTGTTCAGGCAAGATATAATGAAAGCTGCTTGTATTTGGTGAGGATAGAGGTGGTTAAAGGTAGATGGATTTGAAATATATTTTGGAACTGAAATCACCAAGACATGATGAAGGGTAGGCATGGGACATCTATGCAAATATCAAGGGTGATTCCCAAATTTATGGGTTGAGGAGCCAATGCCATTAACCGAGTTGGGAAAGAAAGGAGGGTAAGCAGATTGGGAATGCTTCCAATATATATATGTGGATCATTATAATCTTGTCCAAGAGTTACTTCCTTTTTAAAGCTCAGAATACAAAGTGGATTCTCTTGCTACTGCATGAATAACACAGGTAAACCCCACTCTAGTTGCAGATATTCAGGATGATTCTGTTGAACTATGTTACATAAAATATTGTACAGGCTAAATTAAATTCATTTAATTACATTTGGTTTTGTGTTTCTTTTTGGCTGGACTGAGCTCTTTGAGGTCTACATCTCTTTATTCCTTAACTTTGAGATCCTAATGCATAGTGTGGAATTTGATAACAAACAAACGACTTATGTGTCGAATGGATGCATGGAGAGGATATATAGCAAAATGTCAAAGCTTGTATGTTGATGTGGAAAAGGAAGAGGGAGAGAGGGGAAAATTTATGGGTAACAACTCAGAGGTGCAGGGGGAGGATGGGATCAAAGTATAGGTCAAAAGAATGGTGATGGGCAAAAGAAGGACTCCATCTTCTTTTGAGGAAGAATTGTAAGGACTGCAAAGGTGAGGCATGGACACAGGTGTTCTTGGAGGTGCATAGTTCTGCAAGGTGAAGGCTTGTGGGTTGGATATGGAAGTTGTTACAGAAGGTAGCAGACTTTGAGATGCAGGGAATTATTGGGAGAGCACAAGTAATCGTTCAATTGAAAGGTCAGTAGCCTTCCCAGGCCCAAGAATGAAAGGCCCTTTATGAGAAAGACCCTGCCTGTATTTCAGCTCCATGTTTCACCAATTTCAGTTCCGTAAGCATTTCATATTACCTTCGACTTCACATACTTGATGGTGCTATTCCCTTTGCCTGGAATTCCTTTTTCATCTAGTCCTTTTAGAAAATTCTTACTCATTATTCTGGACTCATCTCCCATCTCATATCTATTTGGAAACCTGCCTGCTCGGCAAACATAGCTTAATGTTCTTTCTGTGAGATCCAATGGATGCCAAATTTATCTTTATTATAGGCTTAGTCAACTTCTACTGCATTTTCTTTCTAACCAATTCCACTTTCTTCGGTAGACTTTGAGCTCTTTGTGGGCAGGACCTGTGCTTTTATCACCCCTCTGCTTTTAACACCTAACCTTAGACAGTAGGTACTCAACAAATGTTTGATGAGTGAATTGTAGGCATCTACTCTTATGCAGGAAATATGCATAGAACATTTCCAAAAGAGTTAATTTGTGCATTGGTCATCTCCCTATACCATCATTTGGACATATGATTCAGTGTTCTTTAGCTATATAAGTGACTCTAATATTTCAGGAGAAGCGGGGGTAGAAAAGGACACATGTTCTTTATTTAAAAGAAACAAGAGCAGCCTATAGTTTGGTCTGGTTAAATTCTTTCAAAAAGAGCAACATACGCAAAAACACATAAGGTCTTTCCCATGTGAAGAGTTAATTGGTATGTGGGGAGACAACATTCATCTTCAGAGTTTCATGTACTATTTTTTTAAATTTTAAAATTAGAGCTTTATGGTTATACATAATAGTTGGGTTTCTCCTGACAAACTCATAACATGCATAGAATTTGATTTCGGTTCATGTCTTCCCCTCCCCATTATGTACTCTTAAGGTTGTATGTGACTTGGGAGGACACAGTGGTAAGATTTTGAACTCTTCTCTGCTATGTTATACAGAAATCTTTTAATGGGATTTTACCAGTGTCTCTAAAATATTGATGAATATATTAAAAAATCATTTATAGCTCTAAACTACTAGGTAATCCCGAACTGTGGGAGGCAGCATGAATAGGAAGCTCCCAGTTTTGCCTCCAACTGGATCTGTGACTGCAGGCAAGACTCTGAATCTGTTTAACCATCTATGAGTCATAAAGGATTTGGAGTGGATGCTCCCTAAGAGGTTTCATCAGCAGAAGCCTGCAGTGACTGGCACTGGCTATTTGCTTCTGTGTGTGTTTCTGCAATAGAAAAAAGGTCTCTGTAAATGACAAAGGTTTGCATTTCTTTATAGATTAGAGTTATAACTTATCAATTCAAGATCCAGTTATTCCAATTCCCAAAAATATGAATGTGAATCAGTCCTCAGCAGAATAGCTATTCATTTGAGCTTCTAAACATGAAGAGGAATAAAATTGAATAGTGGGCTCTGGAACCAGCCAGATCTGGGTTGAATCCAGGTTCTGCCACCTACTGTGCCATCTTGGGAAAATTTTCTAATCTCTTTGAATCTGATTCCTCATCTGCAAATGGGATCAATAAGAGTTATCTGTCCCTATAGGTGATGAAATGTTAAAAAATATTTAAAAATACTAGCACAGTTCCTGGTCCATTATAAATTCTTAGTAATGCTAATACTTATACTTTAGTTTGGTCTTGTAAATGTGAAATATAGTTATAACTGGTTTGTATTGCCATAATTTGGATCAGGAGGGAATCTTTAGAGGATATAAGAGGATATAAGAAGGGATTATATATAAATTCAGATTCAGAATAATCCAAGTTTTTTATTTTTACAGATGAGGAAAGACCATCCCAGGGTAGTTTCAACACATCCAGGGTCACAGAGATAAAGTTACAGCAAAAGTGCAATAGAAAATAAAAGCATGGTATGAAGCTACATGAGGCCACCCCTGTCACATCACAGTGTCTGGGGCTGGGCTCCTTCCTACCCCTACCTGAGTTTGGGAATCTTAGCTGGAGAGTGGTGGCTGCAGAGAAGTTTCTGGATTGTGTTGTGTTTTAGA
The DNA here is from genome assembly GCF_902686445.1 of Sciurus carolinensis. Lineage (NCBI taxonomy): Eukaryota > Metazoa > Chordata > Mammalia > Rodentia > Sciuridae > Sciurus > Sciurus carolinensis. The sequence goes on from NC_062214.1 coordinate 98,870,357, forward strand.
AGCGAGATACTGAAGAGCGTACTCATCTCATGCTCTGGGGCAGCAGCTACAAAAGGCTAAGACTCTCAACCTAGATGGTCGTTGGGATTGCCTGGGAAGGTTTAAAAAGTCCAAATTAATAGAGTTCATTAATAGAGTCCCTGATATTTAGGTTGGGGGAGAAGATGGGGTGTCAGCATATTTTTTTGGTCTCACATTTTCTTAAAAATTATACATGTGAAAATAGGTTGAATAAAAATTAGCATTTAAAAATGATTTTATAAAATTTCAGGACTGGACTTCAAACCCTTCTGTATTACATTTTTTGAATAAAAATTCCCTAGTTAGAGGGCAGTTCTTGATAAAACCGAAACAAAACGAAGCCCCCAAAACAAAAACTATTAATGTATTCTAATATCTTAAGAGATACTGGTATGATGTCAAATTCCCTAACTCAGAGAATAAAATGCCTTCTATTTAGTCCCCTGTGGGTGACAATTGTGAGTGAATGACTGACTGTCCAGGGGAGGTGATGTGGTATTAAACTTGGAGTCAGGAGGTCAGGAGCCCTGGGATCTGATTCCACTCCTGTTGCTCAATGAACTCTGTGATCTTTTAAATTTATTTTACCTTCTTAGTTTTCTGTTCCCTCATTTACAAATTGAGGGGGACTTGAACTAGATTATTTCCTAGATTCAATCAATCAAAATTCTATTTATTAATGACAAATTTTGGTAGGTGCAACTGAAAGCTTAAGTTCTTATTTTGCATTTTAGAATCAGGCTCCTGAATACTTGAGAGTAAAACGGTTGCACAGATTGATCAGGGCATGGTGTAGGCAGTAAGTCTGTTAACCATGTCATTCTTAGGACAGTTCATGCCCAGTGGGGTCCAGCCTGAGTAGTGCAGTCTCTGAATCTAGATGGTTGTTAGTTGGGAAAAACTGGAGGGCTCAATGTAGTGGACTGTGGTCCAGTTGAAAATAAGTGTGATAGGGGAAAAGGTGATAAGACATCGGAGAGGAGCAGAGGTTTTGGTTGGAGAATGGAATAATGGAGTCCAATTTTAGAAGTAGAACAATAATAAATGATGACCAGGAAGGCCCAGGGTTGGCCACAGGAATGAGTTCTGGTGTAGAAATGAGGTCAGTATCATTGGTACTGGGGAGGACAAGGAACTGTGTGACTAAGACCTGGATAGGTCTATACCAATTTTGGTATGTACCAGAATGGTGGTATTATTAGGAGTGGAGAAGAAACTTGTAAGCCAGATGGCAAAATTCTCAGTGAAGGCAATGTCATAATCAGAGGGTCTCAGTCCATTCAAACTGCTGTAAAGAAATGCAGTAGACCCCTTTCCCACTGTTTCACTTTCCATAGTTTTAGTTATCTCTGGTCAAGAAGAAGCAGAGTGAGTACCATATAATATATTTAGTGACAGTGTAAGCAAGAAAGACTTATGCATAATTTTTATAATATATTGTTATATTCGTTTTATTATTATTGTTGCTATTCTCTTATGGTGCCTAATTTATAAATTAAACTTTATCATAGGTGTGTATGTATAGAGAAAACAACATATAGAATATACAGAATTTGGTACTATCTGTGGTTTAAGGCATCTACTGGGGTTCTTGGGATGTATCCCCCATGGATGAAAGTGTTGTGAGATAGGGAAAGAATATTCAGAGGAGAAATGATTAGGTTACAAAAGCCTTAATGAATCTACTGATAGGATTAACTTGGGTGGTAACTCTGGGCAGGTAGGTGTGGCTGCAGGAAGTAGGTCACTGGGAGTGTGCCTTTGAGGTTTACATTTGGTCCCTGGTGAATGGAGGTCTCTCTGTTTCCTGGTTGTCATGTCCTGGGCTGCTTTCCTTCCTTGTGCCCTTCTGCCATAATGTTCTGCTTGGCCTCAGACCCAGAGCTAAGGAGTTGGCCAACGGTGAACTGAACTTATGAAATTGTGAACCAAAATAAACTTTTTCTCCTCTACATTGTTTTTTTCAGGTCTTTTGGTCACAGTGGCAATATAGCTAACTAAAACAACTGGGTAACTAATAGACAACAGAAATTTATTACTCACATTTTATTACTCACATTGGGCAGGTATTCCAAGATTGAGGCACTGAAAGATTCAGAGTCTGATGAGGTCTTTGAACTTCAAAGATGGTGCCTTGTGGCTAAATCCTCCCATGGCATGTGGACAAAAAGTGTTATCAAGCTTCCTCAGACCTCTTTTATGAGAGTATTAATCTTGTCTATGAGGGTAGAGCCCTCCTGGTCTAATTACCTTCCCAAGGGCACATTTCTTAATACCATCACATTGGGGATTACGTTTCAATGTATGGATTTTTTGGGACACAAATATTCAGACCATTGCAGTAGGACAGTGATGCTTCTTAGGGGAAGAATGAGATGATCTGAAGGATTTTTACATGAGAATGGAAGAGTAAGTCTGGAAGTGAAAGGGGAAATGAGGTGGTACTTATATTACATTCCCACTGGGTAGTAGTTTGGGAGAAAAGCAGCTCCCAATTGAGAGCTGGTTTTACACTGTGATGTGGTTCTATCAGAGACCATCACTTCCACTTAGGGGTCTGCCAGCACAGATAGAATTTACTTTGAATTTTTCAAATACTTTGGTTGCCCCACTTTTAAAGAATTTTTTTTCAACCTAATTTCCCCAACATTGACTTCCTTTGAGACTTGCATAGCCTCTCCAATCCTCAAACTTTTGTGGAAGAGTGGTAGATATTTGGTTCCTTAGTCTAAATAGAAGCTGATTTCTTAGAATGGGAAGTTCAGCAAATCATTGCAGTAATGTGTATTGATTCCTTCTGCTTCAGCAGCTAGATCAATGTGAGGAGTGAATGTCATTATATTTTGTGCTGTCTACAGTCTCAGATGTATTCATGGAGAAGTCACTGGGAAAAACTCTGAAATTTTACTTGGAATAATTGTGAAAAACTCTGTATTACTTCTGGAAAACTCAGGGAAGTAATCTGGTTATGCCCATTTGTATGCAATATCAGAAAGTCTAGGGTCTTTGATTCTATTTGGGGAATAAGAATTGGTGGCTTTTGGTTCTTTTTCCTTAGTGCTGCTGGATTACGGGCCAACATTCTAAAAAAAAATCTAGGTCCCTTAAATAGTTTATCTGTAAATATGCAGAATCAATCCCTATGTTTCCTGAAGAGAATATAACCACTTTACATTGGGATAGAGGTAAATATTAACAAAGTGCTTAGTTTTGTAGTAAATAATATTCTACAGAAACAAAGCAGTTGAAATCTTAGTTTAGCCTCAATATTTTACAACTAAGTAAATAGCTCAGAGAAGTAAAGAGTCTTCCCTTAAATTATCATCCAGTTAGAGCTCAGTCGAGCACAGGTCCCAGGAATACAAGCTTTGGTTGTTAATGATTCTCAGTGGGGTGTGTATCTGTCAGTGGAAAATGTGTAGTTTAAAAACCTAGTAGTGCTTTGTACTGTGTTTCAATCTTTCTTTAAACATGGTTTCTGATCTCTTTTGAATTTTAAATAATATTTAAGGAAGACTCAAAAATGTTCAAAAGATACAATTTTTTTCAGGGAAGATTTCAAACTTATTTTGGTAAGGGTGAAGGTATTGATAACAGAAGCCTTGCTCTGGGAGACTAAACAGATATGATCATTTCCAACCCAGGAAAATGTTGTTGGAAGATGAAATTGAGAAAGTATGCTAAATTGAGAAACAGAGTCTAAGGGTGGGGTTTCCAAAGTGTCTTGGGCTTCCTTGACATGATGATGTAATGTCATGAAATTTCTGATTAGGCCTAACAACTGCCATATAGAATTTTTACTTCCTTTTGTGCACATTTTTAAAAAGAGAAAATTACCAAGGAATTTGGGGAGAGGGCTAGAATTAACTTTCTCAGTATTTTTAAATGGTGTCACTAAAATGTGGTTTGTTTTGCCCAAAGAGCTAGTATGATGTTGATGGAAAGAGTCTTCCAATCATCCTCTCAGGGAAAAGGTTACTGTTCACAACTCTGCACATTTTTCATATCATGGGGAAATTACATTTTCAGTGACCAACTATATTTTAGGGATATGTATTTTCTTAGTGCTGTTTGAAAAATAAAAAAATAATTGGAGGAATATGTTGGTCATAAACTGTGGAATCAATGAACTTATTTTTACTGATTTTTCCCCCTGTTGAGTTGACTGATTTCAGAACAGAAGTGGTCAGCTACTTTGGCACCATTTTCTCATTCACTGGCCTTTCCAGCTTCGTTTTCCATTTTCCATTTTCTGTTGCTAATCAGATACTGCCACAGGCTGGGTAAGTCGTAAAGAAAAGAGGTTCATTTTGGCTCCTGGTTCTGTTGCAAGGTGGAGGGGCCACATCTGGTGAAGTCCTGCCAGCAGGAAGGTGGTACATGGCATCAGGTGTGAGAGAGGAGAGTGAGAGACCCAGTAATTCTCCATTAATCCATTAATCACACTGGATTAACCCATTCATGAGGGCAGAACCCTAATCACCTCTTAAAGTTTCCTCTACTTAATATAATAATGAGGATTGAATTTCAACAGGAGTTCCAAAGGGGACAAACCATAGTCAAACAATAAGCATCAACACAAAGTAAATTAGAATAAATTCTTACTTTATTTGAAATTATTCAGGAATGCTATATTCTTGTGAGCTATGAGTTATTACTGAGATCATAAAAAGATAATCTCCTTTGAAGAAAAATCAGACATTGGAATTTACCTGGCATAAACTTTATGTTGACAGTAGTATAACTTTTCTAGGTTCAGGTACTGATTCAGTCTGTCAAGGTGCTTGGAAGCATGCACTGGAAGCTGAGGCTGACTAAGCAGAAAAAGAGCATTAAAAAGGTTCATGGGAATCTCATAGAATTATTGGCCTGAAGGGAGAAGCTGTGCTTAGGTTAACTATGTGCAAAACCATACCTTTGTAGGACCACTGGTACTTTCCTGAGTACCAGCCCTACTTATGCACCAGAAATTTGGCATGACAATAGTTCCCAACACCTAAATCTGGATACCTCTGCTGTGGTCCATGAAACAAGAAATAGGTTCCTCTCAGAGTATCCTTTATATCAAGTTTCTCACTTTGAATCTTAATTTCACATGGAGTCCAGGGCATATATCCACATGTTAGTTTCAAAGGACATTGGAGTGGTGTAGAAATCTAGGAAGATTCTACCTTGGGAGTTAAGACTTGGAAGATTTTCTAAACACAGCAAATGTGTTCAAAATGTGCTGGGTTCTGGAAAGCATTTAAAATACCTACTATTTGTATGTTCTTGAGCAGATCATATAATCTCATTAATCCTCAGCTTTTCCACTGTAGGCTGGATTTCATTATTCTTCCACTAAGCAGGCAAATGAACTATTATGCAAATGAAATTCCAGGGTCCAAAGTATGTTCTTACTTCTGGGAACTAATGAATAGACATGACAGATCCAATTCTCATATGGACTTCCAAACTTTTGGGAAGGTAGCAATGATATCTGTGGGGAAATTTATAACTTATTCTGTGCCCTACTTATCATCAGGGTTCTCCCTGTAGAGCAGTAGCCTACTAGAACAAAGGACCTGGATAATTCCTCTTTGTTTATTATAGTGAGGTTCTTTCAAAAGAGTGTGTCTTCCCCAACTTAGAAGTATTCTGTAGATACGAGTCCCACTTCATGAATACTGGGAAGTGGAAGTTTTAGCTAGTCACATTCCAGAGCTTTATGTAAAATAAATAGATTCTCCCAAACTGTTTGAGGGAAATTTAATTCTGAGTGTGGGGAAATGTAATCAGTAAGGCTTGGGATATTTTATAGCTGTATTGAGTATTTACTGTGTGCTAGAAATTGTGCTTCCCATGCAGTCTCATTAAATTCTTACTATAATTCCTTGATGTATACACTATTGTTATCTCCATTTCATAGATGAGGAAATTGAAACTCATAAAGTAATTATTCAGAAGTGACAGGATGTAAGGGTACATCTAGGATCGATACTGTCACTGGTGCTCTTAACCATTATGTCTAGTGTGCTATGAAGTACTTCATTCACACAAAGGTCTGGTCTGCCCTGGAGTGCAAAGCATCACCATACATTTCATCTCCAACAGTGTTTGGTTCCAGTAGACTCGACCCCAATCTTTACTTTTTGGGGTCTTCTGTTTTAAGAGTCATCTTTATTTCCCATTTGACTTTTCCTGTGACTTAATTCAGACTTGGGGCGTACTCTTTTTCCTCCCTTTCTTCTTCTCTCCTTTCTGCCTCACGTGGCTCTTGTCTTGGGTTGAGATTTTTTTCTCACACCTCATTAACTTTTGACCATGAGTCTCCTGGGACTGCACTCATGTACCTTCAGGAACTGATCTGGTAGGAGTTCTTTGTAACTTATGTATGAATAGGTAATGATAATGCCATAAAAAAAGAATTAGGTAGGTGAAGCAGAACATTCCTCAGTCATGGGAAACACTGTCTCTACTTCATCAGCATCATGACAGCATGAGCTCCCCTCTCTCCACTTCCTATCTGCATTCTCCACGGCCCAATTGAAGATCTCATATTCTTTATATTATATCATCTCTGAACAGGAAATACTATTCATTCTTAGGACCTCAAGCAGTCTATACAGAGGACTTTCAAATCAGAACTTTTGGTTTCAGTCTCTTTTGCAAACCCTATTCATATATTTCCAGTTGCTAGTGGATATTTTCTTTTTTGCATTTTTATTGGTTCTTTTTAGTTGTACATGACAGTAGAATCTGATTTGACATAATAATAAAAGCATGGAATATATCATATTCTAGTTCAGACTCCAATACCTCTCCTTCCCAGATATTTTCAGTTTTCTCATGCAGCATGATGAAAGCAAAACTCTGTATCTTTTCTTTCCCTTCTACCTCATTTCCTCTTTTCCAATTAATTTTCAACTACCTTTACCAATTATTGAAACATCTATTATTTCTATTAGCATGTTAGGTACAGATATTTTGAACTTGAATAGTTAAGTATTTTTCACAAAAGGATAATAAATTCCTATCTAATAAGTTCCATTTCCATCCTTTTCTTCTAAATTTTAATAAACAAGGGAGTTTACAAACAAAGGTAGAGTTTATCTTGGGCAATATTGATAGGTGAAATCTGAAGGTTTCATCACATCCATGAAACACACTAGGGTGGAACAACAAGATGCAGAACATTATTGGTATTATTTAAGGTGTGCTGATGATATAATTCCCCTGAATTGATATAAATGAAATGATGTACCCCATTTGTGTACAATGAATCAAAATGCAGTCTGTAAAAAAAAACAATAATAATTTTAAAAAATCTCCCTGAATTGACTTTGGCCAATGCATTTGGTCCACTCTTATCATCCCATGTGCTTAAAGAGCATACTTTTCTCTTGTCTCCCCAATTCTGTTTTCTTTCATTTTAATGTATCTTTCATCTGGAAAGTAAACATGCAGGGCCATTTCTGGTAGAAGCTATAGAGGTTACATCAACTTGTTAGCTATAAAAACTACTGAATTGACTGTTAGATTTTAAAAAAATTTGTCACCCACCTTGATAGATCCAAAAGCAGACTTTATGACTCGCTTTAAAATAAAGTTAAACTTAATTCTTCCATCATATCCCAAGAGACTTGTCCTTCAGAATTATTTAAGTCTTGCTAACAATCCCATGACATATTATCCCTTAGTTGTAATGGATTGAGATAGAATAGATCGGCTCTTAGTGCCAAATAATCCTCAAGACACCGCTTTAAATCAAGTTCATGAATTATTTTCTCCTTTTTGAGTCCATCATATTATTAATTAGAATCAGAAATAATTCAGCTGTCTATTCTGAAATCAAGAGTTGTCTCCTCTATGTTGAGAATTATTATATATATGCATATATATAAGTGATCATATTGTGTGATATAGGGTCAAGTGTTCATGGGAATATAAATATGTGGGGGTTGTATTTCTAATGTTTAGAGCTGTTCAAATCTCTAAGAATCCTTACTAAGTGTGGAAAGGACACATTTTGTTATTCTTATGGGTGAAAATTACCAGGGTATACCCAAAACTTGTGTGTAACTTGAATATTCATGTCCTTATGTGATGACAAAATGAGATCATATTTGTATTTATATTGCATATGCATAATGTATTATATAATGTATAGTATAATTTGTAATTATAATTAAGTGCAATTAATATAAGTATACATTTACATTAATTCCCAAATCATAATGACTTTTGAAAGTTTTCCTGACATTAACTTAAACCCTTCAAGTGATCCCACAGATATTTATGACTCCCAAAGACATATCACACATGCACACACAAACTAGTCCATCAAATGCAGTGACCAGCTGATAATTGCTCCAGTCCCCTCTACTGATCATACATGCAAAGTTGCTTGAGAAAACTTTGCCATTCTCCATGTTGCTAGTGCCATAGTGAACAAACCATTGTCCTCTCCAAAGATGTTTACTCCTTATGCTCCCCAAAATATCGGTGCTCAGAGTACCATATTGTTGTCACTTCCCCCACACCATCTTCAGGTTATTTTGCTTATGTTCTGTCTCTCCAAATACACTTGTTTCTGATCATCAGTCCTTGAACAGAGTCTCATAAAGATCCTCATGAAAAGCAGTTGCATCAGTTACAGGGATTTACCCCTGTAATTATAGGATTATAATTGCAGTAGAAGTGCTTTCCAGTTAGAAATACCTGAGATTTTATGTATGTGTGTGTGTGTGTGTGTGTGTGTGTGTGAGACATACACCATAAACTTTAACCCAATTGGAGAGGTTGCATGCTCAAGAAATATGTGCAACCATAATAAATATGAATATAAATATATTTCCTGAGCTGTGAATCTCTCCAAGGACTTATATTTTATGGTAGAAACAGTGTGAGCTTCAGGAAGAGAGAGGGGTGACATCTCTTATTCCTGTGCAGCACTGTCTAACTTGAAAGGATCAGGAGAGATTGTGCCATGGAGAAGGAACCCAAGAAGACTGGAAAACCCTACATGCTCCAGAGAAATCCAGTCTAAATATAAAGCAATTCAGTGGATGCTTAGAGTTAGATTTTTCTTTTTGGTCAACTTGATGCTTTATGATGTCTATATATTGGAATGTTTCTTTGCAGGTATAAGTATTTCTTGGGCAAGAAAAAGTCTGACATATGTTGAAATAAATGCAAATTTCTTAAGTGCTCTTGAATGATGAAATCCTGCAAGGCTCATGGACCTGGCCACTGCTTTGAAATAAGAAGTGGGACTTGGAGGAATAGAGGTTCCCTCTCCCCTTCATGTCCTGAGCCTCCCTGACATTCTCTGGGCATGTCGACTGGCTGGGAACATGTAGGCTGGAACCAAAGGATCCTAGTGCCTAGACATGTTCCCCAAGGAGGCAATGGGAGCCCAGCAGAGTTTGGGAAGTGCCTATTTCTGAAACTAATGAAGGTAGAGATGATTACTTTCCTGGCTTGCTGTCTCTTAGAGCATTCCATACCCCATTCCTGCACATTTAAGCCAGATTATTTTTAGGATATGAAATGTGTATTTTTAACTTCTTCGATAAATGTCAAGATATTCCCTCTTTGCCCTTCATGTAGGTACAGGAATGCATTTCTGGTTGGGAACCTAGGTCAGGTTTATAATTCATCTAAACATGATTTGGTTCTCTAGATGAGAAATGTTGAAAATGTATTGTTCCTTCCAGAATAACTTTTCAAAGACTAGTTCCCCAGAATTGAATTGAGAAAGAAAGGCAATACATTCATTGCAGCAGAAAGTTGATGCAGTTAAAAGCATAATATATTGGACATCTGACTGGTAGTGGAAAGAGAAATTTAATTCTTCCACAATTAAAAATAAGTCATTGTGGATACTGATTTGATGCATGTAATTCATTTCTTCTATCATTTTCTTATGCACAATTGATTTGAAGGAAAAAATGAAGTCACCACAAATATCCAACAATTTTCCCATTGGAAATAAAGCCACCAAACTATTGCATTTCAGTGACAAAGAATGTTCAGACATGCTAACAGGAAACTAATGGAAAATAAATGTTTTCTTTTCCAATTGAAGTTGAGTTCTGATAGTGTTTACATTCATTTCTCCTATACCATATACTGGGTACATCTCAATTATTCCAGGTGATTCCACTAGCAAAGGCTACAACACCCAGTTGACTATGATAGCTGAGAAGCAGAGCAGTCAAAGATTTAGTTCAAAATGAACAAGTTTGGAAAGGTCAAAGTCTGCATCATGCTTTAGAAATGGTGGTTCTTTCTGTCCTTATTAATCCAAAGAACATTTTTTTGAGTTCCTCTTGTATGCTACATCCTGTGTCAGGCACTGGGGAAATGAAAACAAATGAGAATATTCTCAGAAAATATTCCTTTGAGAAACACCAAGTGTTAGCAGAGAAACATACATGGATAGTAAAGATTGTATTAGCAAGGGTAAACATAATGCTAGGTAGTAACTATATGACTTACCATATCTCAGCACTATTCTAAGAACTTTGTATATATATCTTTTTATGTATCAATTTTTACTTTATTTTAGTTTGCTTGATTTTTAAAAATTTGAGTGTATTTATGTGTGTGGAGGTTGTGTTACAATAAACATATCAAAGAGAAAAAATATTGAAGTTTTTTTTTAACATACATTGTATATTTGTTTTTTTAATTACTTATTTTTAAAATTTTTTACAGACTGCATTTTGATTCACTGTACACAAATGGGGTACACTATTTGGTTTCTATGGTTGTACATAATGTAGATTCATATCATTCGTGTAATCATACATGTACATAGGGTAATGATGTCTGTCTCATTACACCATTTTTCATACCCCCTTTATATATATTAACTTATCTAATTTAAACAATCAGCAAACATTCAGTGTAATAAAAAGAGGAATATATAAAGCATGGGGGTGCAAAATTGAAGGATCAATTACTGCTGTCTGTGTGGATGAGAAGATGAGGCAAAACTGCATAGCAGTTGAGCTGGGCCTTGATGAGTGGCTGAGAGTGCTGGTTGATAAAAGGTGAAGTGGATGTGTGGGGTGAGGACTTTCAAACCAAGGTAGAACTCAAGAAAAGGCTTGAGGTACGTGAGGGGGAGGTTAGGATATGTTGGACCTGTTGCCTAGTGTTGTAAATAATTGTTAGGAAACTTTCCAAGGAAGTACTCTGCATGATTTAAAATACTGAGACTGGAGTGGGTGGGGCAAGAGGGAAAGTAATGCCATAAGTTCTAGAATTCTGAGCATTTCAGAAAGTGAGTTCTCTTTCCCTCATTAGCCACAGCACGATCACATTCTTAGCAGGGAGGGATTCTATTTCTAAAGCCCTCTTTCATTGGTGTCAATTGTTCTTTGTAAGCAGCAGGTTCTCTTGCAGTTCTGGTTCCAGAGTCATAGAAACCAGTTTTCCTCAGGTGAATACGGTCCTGGAGTGCTCTCCTATTTCTATAATACTTGTTTGATTGACTCAGACCACAGGATCCTGATATATAAAACCCACGACTCTGACAACAGAACAGAGCACATGCTATCAGATGGCAAAAGTTTCCTCTGTGACATTGATCCTACTCTGCCACACCCTTGGTTTCTCTTGGCTGGCTATGGGATGAACATTCTAACTTATTTATATATCAAAAATCACTCTCTCTTGCAAATAATGAGCTTTGTTAGTTTATCAGATATTCGAAAAGCACATTAGAGGAATGTATTATTAAATCCTTTTTTTTTAGGTATGGTTTCTTTTATTTTTAAATTTTAGCATCCAATTTTTATTAACATATATTTTAATTGACACATAATAATTGTACCCAGCACAACATACACAGTATCCAATTTGTATATACACAATTGTGTACATATCCAAAGGAAATGGTGACCTAACCACCATCGTTACAGTAATGCAGGATTTTTTTAAACTCAAAGCATCATACTTGAGGTCCAAAAATTAAAAATACCACAGTTTTAACGGTATACCTTTGTGGTTTTAGTTTCTTACTTTAGACATTTTTTTAGACCCTTCATAAGATGCAGGAATACATATAATAGATTGATTCAGATGGTGGAGTTTTGTGGATGGGTAGAATATTTTATTATATTTAAGAATTTTTCAAATTTTCTCAATATTTTCTTGGCCTTTTTATCAAGACAACTTTATTGAATTGCTGTTCTTAGAAATATTTTTTGTCTGTAATGATTCTGGGAATTTTTTCTTATCTAGCCACAACTTGGAGTTCATCAACTTATAGTCACATTTTCTTTAAACAAATATCTTTAATACTGATCTGTATTGAAGTTCACATGTCAATTTTCATCCAGCTCACACAATTTATTGCTGTTGGCTTAGCATTTTACTACCTGGAAGAACTTAATATCATCTGCAAATTTTTCTAAATTGCCTTTCTGAATTCCTTATAAAAATGCTAAATAATACCATTTCATGGGAACTCTATTGTTAATTTTCCTCTCTAGAGAAGTGTCTATTTTTTCTCTTTCCTTCTTTTTAATGTTCTGCTCAAGTAGAGTCTGTCAGAAAATATTCCTCTGTCTATCCTGCCTGGACTCATGGTATATATATTGTTGTTGTTTTATGTAGTCTGTGCTATCGAGCCCTTTCAGATTTATCTTTAAAACTAAATAAGGCAGACTCAGGAAGCCAAAGGTCGAATATTTTCTCTGCTCTGTGGAAGCTATTTCAGAAGAAGAACGAGGGAGGAGGAGAAGGGAAAAAAGTGGGGTGGGATTCTATCAAAGTAAGACTGGTGGACTAGATCAAGGAGACAAGGTGGCAGGGTGGGGGCCGGGGAGAGGAGACTGGGTAAGGGAAGAAAAGAATAAATCTAACTTGATTTTTAGGTACATATTCAAATATATCGTAGTGAATCTCACCATTGTGTATATCCACAAGACACTAAACAAAGAGAAAAAATATATAAAAGCTAATAGCAGAAAAATCAGTAGAGTAGAGAGAAGGGAACAGGAAGAGGGTAGTGGGGAGGGAAAGGGGAAATACTGAGCAAATATTGAGCAAATTATATTACACACACACACACACACACACACACACACCTTTTTAAATTATGTCAAAATGAATTCTAATATTACATATAACTAAAAAGTACTTCTGTTAAAAAAAAAAAAAAAAAACTAAGCTTCAGTTGTTGCTTTCTTTGAGGTTTGTGGATATTTACTCATTCAAGGGAACCCTGGTAGACATTTTAAAAATACTGTGTTAGTTCTTGTTTCTCTCTATCCCCTATGATGCTTCACTGTGTTTACCATCAGTTTAAGTTTCTTATATAATTTGCATGTGAAAACAGCGTGACTTAACATCAGTGGTCACTTCCAGATTGCAAAGCTGATACCTTAACCAGTGTACCAGCATCATATGTCATTATGACTGTGCCTGTGCTGATTGGCCAGGGCCTGAGCCTGCTGGTGGGTTATTATTTCGAGTATTGCTCGGGCATATACAAATATACCTTATCTTGTGAGGGAGACCAGCTGAAGAAGTAGAAATTTAATGGCAAAACAATGATAATAGTATTAATAGTACTGAATACTTATTGAGGGACCCTTGCTAAATGAGATGTGCACTCATATCCTTAAAGCAACATTATGAATAGAATAATCAGACAGGGGGGATGTGAGACTCACCCAGCTTCACATAGCAGGTAAGTGGTAGAGAGCAGATAGGAATCCAGACTCTTTGGAGCCTGAGTCTGTGCTCTTAAACTATAGGCTGTACTGCCAGTTATCCCACATGCCCTGCTCCAGTTAAAGAAATGAAGGCACAAAGAGTTGGGAAGTCAATGTTCCCCCTCTCTTAGAGAGATCAGAACAGAAAAATTCTCTCCACTTTGGCTGACTGGGGAGTCATGTTCTGATTTTTTCCAGAATGCAAACAAAGGAGAAGAGATCTAATCTTAACCTACATCTCACCTTAACCTCTATTTCAACCTACTTCCCACTTCCTGGATGCCCCATGCTGTTACCAAACTGATTTTTTGTGTTCCACATCCATATTGTGCTTTAGCTTTTATGCCCTGTTGTTTATGCTTCTGCCTAGAATGTCTTCCTGGCCTATAAAAGCCCCTAATTCATCCTTCAAGGTCCAGGTCAAGTTGCTTCCCCCATGACAATTTTTCAGATTGCCCAACTAGAAGTAATCTCTTTCTTTCTCAAATGGCACAAGAAACTTACAAGTACCTCTCTAAGCATGCATCCTGTTTTCCTTGGGTCACTGATACATATGCTTAGTGCACAGTCAGTGGAGTTTAACTACCTATATTCAAACCCTGGCTCATACTTGCTAACTGGACAAAGATACTTAACCTTTCTGTACCTCAGTTTGCTTATCTATAAAATTGGTACATACCTTACAGACCTGCTAGGAGGATTAAACAAGTTTAACACATGGGTACTTAAAGTGCTCAGAACAGTGCCTGACACAATAAGTGCTCTGAGTATTGGCTATAATTGTCAGTCTCCTCAGCTTATTGTTAGCATATTTTTCCTACTAAATTTTAAGAAGACCTGTGACTGATCTTTTTTAAAAATATTTTTTTATTTTAGTTGTAGACAGACCCAGTACCTTTATTTATTTTTATGTGGTGCTGAGGATCGAACCCAGGGCCTCAGAGTGCTAAGTAAGCACTCTGTCACTGAGCCACAACCCCAGCCCTGATCTATCTATACATGCTTTAATTTGCTTAAAACAGTGCTTGGCACATGAGAGGCATTTAATAGGGTTTTGTTGATGGAATGAAGAGGCGGTAGAACACATTGATTACAAGTATGGGTTTTTGAGCTGACTTTGAGTTCTAGTGCTACTTTTACCCCGTTTTGTTGCTTTGGACCATTTATTTAATGCCTCTAAACCTCAGCTTCCCAAATAAGGAATATAAATATAAAAAATGGTGAGAATGATAACATCTAACAGGGTTGTTGAGAGAATTGAATAGATTATGTGTGAAATGCTTGCTCAACAATTGCGTGTGGTAAGTATCTAATGAAGTAACCTCCTGCTTTTACTAAGCTTTCAGTTAAAAGGTGGCAGTAGAAGGTGAGTGAGCCTTTGGACTGGCTGTTTGGGAAGCTGTGGATTTGAGCTTGCACAGAGACAGGCAAGCTAGCTCTCTGACTGTTGTAAGCTGATGGAAGGGGATGAACATCTCTGACTTGATGCCAAGATTCAGAGTGACTTGTAAAGTTTAACATTCCCAATTTCTAAATATTAGATTTAGAAAAGTGAAGGAATCTGTGTGCGGGCTTCACATTTTTCTTAGTTGTGAAGAAATCTGTATGACAGGTCTTACATTTTACTCTGGTGTAACCTGCTTTGATATCCTCTTACGTGTGACTAATTATTTCCAGTGCAGTCTCTGCTGAAATGCCGTTGTATTTCACTGGGTTCTTGAGGAAGGTGCGTCCTCCTAGGTCTGAGTGGAAGGGAAATCAAGTCTGTCAGGCACCTTCTTTGTGCTTTTCGGAATCCTCTCATTTAATCCTCTTAAGTCTCTTGTGCACATTTAAAGGGCAAGGAAAGCAAACCTGGCCAAGCCCACAGGCCTGTAAGGACGGCAGGGATTTGAACAAGTTCTCTGTCTCTCTGCTTCACCATGTGCTTCCTGGACACCTGCTCTACATGACCTGGCTGTGCTTTCATCTCATCTCTCTTGCCTCCATTTCAGTCTTCAGAATAACTTTGCAACCAGGATGAGGAAAACAGTGCCCTGACTGGTCTCTGGCTGTGATAATGTGCTTGGGTGTTTCTTGCCAAAGCCTGAATTCAGGTTCTCTTTCTGCTTCTGACCTGTCTGCTTCTTTTTTTGTCCTTGTTATAAACATTTCACCTGGGAAAATCATGACTACTATGCTGGGGAAGTGTCATTTCCCATAAGGAAATGATTCAAAAACATAAACTGGATCTATCACTGGCAGCAAAATGATCTAGAAATTTCTAAATATTGGTGAATAGACAGGGGTCATGGAAATCACGTGAAGGGAGTTTCTTAAGTACAATATCTCTGCTCCTGGAAAGATTAATTAAGGAGGTCAGAGGCTGGGGAGATAGCTCAGTTGGTAGAGTGCTTGCCTTGCAAGCACAAGACCCTGGGTTTGATCCCCAGCACCGCAAAAAAAAAAAAAAAAAAAAAAAAAAAAAAAAAAAAAGGTCAGCGATGAGGCCAGAGAATATGAATTTTAAAAAGACCTTACCTTGATAATTCTGCCACACAACTAGGTGAACTTGTGGTGTAGATAAAACTTACAAACTAGTATTGGGAAGGAATGGATTTCTTCATTGCAACCCGAAAGCAAAGAAAGCCTTGCTCCTACTTAGAATATGCACACCAGGATCCAGAGTGTAAGACTCCTCTGTGCCAACAATGCCCATGACTGGCTAATGAAAACAGTAGGAAGTATTCTGAGAGGCTCTTGGTGTGAGCCAGGCTTTGCCCTAGATGATTAAAAAGGGAAATAAATCATTATTTGTGTCTTCAAGGAGTTTGCAATCTTGCTTAGGGAATATGCTCAGCACACAGGATAAGACTAGTGATTTGTAAATAATTTAAAGTTCAACTTACAAGACCCAGACAGTAAGAGTGGGAATTCAGGTGCACAAAAGTAATTAAAATTAAATTGTGGGTGCTTTTATATAGGGGGAGAACAAAACTGACTTTGACACTTGCAAGATTTTGGGCACTTTCTGGAGCGGGGAACAGTCTCAAGGGGAACTGGGAAGTGAAGGAATTTGAAGCCCTGTGGTTGGAATGTGTAGTCTGGAAAGGTGACTGCTTTCATGCAAAGAGGGATTTTCACTTATCAGTGGACCCCCAAGGCTGTGAATGAGGGCCTGCGGGTGAAAGATTCAGGAAGCACATACTTGCTTTAAAAGAGAAAGGAATTTCTAACTCCTCTGTCTGGACAATCATTTGGAGGGGATGTTATAGAGAGGATTTAAAGATTCCATGATGGTTTACATAGGTTCCAATTCTGTAGTGCCATGACTCTATAAAGGAAATGATGAGAAAGATGAAGCGTGTTAGTTACCTTTTTGTTGCTG
This sequence comes from Sciurus carolinensis, assembly GCF_902686445.1. Taxonomy (NCBI): domain Eukaryota; kingdom Metazoa; phylum Chordata; class Mammalia; order Rodentia; family Sciuridae; genus Sciurus; species Sciurus carolinensis. The sequence goes on from NC_062214.1 coordinate 98,887,457, forward strand.
TGACAAACACCTGAGAAAAACAACTTACAGGAGAAAAGATTTGTTTTGGCTCATGATTTCAGAGATTTTCTGTCCTTGTTGACCAGCTCCAAGGCAGAAACATCATGGCAGAAGGGGTGATATGAAAGAAAACTGTCAGCTCATGGCAGCTAGGAAGTTGAGAGTGAGAGGAGTCAGGGACAAGATAGAGTCCCCATGGACATGCTCCCAGTAAACTACTTTCTCCAGCGATGCCTCACCTGCTAACAGTTTCCACCATCTCCGTGTAGTCCACTCAGCTATCAATAGATTAATCCACTGGAGAGATCTGAGCCTCATGAGCCAACCACTTCCCAGAGGCCCTCCTCTGTACATTGCTGCAATAGGGATCAAGCCTTCCTTCTGCACATGAGCCTTCGGGGATATTCTAGATCCCAACTACAACAGGAAGGAAGGAGAGGGAGTGAAAGGGGGGTAAAAGGAAGATGTATAGAGAACAGGTAAGGGGAGACCATCAGAGGGGAGACAGAGAGGCTGAGAATGGACATGTTCAAAGGCAGCAAAGGGAGCAAGGGTAAGGTGTTTGGGCAGCTTCGTAGTAGCCATTGCAGTTTAGGCTGAGGGTGGGGTTATGACCAGGTGGGAATCTATGCAACCAAAAGTGGGTTTATGGACCAGGGAAGTGAGAGGTGTTGCTTCTTTGATGGGGTTTTATCAGATTCTATTGAATTTCATCCTTTTGGTCAGTGTCAAATTATATGTTTCTGCTCAACCTTTCCTTAATATGTAATCACTGCTGCTCTTTGTGTTAGGAAGGAACATGATTGCTGAATTTAAATTGACTGTTACAAAAAACTTCAGGAAGCACTTACCTGAAAGGAGAGAGAATAAGGAGAAAGATTTATAAGGAACTTGCCTTTTTACTGTCAACCTGTAACATTCTTAAGCAAAACCTGAGGGCATATGAATGTGAGAGGTTATTTCAAATGACTAGATGTTTATTTAAATACAATTTTTCTCTTTTAGCAGAAATGGTGAAAAGGGTAAAGTGCATCCTTAAACTGTCGTAAGGTATTTGATTGTGAAAGAGCTGTGTGTACAGTGCAGGGAATTAACTGCTCAGGAAATGGCTTTGGAGACTTTCTTCTTTAATTATAGATTAAAGCAGACCTTGACAGTGTCCTTTTAGATCAATATGAAATACAGCACATAAATCAATACCACTACACAGCACAGTGTAAGAAATTCCTAAAAAGAAAATAGAAATTACAAATTGTCTTAGACAAAAAGTGATTTTCACTTGACAATAAATTCATTTTGACAAAATTATAAATCTTACTACACAGATGAATCTGTACTTAGATTTCTGGTTCTTTTAACAGAATGTGGTCATTTTCCTCTTTGTTAAAATGGCCCAGGAGTAGAAATCAGTGTTTACTTCCAGTTCTTCCATTAATCAATAGGAAAATTATTTTAATTTTGTTACCTTTAAGTAAGTGGACTAAATGATCAGAAAGATCCCCAGTGACTTAAATATGTTATGATTCTATTATCAAAAGGGCTTTCAAAATTTACTGAGTCCAAAGAGTTTGAGGAAATATTATTATATGTGAAAGCCCTAGGCTGAAAAGAAGGAAATTTGGTAAAAAGAATGAAAGTGTTTATGTTCCTAGAGCAGAGGAAAAATCTGGAGTGTAGGGAAATATCACCTCTACTGGTGGAGACTCAGAACCTTCCCTGTATTAAATCCATACTTTGCAAAGATGTTTGGTGTGTTCTCACTTTGGACACTCTTGATAAGGAGCTTCCAACTCAAAAGGCAACTGGGAGCATCACAGGAATCTCAGGAAGATGATATGTTTGAAAGGATGCTTGAGCAATTCTGTGACTTCTAAAGGTAGCCTCTTAAAGCACTTAGAATACTACCCGGCATTCACAAGTGTCTGTGCCCTGGGAGGAAGAGGGAGGGTGGCCAGGAAGAGAAAGCAAGTGAGACTTATTTTCTGAAGTTTGCCCAACAGTTTTCATTTCTTAGTTCTTCTCCTTGAGCTCTTGTTTCCTCTTTTTTAAAATTTTTGTTAGTGGACTATAGGTATTATTTATCCTTTGTGAACATGGTTGCCTAACTGAACCCATATAGTCATTCATTTTTTTCCTTTCCTGAATTTCTTTTTTAACTATATAGGAACTATTGCAGAAAGCACAAAGACTAGGCAAACTTTTGTATCAAATAAACTGACTTATCTTGAATAATTTTGATCAAAAATAAGTACAGTTTGCAGAAAGGTTGGATAATAAGAAATGTGACCATGAATTCGGAGCCTTTGTACTTGTCCTTGCTTTGACAGCAAATGACTTGGTGTGATATTGGGCAAATTATTGGGTTTTTCTGAGCCTGGATGAAATCATCTGTGAAGAATTGATAATCCCTAGTTTCCTATCACATGGAACAGGTAGCACCGTGTGCTTAGCATAGTCTAAACACCTGATGAAAATTTCTTCAATGGAAAAGTGGACTTTAAATTTAGATAATGTGGGATTGTAAATACTAATTTATAATAAAAGTTTTTGTTAATGTAACAGATTCCCTAGAACTTGGAGAGTCTGGAACCTCATGCATGTAATAGCCCCCTAGGTTTTTGTCATTTTATTCTACCTTTTTCCAGAACCTGATTTCCAGATAACATGAGGCATTGACTTCTCTGAAAAGCCGCCAGCTGCCTTGAGCAAGGTGGTAGTTACCAAAGACTTTGTTGGGACCAAGAAGAGACATTTAGCTTTGGGAGAAAGGAGAGGATAAGCGATTAGAAGAAAAAAAAATCAAAGGTATACACATAGGTAAAAAAGAACTCAAACTCTATTTGCCAATAACATGATTCTATATTCAGAAGAGCCAAAAAATTTCACTAAAAAACTTCTAGAACTAATAAATGAATCCAGCAAAGGAGCAGGATATAAAATCAATACCCATAAATCAAACACATTCCTGTACATCAGTAAAGAATCCACTGACAGAGAAATTGGGAAAACTACCATATTCACAGTAGCCTCAAAAAAAAAAAAAAAAACAAACTTGGAAATCAATCTAACAAAAGAGGTGAAAGATCTCTACAGTGAAAACTACAGAACACTGAAGAAAGAAATTGAAGAAGACCTTAGAAGATGGAAAGACCTCCCATGCTCTCGTATAGGCAGAATTAATATTGTCAAAATGGCCATACTACCAAAAGTGTTATACAGATTTAATGCAATTCCTATTAAAATCCCAAAGACATTCTTCATAGGACTAGAAAAAGCAATCATGAAATTCATTTGGAAAAATAAGAAACCCAGAACAGAAAAAGCAATCCTTAGCAAGAAGAGTGAAGCAGGAGGCATCACAATACCAGACTTCAAACTGTACTACAGAGCTATAGTGATAAAAACATCATGGTATTGGCAATAAAACAGACACATAGACCAATGGTACAGTAGAATAGAAGACACAGAGACAAACTCACATAAATACAGTTATCTCATACTCTACAAAGGTGCCAAAAACATTCACTGGAGAAAAGATAGTCTATTCAACAAATGTTGCTGAGAAAAATGGATGGCCACATGTAAAAAAAAGAAATTAAACCTTTATGTCTCACCCTGCATGAAACTCAACTCACAGTGAATAAAAGACTTAGGCACAAGAACAGAGACCTTGTAACTACTTGAAGAAAAAGTAGGCTCAAATCTTCAACCTGTCGGTCTAGGATCTGGCTTCCTTAACAGGACCCCTAAAGTGCAAGAAGTTAAATCAAGAATCCATAAATGAGATGAATTCAAACTAAAAAGCTTCGTCTCAACAAAAGAATCAATCATATAGAGACTCTACAGATTGGGAGAAAATCTTTACCACATGCACCTCAGATAAAGCATTAATCTCTAGCATATATAAAGAATTCAAAAAACTTAACACCAAAAAAACAAATAACCCAAATCCATAAATGGGCTAAGGAACTGAACAGCCTCTTCACAAAATAAGATACACAATTGATCAACAAATTTATGAAAAATGTTCAGCATCTCTAGCAATTAGAGAAAGGCAAATCAAAACTACTCTAAAATTTCATCTCACTCTAATCAGAATGGCAATTATCAGGAATACAAGCAACAATAAATATTGACGAGGATGTGGGGAAAAAGGTACACTCATACTTTGCTGGTGGGGATGCAAATTGGGGCAAACGTATGGAAAGCAGTATGGAGAGTCCTTAGAAAACTTGGAATGGACCCACCATTTGACTCAGCTATCCCAATCCTCAGTTTATACTCAAAGGACTTAAAATCAGCTTACTGCAGCGATTCAGCCACATCAGTGTCTATAGCAACTCAACTCACAATAGCTAAGCTATGAAACCAACTTAGATGCCCTTCAACCGATGAATGGATATATACACACACACACACACACACACACACACATATATACATATATCTATGATGGAATATTACTCAGCTTTAAAGAAGAATGAAATTCTGGTATTCGAAGGTAAATGGATGGAGTTGGAGAACATCATGCTAAGCAAAATAAGCCAAACCCCCCAAACCAAAGGCCAAATGTTTTCTCTGATATGCAGATGCTAATTCATAATAGGGGTGAGGGGAACTAGGGAAGAATAGTGTTACTTTACATTAGGTAGAGGGGAGTAAAGGGAGGGGAAGAGGTATAGGGATAGGAAGGATAGTAGTGTGAAACAGACATTATTACCTCATGTAGAAATATGACTGCATGACTGATGTGATCCTACAATATGTACAATCAGAAAAATGAGAAATTATGCTCCATTTATGTATGATTTATCAAAATGCATAAATGCATTTTACTGTTATATATAACTAATTAGAACAAACAAAAAATTAAAAAATTAGTAAATAGGATGTGAAAGTGAAATTGAGTAGTTTGGACTTCACTCTTGGCTTAACCATTCTTACCTGTTGTGGGAATTTAGGAAAGTCCTTAACCTGGGATTTCTCTTCTGTAAAAAGAAATAGAATGCATTAATGTTTTTGTGATACAAAGTACTTATCAAATTACCTGACATCTGTAAAGGTTCAGTACATGTTAGATATTTTCATTATCTAAAAGAAAGATAAATAACATTATAGACTCAAGGTACCTGAATAAAGCTGTCTTAGTATCTAGCATCAAAAGAAGGGGACAAGGACATATAAGTTGGGGACATTCCAAGTTTGGGACATATACATGTCTCAGGAGAAGCTCAATTAGCAGAGGAAGAGTTTGGACTGACTAATCAAGGATCTGCTTCTGTATCTGGGGCCTTATTAAATTTAATGTAGCTTCTTCCCATCAGTCAGGTAATTGATATGGGAAGGACAAAGAGAATGATATTGGGTCTGAAACTTCTGGATACTTCGGTGCATGCAGATCTCACAGGGAGATGATTATGAGAGGAAAGCCTGGTAAGAGTTATAATTAATTTTATTGGTTTTGTTTAGGGCATGAATGAAACCTAAAGAGTAACCATGAAATAGAATTTCAAAGCTCTCTTTGTGGGCTCTTCTTTCTAATCTTGCCTCCCCTTACTCCCCAGAAATGGATAAATATCTCTATCTTATATATAATTAAAGCATTTGCTCAATCAACCATTATAAATTGAGCATTTGTACTAGGCATAGTATATATAGGCATTTGGAACACATCAGTGAGCAAAACTATAAACAATGTTTTTTCCTTATAGAATTAACCATTTAGTGCAGTGGGGAGTGGGTGGGGAGATAGGCAATAAATAATCTTAATAAAATGGTATATTATATAACATGTTAGAAGGTGGTAAATAATATGGGGCAGAAGAACACTAGAGTAGGGTAAGGGGGACTGGAAAAGTAGGAGCAGTGTGCAATTTTAAATAGGATAGTCAGGGTGGACCTCACTGAGCAGGTGACACTGAAAGGACGTGGCATGTTTGAGGAAGAACAAGGAGAGCAGAGTGACTGGAACAGAATGACCTAGTGGGGACTCATAGGTATGAGGTCAAAGAGGTACAGAAGTGGGTACAGATCATGGAGAGCCTTGCAAGGATGTAGGGATTTGAGTTTTAATTTCACTAAACTGGGAAGGAAAGTGATTGGACTTATGTTTCCAAAGGGTCTTTACAGCTATTGTGTTGTACATAGATGGTAGGAAAGAAGGGCAGAAACAGGGATTCCAGTGAGGTATGATTGCATACTCCTGGCACAGACGATGATGTTTTAAGGGCATAAGCAGTGGAGGTGGTAAGGTGTGGTAACTTTCTGGATGTGTTTGGAAGATAGAGCTAACAGAATTTGAGGACAGATTTGATGTGGCATGTGAGAAATGAGGAATTGAGGATATATCTGACCTGAGCAAATAAGATGGAAGGTTGAGGATGAAGCAGGCAATCTGGCAGAATAGTAGGAGTTTAGTTTTGAACCTGGTGAGTTTGAGAAGTCAATTAGTTACTGTGGTAGTTCGACTTCTACAAGTGCTCTGCTCCCCCAGATTTTCTGCTCTCATCCTGGAATTATGAATAAGATGAGATATCGTATCTGTAAATATGTTATGTTACAGTCAAAGGAATGTCACAAATGTAATTGAGGTTTTTGTTTGGCTAATAGGGAGTTTGTCTTGGGTTATGTCTCAGTGTTATCACATGACCAATTTAGATTCACAGTATTTTCTCTGGCTGTGTTATGTTTTGGACGTGAGGTGTCCCCCAAAAGCTCACATGTGAGAATGCAAGAAGGTTCAGAGAAGAAATGATTGAGTTACAAGAGTTAACCCAATCAGCAAGTTAATCCCCTGGTAGGGATTAATGAGTGGTAACTGAAGTGGAAGGGTGTGGCTGGAGGAGGTGGGAATTGGGGCGTGGCTTTGGGTACATATTTTGTATCTGGCGAGTGGAGTCTTTCTCTCTGCTTCCTGATCATGATGTGAGCTGTTTCCCTCAGCCACACTTTTCTACCATGATGTTCAACCTCACCTCAAGCCCTGAGAAATGGAGCTGGCCTTCTACGGAGTAAGACCTCTGAAACCATGAGCCCTTACACAAACTTTGCCTCCTCAATAATTGTGCTGGTCAGATCCTTTTAGTCGCCGTGGTGAAAAAGCTGACTAAAACAGGCTGGTAGAATAAAACAGAAGGGGAGTCAGACAGATTTGGAGCATGGTGATGTTTTGACATGCTGTTGCTGGCTTGACAATTAAGGGGGCCTGCAACAAGGAACATGAGTGCTGTATAAAAGCTGAGAGCAGCCCCTGGATAACAGCCAGCAAGGAAGCAGGGACATGGGTCTAATTCTTTCAGCAACCTGCATGAGTTGGAAATAAATTTTCCCCCAGAACCTCTAGATAAGTCCAGCAGACTCCCTGGTTTTGACCCTGTCATTTTATAAGCAGAGAACTCAGTCCATTCCACCCAGACTTCAAACCTACAAAACTCTGAGATAATAAATGACTGTTGTTTGAAGACACTGCCTATGGTAATTTGTCCTAAAGCAATAAAAAAAAGAAGCACAGACAAATATATGGAAGGGTCAAGAAAGTAGCTGGATATATAAAGACTGGAATTCAGGACAAAGATTCGGTTTACAGATATTCATTCAAGTGATATTGATATAAAGATGGTATTCCAAAACTGTATAAGTTTGATGGTCACTAAAAGGAGGAAGTAAGGATGAAGTTGAGGCTTCTGCCAAAGAGTTAAAACTGGGGCCCTCCAAGATTAACAGGTTGGGAAAAAAGGAGAAGACAGGAAAGGAGATCAAGAAGGAGGGAGCAGAGGTTGGAGAACTAAGAGCCTGAAAGAAGAAAGTGTCAAGGAAGAAAGAGTGATGCACATGATGAAAGCTGATTAAGTTAAATAAGATGGTGTCTAAAGAGTTGAATTGACCATTAGATTTACAACATGGAGGTCTCAGTGATCCAGAACGGCTGTTGAGTGATAGAGACAAACAAGACCTGACTAGAGTGGGTTTAAGACTGGAAGGAGAGGAATTAGAGACATAAATTTGAGAGCATTGCTTTGAAGGATTTTATTGCAAAAGGGTGAAAAGAAATTGGGCAATAACTGGTGGGGAAAGTGTGCATGATAGAGATCATTTTAAGATGGAAAAAATAATGGCATATTCATGATCAACATAGATGGAAAAATTAAGGAGGGTGAAATTTTTTGGAGAAGTCCTTAGGTAAGCTAAGGTGGTAAAATTTAGTGTGATATTGGATGTATTAGCTTTCAATAGTAATATGCTCATCTGTCTTAACAGGTGAGAAGGTAGAGTATATAGAGATGATGCTGTCAGGTGTGTTGAAAAGCTAATTGGAATCTGACATTTCAGTAAAACATAATGACAAAGTCCAGTATATGAACATGGAGTCAGTGGCCAAGGTAAGACAGAGAACAAGATTATAAGGAAGAGGAAGTTAAGAAAAATACTGGAAGGATATTGGAAGGATCACTTATATGTGTGTTGAAATTAATAAAATTTGAAACAGAAGTAGTATTAGAAAGACAGTGAATGAAGAGTGAGAAAGAGTGGGGAGTTGCTGAATGACAATAAGGATGAGGAGGTAAAGTCTGGACTTGAGATTCAAAGATGGAAATTTTGGGGGAAGAGAGAGGCAGACTAAAAGTGGTAATGAAGAACAAGGAGAACATTTCCCCACCCCAAGCCCAGTGGTTGATGACTGTGGAAGAAGAAACAGGCTCCACTGTGAGGATTTCAGGGAAGTGGTGGTCTTGTGGGAGACAAGTTTTAGTTAGACTAGGATAAAGGGACCCTTAAAGAGATAGAGGTAGACTTTGTTGTTGGCTGAATTCCAGATGGTAGAGTGAACTGGTCTCAGGAGTTGGGGAGAGCTGGAAAAGGGAAATGAATAGAGAGTGTGTACAGCCTTAGACGATTAGAGTGTGGCCAATGAGGAGTGTTCTTGGATTCTGGAATTTCTTTTGGTGGTTGATATAATTGGGGATGAGGAATTTAATGAGATTAGTACTGGTAGATTCAAATAGATAGCAGCAAGACTATGAGAATTGGAGAGTAGGGAAACCAACTATTAACATATTTTTGTTCATATTGGTATACCCTTTAGTCAAGTTAAACATGATCTAGTCTATTTCAAACAAGCCTTACTTGCACAATTAAGACCCTATTAGAAATGCCAGTTCCCCAGTGGAACATCACCAGTAGCTCAGATCCCAAGCAAAATGTCAGATACTTGGTTAGTTGCTACCTAAGAAAAAAAGCAGGGGAATCAAGTTTCCTCTTGAGTCATTTGTTCCTTGGCCAGGCAATTGAATCTCAGGTTTAGGTAAGAGATGATTGGAGAGAAATAGGTCCTGTGGGTTGTCTACATGCTGTAATGCTCATCTAAGTCTAAGCTGTTGCAATAAGCCCAGATGAGTACATTTCTACTTTTCTGGAAAACCTTCTAATTTTAGCAGTTTCTGTTAACTTCCTTGAAAAGCCTTGTAACACCTTATATTGGAAACCATGGAAAATTTTCTTGAGTGTGAACACTCACAAAAGTGTGGGTAGAAGCTCCAAATTTGAGAACTGAGAAGGGCCTTGAAGATAACTGCAGATCTTCAAGTCTGGTAGTTTCCAAAGTTTTACATTTTTTAGGGGAAATTTTACCATATTCTATCTTATTTTTTAGAAACATGAGAAACCACAATGTACATAAAACAGAGAGAAATGAAAGTGCTTTGGATTTTTTGATGAATTTTCCTGCTTTGTTTGTTCTATTTTTTGAGAGCTCCTAATCAACTTGTTGGAGACTTGGGGGCTGCATAACACATGGTCTTGGCAACCATTGATCCAAATGCCTTGTTTTGCTTGGGTTCTCCCCAAAAGCATGGTCTGTGACAAAGATTTGCATGTAAATTGTGTTTGGCTGGTGATCCCAGGGAGGAAAGCAAGAATGAGACAGGAGAGGGAGGAAGCCAATCTAAGGTGTACCAATGAGTAGGCTACCATTGTGGGCAATAGAGAAGACAGTGTAGAAACATGCCTCAGAGTTGCCTTACCTGAGACTAGAGGAAACCAGGGTATTTACCAATGTCTTTGTGACATTGAGAACTACTGTGGGGAACTAATTCCTTGGCAATTTTGTACACTCTGTGTAGCAGAATTTCACCTCTGTGGCCATGAAAAGACTTCAGGCAAAGTCTCAGGTGATTGAGTGAGAAGCTGTGGGTGTGCACTGGATGGTATGTATGAACCATGGGTGTGTACTGTATGTCAAATGGGTGTGCACTGAATGTCAAATGGGTGTGCATCCACAATGTCTGCAACATTCATCTTCTGAAAGGTGGAAAAGGGAATGTCTGGAAGAGGTGGGAAACAATGGTAGAAGATCTTGGATGCTGATTTTGACTGTGCCATAAATACTACCTGGCCTCTCAAAAAAGCACACATCAAAATGTATGTGAAGTTATTCAACAAAAATACTTATTATGCACCTAGTATGTCCCAGGCACTATTTTAGGTACCTGAGAAATATCAGTGAGCAAAACAGAAAAAATTCCTGGTCATTATCCATGTGCATTCTAGTAGGAAAAAACCAGGAAACAAATAATAAGTGTAAGAAATAAGTTAAAATAATGAGTTAGAAGATGGTAAGTGTTGCAAGGTAAAGGTAAGGGAAAGAACAGAAATGCAGGGGTGGTTGCTGAGTGGGAGAGAACTAGATTCTGGATGTAGTTTGAGGGCAGAGGCAAGAAGGTGTGGGAACAGTAGGTGAATGAGAGAGGATTTTAAATAGGGCTGGACAAAGGAGATCTCAGTGAGGGATGACTTTCATGAGGGGTGAAGGAGACAACTGTGTGGGTATATGTGGGAAAAGTATTCCAAGCAGAGGGACAGTCAGCCCATAGAGAAGGTGCTTGCTGGATCTCTTGGCAGCAGTGGGGAAACCAGAGTGTCTACCTGGAAAGAGTGAGAGGCAGGAGTGTGAGATGAGATCTGAAAAGAGCAGGGAGGCTGGGTAATGTGAAACTTTATGAGATTTTAAAGTTTGCTTTGAGTGGAGTGGGAAGCATGAGAAAGTTTTGAGCAGAGAAGTGACATCATTCAGTTTAGATTTTACAAGGATCACTCTGGTTTTACTTTGAGGGTACACTTTAGGGGACATGGGTGAAAGCAAGGGGGCTCTATTAGGAGACTTCACTGTAATTCAGGTAAAAGATAAGGATGCCCTGAACTAGGGTCACAGCAGTGAAAGTGATGAGAAGTGGAGTGATTTGGCACATATTGATGGTAGAGCCAGCTGTTGCAGATAGTTTTGGATGTAGGGTATGAGAGATAGGAAGGAATTGATGATTATGCTAATTTTGGTTTTGGTCTGAACAAATACTGTCATTGAATGAGATGGTGAAGACTATCAATGGAGTAGGTTTCTGGAGGAGCATTGGGAATTTTGTTTTGTACTTTTTGAGTTTAAGATGTCAAGTAGACACATTGAGTAGTTAGATGCCTTCTGAAAGAGATGTCTTGGGTCTAGCCTAAGGTTGAGAGATTATATATGGTCTTGAGAGCCCCAGACTGGATAAGATTCCCTAATGAGCATGGAGAGCTAACAAAGAATTCTGAGGGCTCTATGAAATGAAGAGGACTGTGGTGAGAGAAGGATCTACAAGGAAACTAAGGAGGAGGGACTTGTGAGGCAGGAGGAAACCCAGGAGAGGGTGTGTATGGAAGCAGAGGGAAGACAATTTATCAAGAAAGACAAGTGATCAACACTGTGAAACACTGATAGCCCAAAAAGATGAAGACCAAGGCACACTTACATTTGTGTTAGCATCATGGAAGTCACCTGTAACCTTGGCCATTAACCTTGATCCGCAGGACCAATTAACCTTGGGGTTGCACGGGCAAACGACCAATTCTAACTGAAAGTGGGAAGAGAGACTTATGAGAAGAAGCAGAGACAACTCCTTTGGGAAGTTTTGCTCCAAAAGAGAGCAGATAACTGGGCATAATCTATCAGGAAAAGTGAGTTCAAAGAGGATTAATTCTCCAAGGTGGAAGATATAAAGCACATTTTTGATGGGAACGATTCACTGGATTGGGAAAATTTATAAAGGAGAGGATAGTGAAAACAGCTGGAGTGATGTCTGTGGACTCGGAAGGGCAGCATCTATGGATAAGGGGAAATGCTGACTTTTAAGACAGGGTCATAGTTTTGCTTTGGAACATACAGGAAGATGAATTATGTGAGTAAAGATACTGCAGATGGGTAAAGAACCAGCTTAATGAGATACGAACAAAGATCACTAGTCAATAATGAGGATTCCAAGTATAGAATTTGGAGGTTGAGAAGAGTAGACATAAGACAATCATGTAGGTTTATAAAAGAGAGAATTGATTAAGAAAATAAAGTGTGATTGTTGGGCAGCATTTGAGAGCCTATCTGAAGTTCATGCTTATAGATTTTCAGTGATTATGGAATGAATGCTTTCCTCTAATTATATTTGGCTACATGGAAACAGACCTTGTCTAAGGGAAAGTTGGATTTAATTAGTGTTGTGATTTAGCCACAGCTAACATAATGAAGCAAGAGAAGGGCAAGGGATATGAGGGAATATGCAAGCAAATTAATCTTGTCATTTACCACGGAGTAAGATGAGTAAGGAGAGGAGATATCAATGGATGAGGGACAATTAGAAGTTTGTAGGGGCAATGAATTGGAGGTCTTGTTTGGGTCTTAGTATTGATACAGTCTGGGTAGCAGAGAATGTGAAGTGGAAATGTGGCTGTTACCCAGGGAGAGGGATGCATGGAGAAGAATTCAGAGGGGTTGCAGTTATTGGTAATGACAAGGTCATTGTGGATGTGACTATGAGACCAAGCGACTGAGGTAAAGTAGGGGACAAGTTCATTGGAGAAGATGAGTCCTAGAGTCTCAGAACCATCTATATTTATATTGTAATCGTCATGAATTAGAAAAGGAACAATGTTGTGTAGGAAAGAGGGTAGAATAAGATGTATCAATATGTGTATGAAGTAATATCTGAGTGGTGTGTTATAGTTGCTTCAAATTTACTTCTTACATTTCATGTATTACTTTTTAAATCTGAAGTGATTTTATCTATTATATAGTGATTATGATTAAAAAGGCTAATTTGTATCAACTGGGATTCAGTCAGGAAAACAGGAATTTTACATAATTTTTATATAAAATTTTGTGCAGGGATTTTGGGTGCTTACAGACCACTGTGAATCCAGAAAGACTGACAGAAGCTTGGCCATCAGTTTCCAGGTTTGTCACACTCCTGTGGTCCAGGGTCAGAGCAGAGTCAGCTACAGGTCAGGAACCTGTAGAAAATTTCTGGTGACTTCACAGCTTCTTGGCATCCTGACATGAGTGAATGACAGGGGAATGCAGACTGCTGAGAAAACTCATTTATGCAGGACCCATCTGTCTGGTACCACTGCTGGAGGGAGAAGAAAATGGCTTCCACCTCCTTCCAGGTCTTATGTGTATGCACTGCAGTGACAGGTCAATCACATCGAATCCTTTGCAAGCAGGGGAATCTGGGAACTGTAGTGCTAGGTGTTTAGCCTCTGTGACACAGGGGAGAGCGTAGAAGAGGAGTAGGAGTAGATGCTGATTCAGCAATCAGCAAAAGCAGGGACTAGCAAAACCCTGTCCAGCCTAGCGAACACAGGGTCAAGTGTTTTCCACACCTCAGTTGGTACTCTCCGAAGTATGGGATTATGCCTTCTTAAATTCTCCCTCTTTTGTGTTCTGAGTTCTAGAGAGAAGGATCTTTCTCTTTCCAGCATCTTGTTTTGAAACTGCAGAGTCCAGCATCAGTAGAGAGGTCACTTAAAGATTGCCTGACGTGTGTGTGTTCAGTGCACAGGTTGTTCATAAATATTCCCTAGACCAAAAGGAGGGAAGAGTCTGGGTTTCATCTGAGGGCAGTTGAGGTAGCCAGATGGAGCTGAAAGCATCAGAAAAGTGGAGTAAATGGAGAGAGGAAAGTAGGCCAGGATGGTGAGAGACAGTTTAGAGAAGAAGCTGGAACCAGATGCAGTCCTCAAAGGACAGGGAAGTAGAGAAACACATCTACAAGGTGTTTTAATTTTGGCACTGCCCTTAACTAGATGTGACTCGACTTCTACTCTTGGCTCTGCTCTTAACTAGTTATATGACTCTGGTTGTCATTAGTGCTGTTCACAAGCATTGCTGCTCTCTCTGTTTTGGTTAGGTACCAAGGTTGCACTTCTCTAGCTTCTTGAAGTCAGCTGTGACTGCATGACTTTCTTTGGCTGATGCAACGTGACTGGAATAGGCATGTGTCACTTGTGGGTAGAAGCAGTGACTTGTCTGAGGCCTACTTTCCTTTTCTTTGCTGTGGAAACCAGGCAAGTGTATTTTAAGATCTATCTATCTCTGTCAGTGTGGGTCCCTCAGGGATTATGAGGAGATGTGTTGGGCATGTGGTGTGAAAAAGAAAGAAATCTTTGGTGTGTAAAGATGCTGGGGCATAATCCTACCTATCTTCACTATTAGAGTGACCTTGGGTGAGCTCCTTCATGGGGGGATACCGCAGTTTTCTGCAGTAAAATTAAAGATTTAGAATGAAAAGATAATTTACAAGAATTTTTCTTTTTCTGCAGTTGATTTCAAAGGAAATCCATCAGGAAACCTAAAGTGTAAATGAATGCAGAGATCTGGGGTCCCCTGGGTCAAAATTTTGACTAGAGACTGTTAATGTTTCTATCATTCTCAGAGCAATAGTTGTTTCTCTGATGACCCAAATCTGACTAGTATGAATTTTGGTAGCAAAATCCCATTTTCCTGGGATTTTAATTCCTAGGTTAGGTGAATGTTGTGATTCTGGATTTCAGTACAATCTGTGGGCCTGACTTAAATGGTGTCTGTTTTCCCTTTGACATACAGTGATGAAGGCAGCTAAGATGACTTACTTGTTGCTAGGAAATGAGGCATGGATGGGACCGGCAGGTGATGCTGGGGATCTACTGCTGAATTTTATCCCTATGGCTAATATTGACTCAAATGATACTAGGAGAGGAGACACTGAAAAGTTTTGTATTGAGCATGTTGATGTTTCATAAGTTGGGAAAAGCAGCATTAAATAGTCATCATATGGACATTAGAATTATCATTGGTTTGACTGGAGGAAATGGACAATGAATTATGAGCCTTTTTTACCTTTTGTAAAAGAAGGAACCTGTATGTTTCTTAACATCTCTCTCCTTTTCTCCTACTCCTCAGTGGTAAAATGATCACTTTATTCAGACCTGATTTGAATCCCAATTTATATATTAGATGATCCTGAGCATGTATCCTAATAACTCTGTGCCTAAGTTTCTTCAGTTGTAAAATGGGACAAGAGTTAACTATCGGCTAGGTGGTGTGTGAGCTATGTGTAACACTTCCACACTCCTAACCTCCTGTTCCCTTTTACTTTACATCTCTTTGCCAATTCCTATAATATATCTTTTCTGCTTGATATACTGGTTATATCCTCAGAAGGGTTAAATGTTTATTTATTTGAAGTTTTTGCATATAACTTGGCAATCATAGGTACAGAGGACTTTGGAAAGCCTTGTCTGGGAGAGAATGTCCAGATTTAGTTGTGTTTGCACTTCATTTGTTATGGGGTAAAAATGGCACCAAGAGAGTGGCTCAGAGATCACAGAAGACCCTAAGTTTGTGACGACATGGGAAAGGTACTTCAATTTAAAGCAATAGAGCCACAGCTAAAGGAAGGGCCTGATGGTCTTAGGAGTGGGAAGGAGGGAAATGCAATGAAAACAGAGCAGGATTGTGCCCTTATTATTACATCTGTTCTTATTTTTAGAATCAATCATTGACTAATATGGTGAGAAGGGCAGGGAGATTTCATAAAATCAATGGGAAAGACAAGGAAGGTACTGATCTATGTATGCTTGCTTTTGCACATGTACTAGAAAGATGATATTGAGCTGTGGTCATGTGGTATAGGGCTAACTTAAAGGTTCTAGGTCTAACTCAACAGATGAACTTTTTTCTCCAGTCCTGAGGCTTTGCTTTTGCTAGGCAAGAACTCCGCCACTGAGCTACATTTCCAGACCCCAGATCAAAAATTTCCAGACCCCAGATCAAAAATTTCTATATGTTTTATAGAATATTAGTCTAGGAGAACGTTGACTCACAAATGGAGGCCATACTTAAAAAATTCACAAGAAATGTTCTTCTTTGGAGACATTTGCAATAAAGGACTTCATAATCTGTGGTTAAAGGTGTTTGTTTTACTATGTGTTCTTTCCTTCCTTCCTTCCTTCCTTCCTTCCTTCCTTTCCTTCCTTCCTTCCTTCCTTCCTTCCTTCCTTCCTTCCTTCCTTCCTTCCTTCCTTCCTTCCTTCCTTCCTTCCTTCCTTCTTTCTTTCAGTACTGGGGATTGAACTCAGGAGCACTCAACCACTGAGTCATATCCCCAGACCTATTTTTTGTATTTTATTTAGAGACAGTGTCTCACTGATTTGCTTAGTGCCTTCTTCTCATTGCTGAGACTGGCTTTGAATTTGCTTCAGCCTCCCAAACCACCAGGATCCCAGGGGTGTGCCACTGTGCCCAACTAAGAGGTTGATTTTTGATGAAACATGGAGTTTGTGTGTTTATGTATGCATATTAATATTTCATGGGACTAACATTCATTGGAGCAAACATTCAGGAGTATCTAAATGGAATCAAAAGAGATGGCTGTGGAGTGACATGCTAGTGTTATTTTGTTGCTCCATACTTCTACCAGCAGGACCATTTGCAGGACTGTGGAGACCCCAATGTTTAATGAGTGACTTCTCGGAGACAGATGTTGTGGTAGGAGTTTTATCTACATCTCTATGTTGTCTTTGCCCAGAGGTTGTTACACTTCCCATTTTTCTGATATATCTACTGAGTCTCAGAAAGTTTAAATCACTTTCTTGAATGACTTGGCCGGAAGATGACTCAACTGAATTCAGACTTTATAGGTGATGTTATTTACCCTTCACTGGCTGCTACCCAAAGCTGGCACTTATTCTACCACTTGCAGGTCACAGTGCTTCAGAAGGACTGTTATAAAAGAAAAGACAATCAGCAAAAATTATATCTCTTCTAATAGACAAACTATAGGATTCCATAGTCCCATGGCAGCAATTATCTAATGTTCCTTTCAGTCTGTGGACATTAATGAGGAAAGATTTCCCTCTTGGACAGCCTAGATTTGCTATTGTTGGCATGGGTGTAAACCTTTTTCCTGGCTTGCCTCTGCTGATCTGATGGTCTCCTTTCTGTAATGGTATATCCTTCCCCATCCATCTAAGACACTACCCTTCCTGGCGAACATCGGAAGCCTTGAGATTTTCCAGCCTCATCAGGGACAACAGCTGTTTCTCAATGTTCATGTCCCAGAACTGTGAGGTCACATTACGGACCTGTTTCTTGAGGTCTATCCTCTCAACTTATGGGTCAAGTCTACTTGTTTGCTATAGTGGATCAGAATAAATAAGGAGAGTTTGTTACTCTGGAGAGATATACATATGCCTCTTTTTTTTTAATATGATAAAAAAACCACATAAAAGTATCTTAGCCATTTTTAAGAATACAGTTTAGTAGTAAGTATATTCACAGGTTGATCTGTAGTTCTCCAGAACTTTTTCATTTTGCAAAACTGAAACTCTATATTCATTGAACAGTAACTTCCTGTTTCCCCTTCCCTCAGCCTCTGGCAGCTTGTTTCTATGAATTTAAATACTTTACATACTATATGTAAGTAAAAGTGCACAGTATTTGTCTTTTTGTAACTGGCTTATTTCATAACGTCCTTAATGTTCAGCCTTGTTGTAGAATGTGGCAAAAATTTCTTCTTTTTAAAGGGTGGATAATTTCCTATTATTAGTATAGACTACATTTTGTTTATCCATTCATCTGCTGATCAACACTTGAATTACTTCCATCTGTTGGTTTTTGTAGATAGAGTTGCTATGAACATAGGTGAGCAGATATCTCTTTGACACCCTGCTTTCAATCCTTCTGGAAATATGTTGAGAAGTTGGATTGTTGGATCATATAATAATCCTATTTTTTATTTTATAAGAAGCCTCTATACAGTTTTTATAATGACTACAGTATTTTATATTCCCATCAAGAGTGCACAAAGGTTACAATTTCTCCACATTCTCCCCAATGCTTTTTCTTTTCTTTTCTTTTTCTTTTTTAAAAATAGTAGCCACCTTAAAGAGTGTGAGGTGAGCCCTCATTGTGGTTTTGATTTACATTTCTCTAATGACTAGTGATGTTGAGCTTCTTTCCATATGCCTCTTGGTCATTTATGTAACCATCTTTGGAGAAATGTCTATTAAAATCCTTTGCTGGAGAAGCTGCCTGTCTGCTCTCTTGGTTTCATGCCATGGAGCAGCCAGGAATGGAACCTCCTTTGTTCTGCCCAATTGCTACTTACTGTCATGTATTTAGAACAAATAAAAAAAATCCTTTGCCTATTAAAAAAGTTTTATATTATTAAAAATTTTTCTGTAGTTGTATATGGACGGCATGCCTTTATTTGTTTATTTTTATGCAGTGCTAAGGATGGAACCCAGTGCCTTACACATACTAAGCAAGCACTCTGCCACTGAGCTATAGCCCCATCCCAAGTTTTATATTATTTTTAAATGACAAATAATAATTATATGTTTTTGGAATAAATGTGATATTTATATGTACAAATGGTTCCCCTGACTTTTGATGGTTCAACATACATTTTTTTTTCTTTATGATGGTGCAAAAGTGATATGAATTAAGTAGAAACTGAACTTTGAATTTTGATTTTTTCCAGGATTGGCAATATGTGGTACGATACTTTCTGGAGATGCTGTGTAGTGACAGTGAGTCATAGCTCACTGTCAGCCATGTGATCATGAGAGTAAACAGCTGGTATTTTACTGTGTACTATGATCTTAAGCAATCATGTGCAGTAGATTAGGTATATTAAGTATGTTTTCTAATTACAATAATTTTAACTTATTAAAATTATTTTTAATAAGTTGGGTTCATCAGAAACCATAGACCCACTGAAAGTCGAGGAGTATCTGTATACATTGTGGAATGATCAAAGGAGGCTAGTTAGCACATATATCACTTCAGAAATTTATCATTTCTTTATAGTGAAAACACTTAAAATTTTCTCTAAGCAGTTTTGAAATTTACAGTGCATTATTGTCAACTCTAGCCATCATGATGTACAATAGGATGCCTGACCTTATTCCTTTCTTTTTTAAAAAAGTTTTTAGTTGTCAATGGACCTTTACTTTATTTATTTATATGTGGTGCTGAGGATTGTACCCAGTGCCTCACACATGCTAGGCTGGCAACCTACCACTGAGCTACAACCCCAGCCCCCTTATTCCTCCTTTCTAACTGTACTTTTATACCTGTATCCAACTTCCCCTATCTACCTCTGTCAACACCACTAGTAACCATCATTCTATTCTCTACTTGCATGAGTTTAAGTTTTTTCTATAACACATGTCCATGAAATCATACCTTTGCTTATACTTAAAATATTTTTTATTGTTGAGTTACAGGAATTCCTTTTATCTTCATAATATTAACCCTTTATCAGCTATTTGCAATTTTTAAAATTCTGTAGAGTGATTATTTTATTCTGTTGATTATGTCCTTTGATGCACACTTACCTCTTTTTGAAGATCAACTTAAGTGCTCAGCAATAGAAAATCTTCTATTGCTTATTAACTACCTTTGGAATATACAGCACCTACTACATTTAACTATTTATCATTTAATTAAGATTTATAGGGCTGGGGAGATAGCTCAGTTGGTAGAGTGCTTGCTTTGCAAGCCCAAGGCCCTGGGTTCAATCCCCAGCACCACAAAAAAAAAAAAAAAAAAAAAAAAAAAAAAAAAAAAAAAAAAAAAAAAGATTTATAAAGGTAGGGACTGCGTACTCTTTAACTTAGTATTCCTAGTACCTAGGTCAATAAGAGAAAGAAAATAAAGTGAAATTAGTCCTTATTTCCTCCTATTTATAGACTTGACCTTCATATACCCAGAGACAACTCCCTCTCCATGCTGAAGCTACCAGAACAACTCTTCAGTCAGGCCTTGAGGGGAAAGTTTAGCAAGGAGGATTCTACTCACCATCCAGGTCCATTGGTGAAGCAGTTTCTAAAGCTTGCAGATTCTGGTGATCTGACTTCAGTTCTCTATGGATGATAGAAATGTCATAGTTCAGAGTTATTTCTCTAAGAATGTCTATACTAGCAGAGAGAGGTCCACTAAATTCTTGGTTGACCATCATTGGGTTAAATGCATTTTTGTGGTTATTTACAGCACACAGCATAGGATCAGGTATAGAGAGTGCCAAGATAGCCCAGGAAGTAGCAAGAAGTCAGAAGATTTGAATTTGAGAGATGCCCCTTTCTTGGTTTGTGATCTTAGGCAAGTCATTTAATTTCTCAGGCAAATCATTTCCTTATGTATAAAATAACCAATGAGCTCTAGGTCTCTTTGAATTTTTATGATTATTCCATGATTCTTATAGGTGTTTTCTAATTATTCATTATTGTTTTGCATTGTTTAATTGAATTTCTGACTTGCTTTTTTTTCTTTATTCACATTTGACATTTTTGGAGTTCCTGAACTTGTCTGTAACCTTTATTACATTTTCTAAAGAGGAAATAGCTAGAGTTGCTAGGGTGACTATTATCTCTTAGTAATCGTAGTATAATTTTTTAAAGTATAATACTTAGTAATCTTAATATATATGTGTATATATATATATCTGTGATACAGCATTCCTTTATAAAGGAAATTAATATTATTTAACTTATTTAATAGCTGCCTGTCCTATAGCTTTAAAATAAGCCTAGAGACTAATAAATTCATTCCAGCTACAGCATAATTTTCATTTTTTTCTTATCAACTCTGGAAAACACTAATGATGGTTTGGTCTAGGCTGGCATTTGTTTACTTAGTTCTCAGACTTTAAGGTGTCTGGAGAGACTGGCTAAAATTCCCCATGTTAGTGATGATATATTGAGTCTCTTTTTCTTTTGCCCCTCAGATTCTGGAATATAGGAGTGTTTGAAATGTCTCAGAGGTCTAGAAATACTTCATTAGTCTTTCAAAAGGACTATAGATGGTGTGATCTGGAAAGCAGAGAGTCCTTAGCTGTAGTCGCTGTTCTCAATGGGATCCTGCTGCTAGAATTCTTTTAGGGAAGAGTGCAAAGTCATGGTGCATCACTGCTAAAAATAGACCAGACAGTGGATCAGCTCCAAGTCACTGCTGATGCTGCAGCTGCATACCCAGGCTTTTCCTGCTCCATCTGAACCTAGGAAATCCTGAAGCTAGGCATTTGGTCACAAGACCCCTTTCCCCACATACAACACACATACACACATGAACTCTCTCTCTCTCTCTCTCTCTCTCACACACACACACACACACACACCACACATACAAAGCACAAACATTGCACTGCATGCCACATACACACAGAGTGAGAAATTGAAAGATGTGATGTTCCACAGAACACCTGGGTGTGAAATAGGTGGCTCATGAGCAAAGGCAGCTAATTAATGCAGCCAAGTTGCTGCTAGGGATCTGTGGGTTCCTCTCCCTGCCCTCTCCCTCCATCTTTCTGCGTGTACTTGTACTCTGTTTTTAAGGTCTTTGTCATTACAGTGATCAGAGTCTATAACTGAATTTCCTTTCAGAATTTAAGGGTCTTTATGCTCAAAAACACACGACTGCAACCTGGTGTGAATTATGATGTGTGCAGGGGTCAGCTAGAAGCCAGCTGGGGTCCAGTCTTCTTCTATTATCCTCTGAATGCTGTGTCTGGCTACAGCAGTGCTGCCTGATAAACAATTTAGTTTTCCTTGAATGACTGACACTCTTCCTATGAGCTTCATCAGCAAGTCCTTTTATTGTGCTTAAGGGAAATATTTTCGGAAGTCTTGAGAAAGAGGATCCCTTCTTAGGGATTAAAGCCCCTTCTCAATTTGATCCAATCTCCTAGTTGTCCATTTTTCTGGGTTTTTGACTGGTGGGTTGGTGGTGGGTGAGAACTTACATGTCATCTAGAGCATGAAGATGGTCTCATTCTGCATGGATTCACCTGTCAGATGGTGAGTGATGGGAGGTAGGATTGAGGATTAAAGCTCATTAAGCAAGTTTCACTTTTCTTTTTTTTTTTGCGGTGCTGGGGATTGAACCCAGGGCCTTGTGCTTGCAAGGCGAGCACTCTACCAACTGAGCTATCTCCCCAGCCCGAGTTTCACTTTTCAATTACAACATTTTATGCTTCAAGGTGAGTGTGTGGTGGGTAGAGTCCGGGTTGAGTCCTGAATAGCTTTGGCTGATTCTTTTTTTTTCCTAACAAGTTTAATGAAAATGAATGTATATTTTCATATTTTTAAAATTATTTTAAATGTTTACAGACTGTATTTTGATTCATTGTACACAAATGGGGTACATCTTTTTGTTTCTATGGTTGTACATGATGCAGATTCATTCCATTCGTGTAATCCTACATGTACATAGGGTAATGATGTCTGTCTCATTCCACCCTTTTTCATAGCCCCCCACTCATTCCCCTCTATTTAATTTAAAGTTCTTCCATTCTTATCTCACTGTGCACTCCCCCCCTCATTATATATCATATTCCACTTATCAGGGAAAATATTTGGCCTTTGGTTTTTTGGGATTGGCTTATTTCACTTAGCATGATATTCTCCAATTCCATCCATTTATCTGCAAATGCCATAATGAGCACTTAAGAATTAGACCAGAGACCCTTCACCAAATAGAAGACCAAGTAGGCCAGAATCTTCATCTTGTTGGCTTAGGATCAGATTTCCTTAATAAGACTCCCAAAGCACAAGATATGAAAGCAAGAATCAAACTAAAAATTTTTTTCTCAGCAAACAATATAATCAATAATGTGTGAAAAGAAAGTCTACAGAGTGGGAGAAAATCTTTTCCACAAGCACTTCAGATTGAGCACTAATCTCCATTTATAAAATTTATAAAGAACTTACAAAACTTTACAACAAAAATACAAAGAACCCAATCAATAAATGGGCCAAGGAAGTGAATAGACACTTTACAGAAGAAAATATACAGGCAATTAATAAATACATGAAAAAGTGTTCAACAGCTCTAGTAATTAAAGAAATGCAAATTAAAACAGCTCTAAGATTTCATCTTACTCCAATTAGAATGGCTATATCAAGAACACAAACAATAATAATAATAGATGTTGGTGTGGGTGTGGGGAAAAAGATACACTTTTACGTTGCTGGTGGAGTTGCAAATTGGAGCAGCCACTCTGGAAAGCAGTGTGGAGATTCCTCAGAAAACTTGGAATGGACCCACCTTTTGACTCAGTTATCCCACTCCTTGGTTTATACCCAAAGGACTTAAAATCAGCAAGCTATAGTAACACAGCCACATCAATGTTTATAGCAGCTCAATTCACAAGAGCTAGATTGTGGAACCAATCTAGATGCCCTTCAAAAGATGAATGGATAAAGAAACTGTGGTGTATATACACAATGGTATATTATTCAGCCATAAAGAAGAATAATATTATGGCATTTGCAGATAAATGGATGGAATTAGAAAATATCATGCTAACCTATCCTTCATAGGTTCTGCATAGATGGTGTATTATTTTTATAGGGTTGCTGTAACAAATTGCCACAAACAGGGTTTCTTAAAACAATATAAATTTATTCTCTCACAGTTGTGGAAATCAGAAGTCCAAGAACAAGGTGTTGACAGGTTAATGTTCTCTCTGGAGGCTCAAGGGGGGGTTCTGTTGTGTGACTTTTTCTCTTAGTATCTGGTGTTGCTAGTGATTCTTGGCATTTCTTGACTGAAGATGTGCCACTTGTCTTTATCTCTGTCCTCACATGTGCTTCTTCTTGTGTGTTTATGTCTTCAGCTCTCTTTTCTCTTATAAGGACACAAGTCATGGGATTCTACCCTGATTAAATATGACCTCATTTTAGTATGATCACATGTGAAAGACCCTGTTTCCTAAAAAGGTCATATTCACAGGTACTGAGTGTTGGATCTTCAATACACCTTTTAGAGAACACAATTTAACCTACAATGGATGGATTGGCAGGTGTGGCAGGCACATATAGTCTTGGAGCTTCTGTCAATACCTAGGCAGAAATAATTGCATTTTCTTTATCTTGAGAGCATCAGATTTATCAGATCTATGAATTTATAGCTTTCATCAAACATGGAAAAATTTTGGCCTTTATTTCTTAAAATATTTTTTCCATTCATCCCTCTCTCTTCTCTTCTTCAGGTACTCCAATTACATGTATATTAGGCCACCTGAAATTGTTCCACAGCTCACTGATGCTTTGTTACTTTCTCCCCCTTTTTTGGAATTTTGTATTTCATTTGTGAATACTCTATCAATGCATCTTCAAGTTTACTAATATTTTCATTTGCAATTGTCTAGTCTGTTGTTAATTGTCTATTTGTCATCTTAGATATTAAATTTAGAAATTCTGTTTACATCTTTTAAAATATATCTCCTATGCCTTTAACACCCTCAATCTATCCTCCAGCTTTTTCAGCATATGGAATACAGTTATAAAACTTTTAATACCTTTATCTACTAATTTATTTATTTTTAATTGGTTTTGAATACTTGATTTTTAGCTCATTATGAATTCTGTTTTTCAGCTTATTTGTATTCCTGAGACTCTTTGATTAAATGTCAGACACTGTGAATTTTGAATTTGAGGTTATTGGATGCTTTTGTATTCTTATAAATGTTCTTGAGATTTGTTATGGAATGTAAATAACTTATTTCAAAATGGTGTGATCTGTTCGGGTCTTGCTTTTAAACATTTTTATGTGAGACTAGAGCAGCATTTAGTCTGGGGTGGGGTCCCTCAACCTTATCACTATTGACATGTTTGAGTTGGATAATTCTTCATTGTGTGGAAGGGATATCCTGTGTATTGTAGGATATTTAGCTGAATCTCTGACCTCTACCCAGTAGATGGTAGTAGCATCTCCCTAGTTATGACAACTGAAAATATCTCCAGACATTGCCGAATGTCCTCTGGGTACACAATGTCCCCTGACTGAGAAGAATTGGCCTAGGGCTAATTGTTTTCCATTATTGAGGATAAACTCAGATAGAGAGAACTATACCTGATGCTTCAGTAATTATGAGGTTTCCCACTCTAGTTTCTAGGAACAGGACCTATTTCTGGCTCTGTATAAACCCAAATATTTATAAAAATTTTAATTTTTTTAAGTTATATAGGACAGTAGAGTAAATAAATTTACAAATTTATACAAACATGGAGTAATCTTATTCCAATTAGGATACCAGTCTTGTGGTTGTATGCGATGTGGAGATTCACTGTGGTATATCTGTATATACACAGCAAAGTTAACTCAGATCCATTAGAGTGTCTCCCTTGAGTTTCAGGCTGAATACTAATTGGCACATACATGTAAAGAAACTTCCTGGTCTAGAATAAAAATTCAAGGGTTAGAGGGAATAATTTTGTGGGTTTAAAGGTCAAATGTTCTCTGATATGTGGAAGCTAACACACAACAAGGAAAGTAGGGGAAGAATAGAAGTTCAGCAGATTAGACAAAGGGGAATGAAGGGAAGGGAGTGGGGACAGGAAAAGGAAAGACAGTGGAATGGATGCTCTCACTCTCTGTCTCTGTCTCTGTACTCGGTCCTGGAAATTTTAGATGCCCACCTTCCCAGTTGTGTCTCATAAATGAAGGGCATCAACCAGGCTCATCCTGTGTTTCCCTTTTTCACCTGGAGACTATCTGCAAGTAATAAGTTGGGGCTATCACAGAGCGTACTTTGTTTTGTTTCTTAGGGGTCACTGTCCCTCAGTACCTGAAGTCCAATATCTTGAAAATGTTAAAGTTGTTTTTAAAATTGCTCCATGTGGGAGGTATCATCAGAGAAATAGCCGTCCTGTTGGCTCTATATTGTACATATAATCCTAGGATTTCCCAGCCTCCATAATCATGTGAGCCAGTATCATAATAAATATTTTTATATACTCATGGTTGTATATTCACAACCTACCATCTGAAAGTTTCAGATCCAGGAAAGTTGGTGATGTAGTTTGAAGGCCTAAGCTGCAAGCTGATGACATAGGTTCTAGTCTGAGTCTGAGACCTGAGAACCAGGGGTGCTTAGGGCAGAAATCAGTGTCCCAGCTCAAGAAGTTGGGCAGAGTTAATTCAACTTTACTCCACATTTTGGTTCTATTTGGCCCTCAGTGGATTGAATGATGCCTACCCATATTGGGAAGCATGATCTGCTTTACTTAGAACACAAAGGTAAATGCTCATCTCTTCCAGAGCAGCTCCAACAGATGCAACCAGAAATAACTTAAACCAGCGATATGGGTATCTTATGACCCAATCAAGTTGATGCATAATATTAATCATCACCAAAGGGTGATTCTGGTCTCTGTTACTGTATCTAGGCTGAAAGCAGAAGTCAAGACTTACCACATTTTAATAGATATATTCACAGTGTAAATGTGTATATACATAGGTACACATATATAAAGTGCACATGATAGTATTTCTTAAGGTTCCAATCATGACTTATGTCTTTTTTCACTCAAGAATCATCCTGTCCAATATAGTAGCCACTAACAACATGTGGACATTTAAATTTAAGGAAGTCAAAATTAAATAAGATAGAAAATTCAGCTCCTCAGTTGTTTTAGTCACATTTCGAATGCTCAAGAGTCACATGTGTGTAATGGCTTTGTAATGGACCAGGCAGGATAAAAAACATTTCTATCATCACAGAAATTTCGACTGGTCAGTGATTTTTTTTTAGTCTCTCTTTGAAAGAAATACTTTAAACTATAACTACAGTTATTACGTATTTTCAAAATAACCCTGACTCTATATTTTAAATGTAGGCTCTCCAGAGTTCCAGACTTGTACATTCAATTGCCTTTTATACATCTCTATGTGGCACCTCAAACACATCTTGTCTCAAATTAAACTCACCAGGGTCCTTCTCCTGCCCAATTATGCTCCTGTTCTTTCTCTCAGTGAATGGCACTGTCCACCTCCACCCAATTACTGAGGCCAGAAAACTGAACACAATGTCTCATGCTATTATGAGCACAAAGTTCTATCATTTTACACTCTCTAGAAGCCATGTGCTCTACTATATTACTCCTGTTTCTGCTTTAGTTAAAATTTTCTTTTCTTCATACTTTAATTGTGCATATGCCTGCTAACTGGTTTCCCCCTTTCCAATTTCCTGTTGCTCGTGAAACTGCTGTGTGTTTCCTATGATCCAGGATGTGCAGGAGCACAGTCCCACCAAGCTCCTGGAGAAAAGAGAGCCAGACTTCTTCCTAAGTATGACTAATGACCTCTGAAGAGTTCGAGAAGATACCTACTGATTCTTTGCTATCCTGGACTTTGAGTTGGTTTTATTTCTAGATCTAAGAAATGGATTATCTTTG
This sequence comes from Sciurus carolinensis, assembly GCF_902686445.1. Lineage (NCBI taxonomy): Eukaryota > Metazoa > Chordata > Mammalia > Rodentia > Sciuridae > Sciurus > Sciurus carolinensis. The sequence continues at coordinate 98,914,976 of NC_062214.1, forward strand.
ATTATTTCTTAGTTCTCCTAGTGTTTAATGTCACCCATCCTTGGTTTGGCTTGCTGGTGTTTGCAATCAACTTGTCATCACTTTGTTAAGTGTGGCAGGGCTCTTTATTCTATGAAAAGAAACAACTGATATTATTTGATTTTCAGGCATTTGCCTTAGAGAATTTTACATAGATTCTTCAGCACTTAGCACAATGCTTGAAACATAGAGGTATTTAAAAAATTTTCTTGAGTGAATTAATATGCTGTGCACTTTAAGTACTAAATATTTCCCTCTGTCAATCTTATTGCAATAATAGAGATTTTAAAGAAAGCCACAACTAGAGAAATGTGCAAGGATTGAAATATTGATGCAGATTACTTCAAGAGGTAGAATGAAGGGAAGGGGGAGACTGTTAACTCTTTTTTTTTTCTTTTTTTGGTACTGTAACCAGTTTATTTTATTTTTTTGCCAAGTTTTCTTCTGATAGTTTTAACAAAAATATTAGTAAATTCGACAGAGATATGAATTACACTAAGGTTATACACTTGCTGAGAAAATTGTCAAGGAGTTCACATTCAAAAGAAGTAACTGAAATAATTCTAATATATATGGAAGTCAAAATGTTGGCTGGAAAAATACCATTTCTTATGTTAACTCTTTTTCAGACACCCTGGTATCACTGGACTTGCTACCAAAAGCAGTGTTTTTTAAATTTAATAGATCCAATGAGATGAAAACAATATCAACAAAAATTCCTCAGATTCCAAAAGAAAACTAGAATGAATCACTAGTGGCTGCTGGGTTTGAACTGCCTGTTGAGATGGGGACCCAGACAATTTCTGGAGTTAAGACTATTGCTGGATATTATCTCTGAAACTGGAAGTGGGGAAGGCAAGGGGGAGAAAAGATGTGAGTGATGGGGATGGTGCTAATGCTACAGCTGTTCACCTTTGTCATAGTGAGTAAGTAGCCAACATGATATGTAGACAGAGGGGTGTCACTGTACACCCATCAAGCTCTACTTATAAAATCAGGCAGTTGGCTGGCTTTGGCCCACATGCCATCACTGGTGGTTTGCCAACCCTTGTTTTAAAGGAAGAAAGGATTGAAGTAAAATTAGCTGCAAGCTAGGACTTCACCAGTCAGGCCTGTCTTGGACAGAGATGTTCTCTGCATTCAGGTGCTCTCTGTGATGTGCTCTTGGCTCCGTGTGATGGCTCCAGCATAGGAAACAGCAGCTGTGCATTTCCATCAGACACAGAGGACCAAGTAGACCTCTTCTTTGGGGATAGAAATGTGACTAATAAATTCTCTCAATTAACTATCTCAACTAATACACCTGACTTTGGACATGTTAAACAAAGGTGAATTCAATGTTTACCACCTCCTCACACAGAGCTGATAGGGAGCTCAGGTCAGGCCAGGGCAGGCCAGCATCTGTCTAGCTGCCTTGAGGTTTACTTTTCTGTCATTTTCCTATTTGTTTTGCAAGGATTTTTTAGCATCTTTCTGTAATGTCTTTGTGTCTGTGATTTTGCCAAAATCTCTGCAAACCTCATTGTGTAGATTTGATCTTTTCTTTTGGGAAGTTTCTGACTTGTACTGTTTTAGGATCAGGGTCTCTCTCCTGTTCTCAATTTCTTCTTCCCATTATTGTGACTTTAAGTTGTTGGACTATAAGTGACTCTTATCATCCATACTCTGATGTTATTTCTGTCATGGATGCTTTCTCATGGCACTCATATCAGATAGTCTTTCTTTTTTGCTTCTAGGGACTGGTAAGCTTACAGAGGATGGCTCAGGGGCCAACTTCTTAACAAACTGCACAAAAAGCAATGGCCATTTATTTCCTTCAATATAACCTGCAAGTTTGGAGTAAAATGTCTGGGCTCCTATTAATGTTCTGCAAAGGCAAAAGAAAGACTTTCCCCACTGTCCTAATTTCTATGACATTTCCTAGTCTCTTGATTTCAACCTTGAAAGATGAGAAAGATCAAAAACTTTATCAGCCTCCTGGCTGTTAGCAGTTGTAGAAGAGCTCCTTCCTTGTAATTCTTTATTGTGTTACTAGAGCTGCTTCTACTCTTTCACAGGGTGGACTTAGGAAAAGAAGATGTTCTGATGCTGTGATGTTGAAACCCCAGATCTTGGTTTGTTGCATCCCGGAGAATACCAAGCTGTGAGTATGCCTTTGTTAGGTTCTGAAAAGGTCTAACAGAGGTTAAGGAAACTTTGTTCTCTGGAATGGTGTGTCATGAGATCTTAAAAGTTTTCACCTTCCAGGAAAATCTCCATTTCTGATACTATTTATGTGGGTATAAGTGTCATTATATACGCCCAAATTGTAGAGGTTTTTTAGCTGCCAATATAAGCTGAGATATAATAAAAATATTGATCAGCATTTTCAAGCTTATGTTCTATAATGTTCTAAATATGGGCAATGGTTGGTAAGAGGTCCATTAGCATTGTCTTAGATAAACTTGGAGGAGAATCAATATTGTGCAAATGTAAAGTGTCAGAATATTTATGAAATAGTCTCTCTGGGACTGATTCCAGAACATGACTAGAGAGGAATGGTGTGGACTGAAACTCTTCGCTCATCACAAAGTTTAGAAGTGAGTTCTAGAGCACAAAGCCTCTCTAGTCCTCCACCTCCTGAGGAGCTGTGATTGGTCTAAGAAGAGTTCTTGAAACTACCCAGAATTTCCATCAGTCCTGGGGAAGGAGTAAGGCTATGCTGGGTTTCCAGTGTTGACCACAAAACTCCATTTCACCAACTTGAGCGTGGTGTCATGAGTGTTTAATTTAGTCCACTGAGAGTGACGAGGAAGCAGTGGCCAGCAGCCCGTGTGAGGCTGGAGGCCAAGTGGAGCATGTGCCAGCTCTACCGTGCCTGGTGAGGAAGGTGCCAGGCACTGTGCCCTTATTCTACCTAGATATCCCTGTGAAACAGGGATGGGATAAAGTGAGAACCGTTTATGAAGAACACCCACATCACAGACCCCCAGGGTGGTAGATCTTCTCATCATCAAGGGAAAGATAGAACTGGAGGAAACCAAGTGTGAAAGCAGTGGACACATGTTGTGTGGCTCTTCCATGAAACAGAAGCTGCCAGGTGGAAGGGTTTTCTTTCCAAGTTCTGTGTTGGGTGTGACCCATGAAGCTATTCAATGGAAAGGTATGTATTGATGTTTAATTATTTTATAGTACAAATAAACTCTCATGAGGGTCACTTAAAAGGAAAGAGTAAATAGGAAACTGAATCATAATAGGTCATGAGAGTACTATATTTTCTCTATGGTCTGGAGCACTCAGGATATAAGATCAGGACTCATGAGAAATTAAATCTGAAAGTCTGGAGAACTTAAAACCTCAAGGAATAGGGAGATGGTCTGGGGGGAACCTACAGTTTATGGGTTTGGCATCACATGGCAGATTTGGGGTAGAGCCTTATCTCATAATTTGAGCCTTGTCTAATCTTCTGCTGGGACTGTGAGTATCTATGAGGAGCGCTTGGGAGATGACAGATACCTGATTTTTATATGCATCACAGAGGAGTCAGCCATAGTGGCATGTGTATGTAATCCCAGCTTCTTGGTAGGATGAGGTAGGAGGACCACAAGTTCCAAGTCAGTCAAATTGGTGGGAACCTGTATCAAATAAATAAGAAGGCTGGGGTTGTAGCTCAGTGGTAGAGCACCCCTGGATTCAATCCCCAACCACAGAAGAAACCCTGAGGGTTTAGCCAGTTAGGTCCTTATGCTCACATCTGTCCATTTAAGACATGCTTCCAAGTTCAGGTGTAGAGCCCTGGTGGGGCCCTTCCTGCGGTGAGGATTTACCTGAGAAAGCAGCTCCACATTGAATGGTAAGGCAAGGAAGGTCAGTATCACAGAACAGTGAAATGAAAAGAGCTCCAGTTTCTTCTGACCCTGGGGCTCTTAGACCTGGCTCTGCTACTTAGTAGCTGTGGGACTTCTGCGCCTCACCTTTCTTCCTTTCCTGGAAGTGGTTCTGCAGTTTCCAAGATGTCTTCTAGGTCTAGAAATCAAACAGGAAGATGGGGTTTGAAGGGAAGAATAAAAACTAACCAGCAAGGAGATATGATGCTTCAAAAATGTCCAAATGATCACTGGATATCATGCATCATGCTCCCTAATCGTTTCTTTCTTCCTTCCTTCCTTTCTTTCTTTCTTTCTTCCTTCCTTCCTTCCTTCCTTCCTTCCTTCCTTCCTTCCTTCCTTCCTCCCTCCCTCCCTCCCTCCCTCCCTTCCTTCCTTCCTTCCTTCCTTCCTTCCTTCCTTCCTTCCTTCCTTCCTGTAGTTGATCATATGTTGTTTTCCTGTTTAAGCCCTTCAAATATTAAACTTGAAGAATTATTGAAAAAATGTCCCCTTTTCAGTCCTCTCAAATTATGGCTTCATGTTTGTTGGGTTCTTAGGGTCAAAACTTAGCATTCTTCATGCAGTAGCCTACATCGGTGTTTTGTATCTAACCAGGTGTGGTGCAGTCATTTCTTGGCTTTCTCTTGCAGACGAAGCCGTCTATACTCTGTCAATAGGTCTAACCAAACATGACATATACAAGGAACTTTTAGATTAGGAAGAGCAAATTCAGGGTCCAGGGGCTGCTCTTCTCTGCTTCTATGCTCATGACATGACTTCAGAATCTTCCTCAACACAGCACTTCAGTCATTCCTAAATGAATTTGGCTTTAAACTCATGTACCACTTGTATTTTCTGACTTAACATCGAATAACATCTCTGGAAATTCTTTATGTGAAAAACATGCTGGTTATTGACCACAGGGAACTTAGCTTTCCATAACTCTCAGTAAGATTTCCTGTATACTCATCACCACATGGCCATCTTTGTTTGCTATTGTGTATGTATCAGAATGATGACTCCAATATGATGGTTAGTGTCTACCTCTCAGGGAGAAACATTACCTCTACCAACAAATAAATATCTGTCAAAGGACAATTACTATTGATTTGTAATAGCTGGGGGAAGAAAATACATTGCCAAATAGTTTCCATGATTTCAATGACCTTTAATGAAATGTTTTGTTAAAAAGAATGATGATTTCAGTAGAGCACAATGATTGTTCCGTTATGTAGACTACAACTGTTTAACTTTCAGATGTACCAGTGAAAATACCTGAAAGGCTATTTTTTTTTTTCTTTTGGAAAAATTTTCAGATATCATTCCAACATTCTTAAAAAGATCACAATATTTTTTTTTTCAAAAGGAAGAAACTCAACTTAAGGCCAATTCTGACCTTTACTTACTTGGAATCAAATAACAACAACAAAAACCCCTATTCTCAAAAATTTTAGTCGATCACTTCCAAATACAGCATTGAAAATGTCAGCTGCTTAGATTTGCTAACACAACTCTCCCAAGTAAGCTTGTCTGAAGCATTCTGTCACAAAGTGTGCTTTGTAGATGTTTTGAAGTTTGAAGATGTTAATTTCCAATGAGTCAGCAAAAAAAGAATATTGGCACCAGTTGGAGAAATATATTAAAAACAAAATCTTCTCCCAATCTAGCAATCTTCTCCCTAAAGGTAATAGAGAAAGAAAACACTTTTGTTATTGAATAAATATTAAACTGGAATGTATTTTGTATCACAGGCAATTCACTAAGAGATTTCAAAGACAGAAGAAAATCTCAGTCTTATGTAGCCAAGCAGATACAACCCATTGCAAACATGTTTTCAAGATTAGCAATAACTTGTCCTCAAATATGAGGACTTGACAACACCATTTGTGCACATAGTTCTTCCAGACTTTACCTGGTAATAATGAGTGAGCGTCTGTGTTAGCTAATTAACTTTATGTGGAGAATAAATCAACTCATCTTTTTATAGTAGGAGGTAATTTTGTAACTTGGAGCCAGGAGCCCACTGACGTTGGCCTCCTACTCTGCAATAGAAACCTGGATATAGGTATGCTATTTCTCTTGATGCTTTCATTTCAGAGATGCCTCCCAGCTTCTTGAAAGACATTTCTGGGTCATAAAGTAGACAAAAGGCCAACTGACAAGAGGCCAATCTAGTTTTCCAATGGATTTATATACTTTTCAAAGAGAAGAGATAGTATTTTGCAATCACAATTTTTCTAAGAGAAATGCTTTGAGAAAAAGGAGGGGAAGAAAATCTTTCCCCTTATTTAAACAGGCAGGAGTTCAGTCTTAGTTAAATTTCTATTTGTCCTTTCACACCTAAACATGTTAGTGGTAGAGGGCTCTAAGAAGCTTGACGGAGCTATAGGAGCTGGGGTGGTAAAAGAAAAGAATTTGTCTCGGTAACATGAGTCTTGGTAAGAAGTGGTGCCAGGTATGTGGATCACTCACATACAGATCCAAACACACTCCCATAAAGTACTCTGCAGGATGGGACAGGAAACTGAAACTCAAGGAATGAGAGGTGGCAGTGTCAGGGTGAGGCTTTCATTGAAACCCAGTCCACGACGATTTCCACTTTTGCTTCCTTGTCTGTGAGTACCAGCTGATATTTTTAAATTAATGTCTTCCTTTCGATGTTGAAGACATTTCAATATGCACCTTCCTTCCATCCTTTCTATATTTATTCTTCATCTGTTTGTCCCAGTTTTTCTTCAGTTCTTGGTTTTCTGCAGGACTTTAGCCAAACTTACTTTCTCCCCTAATTTGGATACTTCCTGTTTATACTTGATTATGCATCTTATTTTCAACTTTTGTACATTTTAAACAATTCTGAGTTCACTAGGGAACCTTCATGGAAGTCTCTATTGATGTAGTCTTCTCGCATACTTATTCACATTTCAAAAAAATTTCATAGGGGCTGGGGAGATAGCTCAGTCGGTAGAGTGCTTGCCTTGTAAGCACAAGGCCCTGGGTTCGATCCCCAGCACCAAAAAAAAAAAAAAAAAAAAAAAAAAAAATTTCATAGAACACTAATTTGAATATATTTCTTATCCTTTTAACCAAGATTTAATGTTACATAATAAAAATTATTTTTAAAATCTTACAACTTGGTGAGTCACTTTCATTTATAAACACTGGAGTATGGAATTGATCTTTTCTTTCTTTTTAGTGTCTTGGAATCTGGCTTCTCAGATGCACATACTTGACTGGGTCAACTTCCCCTTTTCTCATCTATTGCAAATGCAAGGTTATGTTAGCTTTCTCCAAGGTTTTCACATTTTCATTTAATCAATTCTTTATTTCATATATTAGAGTAGCAGTTTCCATAGACTACTTTCCATATTTTCAAAGAGAAACTCATTTTGGATGGGAAGTCCTGGGTTTCTCTCCCACTTGTGTAACTTGTGCCCATAAAGTTCAATATTTGTATCAAAATTCAATCATGCATTTTCTCAATATGGCAATTTGTCTGCTGTGTAGATTTTTTTCAAGCAGTCAGTCTCTTTCCCCTTCCCAGTTTTTCCAAAATCAAATGCTCTACAGCATCTTTTCACTCTCCAGTTTATGTTTTTCTCAACAGTAAAATTTACTACATCATCTTTCCTAAGGAGCTATTTCTCTTGAGTTTGTTTCTTCTACTCTGTTCCAGCTAGGTCATCCAACAGATAATGATGAAATTCATGGGGTAGCTATACCACTTTCTGTCTCGTATGACATGTGTTTTAATACATTTGTTAACATTCTGCAACTGAAATAATGAATAGGATTGTCTTCATTTTAAGTTCTTCCTGATGATGCTTCCTATAAGGTTTGATACATAGGTGTTTGAGAGAGAACTATAAATAAGAGAATGAGGCAAACCCTGATAATCTTATTATGAATTAACACAGCACTAATATTAAGTTATTTCTTGACTTTCCTCTTGATAAGACTTAATAGAGCTATCAGGAAGATAAGAAAACAATAATTAATTTAATAACTTAATAGCAAAAATGGGGCAAGCAGTCCAAAGTCAATCGACAAATCAGAGACAAAGTTCAAAACAGGACAAATGTATCAGGTTAAAGGAATTAGGAACAAATAAAAATGGAAGTAAATTTAGGTCAGAGTGGATTTAAAAACCAAAAACTAGTTTTATAAATCTTTTATAATTGGTTATTCTGTCTGTAAATCAATACATGAATGATAATACAGATATAGTGAGTGGAGTTAGTGTCCTGCTCACTTATAATCCTGAATAGAATATCATCTGATGGCCCTGTGCTTTGGGCTTTCTACCTTCTAACCCCGTAGTTACTTATTGTGGTTTATTCAGATGTTAAACGGAAAAGACAGTTGGTACGCATTTTTCTTTGTTCTTAGAGAATGATGCTGGGAAAATATCCCCTGGGCTTAAAAAGTAATTTTTAGAAAAAACTAAACCAAAAGAAGTTCTTCCTTTGAATATTCAACCAGTTTAAGGCCACCATTAGCAAACCCTGTTTATTTTAAACCTGTAGGTCACTTGAATGGGGACAAGTTGGATAAGCTCCTCTGGGAATTTGTGCCTGCCTCTTTATTAAAACAATTATTGAAATAGTTTAAATTCAGTAATACATTTAAAGAAAGTTGGAACACTATGTAAAATGAGAAGTACTCACTTTTAAGGGGGTTAGGCTTTCGTATGGGAGTTTAGTCATGGCCAGTGACTGGGAGGCATTTGGGGAGTTTAAGGCATTGTTTCTCTGCTCATTCATCAGACCCACCTGGCCTCAGTAAAGAGGTTTTTCTTTTTTTTTTCCCCCAAGCCAAACTGTATCCAGCTTTATTAAAGATACTTTTCATAAACAATCATGGTATTTCAGGCAGGACATGGGCAAACAATTTTTAACAGTATACAACAACTTTCAAACTCCCTTCTTTGCAAAGCCAGAGCCCAAGCCTAAAAAGGCATCTGCAAAGAAGGGAGAGAAGGTACCCAAAGGGAAAAAGGGAAAAGCCAATGCTGGCAAGGATGGGAATAACCCTGCAGAAAATGGAGATGCCCAAACAGACCAGGCACAGAAAGCTGAAGGTGCTGGAGATGCCAAGTGAAGTGTGTGCATTTTTGATAACTGTGTACTTCTGGTGACTGTACAGTTTGAAATACTATTTTTTTTATCAAGTTTTATAAAAATGCAGAATTTTGTTTTACTTTTTTTTTCCTTTTTCCTTTTTTTTTTTAAGCTATGCTGTTAGCACACAGAACACTTCATTATTGTTTTCAGGGGAAGGAGCATATGTCAGTAGTAGAATGTCTCCAAAGCTTCCCCAGTGAAATCTTCATTTGATGCTCTGAATAGGGAAAGTTTAGAGTGAGGGTTGACATTTCACATTTAGCATGTTGTTTAACAACTTTTCACAAGCTGACCCTGACTTTCAGGAAATGAAATGAAAATGGCAAAAATTATTAATCTGAAGATCCACAATCTAGAAAAGGAACTGTTGCTCTTCTGAGGGACAATATTTCAAAGATGTCACTGGGAAGTCCAGATTGCCGACACACTGGTAAAACCAATTGTTGGGAGACATGTCCTAACAGGTCTGAGTTTAGGGGAGTTAAGTCTATGCCAATGGCAGAGAGGGAGAGGAGGACATAAGATGAATTTGAGTTTTTCCATACCATAAGGCTTTTGTGCCAAGGTGGCTAAGTGTGCCAACATCAGGGAGTCCTTCCTCTTGGGAGCCAAGAGGAAGTCTCTCAAAACTAGCAGGGGAAGGGGAAAACGCAAAACCCCCTGGAGCCTGAGCAGTGTGAAGAAGAGGTGAGAACCACCCCCCAACTGACCAAAGCCGTGCGCCCCTGCATCCCCACGTCCAGTGCCTGCATCCCACCGCCATCGCCACCATGCCCAAGAGAAAGGTTGAAGGGGATGCTAAAGGAGATAAAGCCAAGGTGAAAGACGAACCACGGAGAAGATCAGCAAGGTTGTCTGCTAAACCTGCTCCTCCAAAGCAAGAGGTTTTTCTTATTGCAAAGAATAGGAGCGCAAGATGGTGAAAGACCGTCTGTCTAGCCTATGTAATGATGTTTCAGAGGGAGGCAGGAAAGGGCTTCCTGTAAGTGGAGTCAGAAGAGACAATCAAGAGAGCAGGAACTTACAGATGTTGGAGAAAGAGATGAACTCCTCCACTGTTCGGCTCCACATGGTCTTGGGGTTGCCCTTGGGATGGAGTTTTTTCCTGAAGAACGAATGGGAAACATGCTCCTCAGCATTCCTTGCCCACACTCCTACGTCTGACCTCTTCTAGTAAACTGACTGGACCTGCTGGGCCAGGTTAAGTGAATGCTCAGTGATTCCAACCCTTGACTTATAATAAAGCATACATCACTGTTTAAAAATACAAACACATGAAATAATCCTTCGTATTGCTTTACTAACAAGAATCTCCCTTGCCCAGGACAGCACATTTTTTCCGCCTTGAGCACTTTTGACTTGGAAAATTGCCACTTTTGTTGTTTTTTGGCATTGCTATAGCCTGGTGTGTGGATCTATGGGCAACTGCCTTTGCACACCAGAAGTTTTGGTGACTGTTGGCATAATCCTGTACTGAGGATGCACTATGTGTAGATACACTATCTGGTGTCCATATGTTTGAAGTAATAAGTAAACATATTCTCTCAATAATCCTGAAATTTTCATATTTGGACAAAAATCCATGGTTATTTTAAAATGAATATATATTAGCTTTTTAAAGGTAATTAATTTATAAAATACTATGAAGCACAGCATTTCTAGGCACTCAAGATATGGAAACTAATATGACAAAAAGATGGTCACATTTCTCATAGTAGAAAGAGATGGTTGTTGTGGAAGTTAAAAATAAATGTGTCATAAACATGCTGTGTACATTTAGATGTAAATTTTCAGGAGAAAATAAAGTGGAATAAAAGGGTAAAGAGTGTGGAAAATGCCCCTTTGGATTGGGTGGTCTGGGAAGATATCTTTGAAGAGGTGGCATTTGAACTAAGATCCCAGTAACAAGAAGAAGCCAGCCATGGGAAGATCTGCAGAGAAAAGGTCCAGACAAGAGGCTATCACTGGCCAATCATGATGCAGGATGAGCTCTGTAGCTCTGAGAAACTGAAAGACAGATGACTGGAACTAGTAAATGACGGGGTGAGTGAAGGGGTTGGAATCTAACATGTAGTCTTGGGGTGATCTTTACTATAAGAAACTGAGAACTATGACCCAAATTGGCATAGATGATAAGGAAATATTTTATCTCACATAGGAGTTTTGGAGGTAAGGTGGACTCTGGAGTTGGTTGAATCAGTAGTTCAAAGACATGATCAAAGATGCAGGTTTTCCCCATCTCTCTGCTCTGCCATCTTTTGGTAGCTTTCTTCATGGTCTCAGATTGGTTGCAATTGGTTTAAATATTGTACTCAAACTCAGATCATGCAGGGGAAGAAAGGGATCTGTGCCTTCTTTTAAGAATTGGTACATTTGATGGGCATGGTTCACATATGTATAATCCCAGTGACTGTGGAGGCTGAGTCAGGAGGATTTCAAATTCAAGGCCAACCTCAGTAACTTAGTGGGGCTTGAAGCAACTTAATGAGGCCCTGCCTCAAAATTAAAAACAAAAAGGGCTGTGGATGTAGCTCAGTGGTAAAGTAACCCTGGGTTCAATCCCCAGTGTAAAAAAAATCAAAGCTTCATAATAACCATCTTTCTAACTCTAATCCCCCACCAACAAAAGAAAAAAAGAATGGGTAAGTCTTTTCCAGATCCAGCTCATGTAACTTAATCTCACATATCATTGTCCATGTTTGTATTTCCTTCCCATTCCTAAAAAAAAATTTATAGGAATGCAGTGCTATGCTCAGTTTTGCTCTTGGGTTCTCAAAGTATGGTCCTTGGAATAACAGTGTAAGTATTAGGTGGGAACTCGTTAGAAATGCAAGACCTAAGGTATCAGACTTGAGTCCAGTCATCAATGATTTCAGAAGCCCTCCAGATAATTCTGATGTACAGCCAATTTTTTAAAAAAACTTCAGCATATATTAAAAGCAGAAAAAGGTATAAACTCATGATTTCTATTGAAAATTATGATTAAGCCCTAGGTAAACATAGGATGGAAACTATCAGACCAATTTTACGATGTCTTTAGAGAGAAGGAGAGAGGAAAACAGAGTTTTACTTAGACCTGGAGCTTTAAAGCAGTGCTTAGTTTTAGTAGTTTATGGTATGTAAATGGAAGCCACTTAGGATTTGGATGAGTGACTCCCATTTCAAGTCCTGGAGCAGTCCAGTGTCTTCTCAGTAACCCTGTAACTTCCTCATAGTGTTTGTCTTTATTATTTATATGTGTGTGTGTGTGTGTGTGTGTGTGTGTGTGTGTGTGTTTTACTTAAAAATAGATGTTTAAAGAATGCTTTTAGATTTATAGAAACATTGAACAAATAGAGTTCCTCTAAACCATTCCTCTGACTTCCCATATTATTAACATTTTACATTGTATGCTACGTGTGTTACAACTAATGAAACAATTTTGATATGTTATTGACAGTCTATAGTATATTCACATTTCCTTTTTTTTTCCTACCCAATTTGCTCTTTCTGATCCAGAATTCCATCCAGGATACCATATTATATGATAGTTAGGCTCTCCTTAGGCTCCTCTTGGATGTGATAGTCTCTCAGATTTTGTTTTGATAAGTTTATTCATTTTTATATTTTGGTGATTCTGGGGATTGAACCTAGGTTCTTGCATATGCTTAACACATGCTGTATCACTGAGCTACCCACCAACAACAATTTTGAGGTATATTGTAGGATGCCCTGCTAGTAGATTCGTGTAACATTTTTCTAGTGATTAGGCTGGGGTTATGAATTCTTATGAGGAAGACCATAGAACTAAAGTGTCACTTTTATCAAGAGTATGTGTTATCACCATGATTTATGACTAGTGATGATGACCTTGATCACCTGGTTTAAGTAATGTTTGTCAGAGTTCTCCTTTCAGGCAGCTTATCTATATCATTTATTTGGAATTCTTCTGAATGAGACATTTGTCTTTTCTCCTCATTTATTAACCTATGCAATCATTTATTTTTATCAGTATGAACTCATGGATTTTATATTTTGGGTTATAGTCTAGCCTTATTTTGTTGTTCAAATGATTCTAACTTTGGTCACTGGGAATTCTTTCAGTTGGCTCTGGTGCTCTAGGCTCATTTTGCATATTTCTTGTCCCAGTCCTAGAAACAGCCATTTGGCACTCAAGTTTGAGGACAAATAGTGTAGGCTAATAATTGGAAGAAATTATATATATATATATATATATATATATATAATATATATATATTATATATATATAATATAAAGGTCATCACAGGGATCAGACCATTGGCAATGTAGGGAAAGTACAGTTAGATGCTATTTCAAGTATAATAAAATGCCATGGAAATTTTAGATAGGGGAGAGAGATTCTTTGATCTACCTATCTTTGATCTATTGACTGAATAGAGAATAGATCGTAAGCAAAAGCAAGGCTAAAAGAAGAGGCAACCTAGGAGGCCATTATACTTAATCTAGAGAAAACTGACAATGCTCTGGAAAAAAGTGGTAATAATGGAAATGATGATGGCTGGTTTCTGTTCCAGAGCTAGAATGCAAAGTATCAGCTGATGGATTGGTGAATGGCATGAGTTAGAGGGAGATGAAGGGATGAAGGGAAGAAATCAAGGATTAAAATGAACTGGAGAGGCAAGGAATCAAAAGCAATGGTTAAGTGACATAGGGAAGCTCTCAGAGGATCAAGTGTTCTGTTTTGGATGACATGTTAAGTTCGAGATGCCCATTAAACATACAACCAAACACATAATGCACACGGTTTCAGGTTTTTAAGTAGACATGCAGGCTTGAATTTGGAGAGGGGCTAGGGCTTAGAGATGTGAGTTTGAGAATGCTTATCACCTAGTTGATGTTGAGGATCTTGTGACTATATGGTGTTATTACATTTGGGAGAGGATTTTAATAATGTAGACAAATAGGTGAGGGATAACACTCAGAAGTTAGGCAGAGGAGGAAATCTAAGAACTGAGACTAGGAGGAAAAATATGGAGCCTAGTATCACAGAAGCCAAGGTAAGAACACGTTTCAGGAAGGAGGTAGTAACAGCACTGTAGGATGCTGTGCGAGTCTGAGGAAGAAGATGGCAGAGATTGCCCTTTGACCCTGGCAAGGGAGAAGTAGTTGGTAATTTGGACAAGAGCTGTTTCAGTGGTATAGTGGGGGTAAAAGTTGATTTGGAGTGGTTCCTAAGCAATTAGATGGTGAGGGGGTAGACAGCTATTGACAACTCTTTAGATTAAGTGGTGCGCAAAATAATAAGATAATAATTTTATGGTAATGTGGGTTCAAGGAAAACTTTGATGTGAAATATTTGAACATACTTGTGTGACAGTGGAAATGATCCTGCTGAAGGGCTAAAATGATAACGTGGGATAGGGAGGAGATTGTTGTTATTTAGCAAAGAACCAAGGACTTAGTATGGAATGGTTACATTTTCATAGGGATGGAGGAAGATGAAAAGTTCTCAATAGTGAGTCCTGAAGACCTCAGAGAATAAGTGTGTTATGACACAGGCAAACTTTAGCAATTACTAAACTTACACTTAGGACTTCAACTCGTTCTGATTCTGACTCATTAATCACATCTATGTCTTGGTGCATATCTTTTCTATAAGTGTCTCAAACTGAAGGATGAGTTGTTGAAGAAATGCAAAAGGGTATGAGTGAAATTTAGTTAAATTGAAAACCATCCTGGTTAATGAATTAATCAAGGGAGCTTACAGGAATTAACTACAAGATAGCAGAAGTAGTATAAACAAGAAAAGAGATACATCTGAGAAATCAAGTGACAATTGTAATTGGTTCCTTTAGGAGAGATAACTTGGATCAAATTGAAAGACAGGGAAGGTAGATGAAGGTTAATTGGAAATGGTTATTTATAGGTTTCTCTTACATCCTGTAGTCTATGAAAGCACAGACTATGTACTGCTTATGTAGGTGAGAATTATACATTAAAAAAAAAAAAAACAAGCACACTCTGGTGATTTTTTCAGAAATGCCTTGACAGTATCACCTTTGAAAAATTTCATTGTGACTCTTTTGGACAAGACTGTGCCAGCCACAATTGACAACTTAGCCTAAGGGAAGAGAAAAAGCAGGATAACTACTAGGATGCCACAGCCATGTGCCATACCACATTATGAAAGACACTCTTTCCTTCCCAGTGCCTCATTTCTACCTCGTGTGCACTTTTGTCATTCACAACAGGGAAGAAGGTAGCTATTTCAGAGAGGATGTCAAATAGGATGGTTAACAATTTGGGGTTCAGGGTTGGATGGCCTATGTTTGAATCTGAGCTTTGTTTCTCATTATTTGGCTTAAAAAAGGTTTCAGTTTTATTATCTATCAGATTGGAATAATAGCACTGCTGCCCCATGGGATTGGTAGGAGGTTTAAATCTGATAATACCCCCAAATCACTATATTAGTCTATTTTCTGTTGCTAAAATGGAATATCATGGACTATTTAATTTATAAAGAATAAAGGCATATCTAGCTTGCAGGAGTGTGGTGCTGTCATCTGCTTGACTTTAGAAGGGGGCCTTTTTGCTGCATCATGTCCTGGCACAGAGCATCATATAAGAGACAGAGCAAGTGTTTTAGCTCAGTTCTCTTCCTCTTATAAAGCTACTGATGCCATCAGGGAGGCCCCACCCTCACGACCTCATCTAATCCTAATTATGTCCCAAAGTCTCCACCTTCAAATACATTGCAGTATTAATTTGGAAATGAAGTTTCTAACACATGAAATTTGGGGAACACATTCAAACCACAATATATGCTTAAAAGCAAGCAAATAATATTGCTTTCTACATTGTTCCTAAAAGAACAATGTCTAAGGTACATTTGCTCACCACCAATATTTTAGGCACATTATAAATTTATTATCCTTAATAACCCTTTGAGTTAATTTGTTACCATCTTATGGATAAGGACTGGAATTTATCAATGTGAATGCTTGTCATGTCCATGTAGCCATTGAGTTAAAACTCCAGTCTGTTTGATTAAAAACCTATACTTTTTTTGCTTATATGCTTTGGTTCTCTCAACTGAGTTTGGGATTGAGGCCAAAAGTAAATATTCATGACTGTAAAGTCAACACAATTGTGATTTGTATTTGTTGGGGATACTATTATTCTGACATGCCCACTGCTGTGCTCACTATTTATTTAGAAGTGGTTTTGAATGCTGGCTGCAGATTGGAATCATCTGAGCAGATTAACATACCATTGCCTGGGTCCAGCTCAGAGACTATGAATTAATTGTTCATAGGACTTAGGCATTGAGACTTTTAAAGCTCCCCAGAAAATTCTAATGTGTAAGACTGAGAAGCCTTACATGAAGGATACTTCATTCCCCATAGTCTTTCTAAGTAGCAGTGGTTGTATTTTGGGTCCCTCTCTTTCAGTCAACCCTTAGAATAAAGGCTCAAGGAATATCTTTATATAAAAAGATACAAATGGATAACAAAATTTTCTGTTTGAAACTGTGAAATACCAAGAAAGAAGATGGTAAGCTAGTAGTTCCCATTCTTTTTTTGACAGTAGATTCACCTGGAAGCTTTTAAGCCTTCTAAAGGCCTGGGTTGCCTTATATAATTAAAACCAGAATGTCTCAGGTGGGAGTCAGGCAAATTTTGATTCAGTAAGTCCAGGGTGGTATCCAGAGATCTGCATTTCTGATGAGTTCTCCATTTCTGATGAGTTCTCAGGTGATGCTGATGATGCTGTCCACAGATCACTTTATGAATAGCAATGAGAGAATTTGAGAAACCCTGGAAGGAAGCACAAACCATAATAAAGAACCAGACATTTGGAGATCAAGTAAAAGATATGGAAAAGAGCAAGATCAGGCTAGTCTACAGGAAGAAGAGAGTGGAGTAGATGATTGTTGAGTTAGCTTGATGGAGAAGCACTGCAGTAAAGATCCCTGAGCCTTTGAAGCTGAGATTTCTACAGGTTCTTTGGATATAGAAAGACCTTTCAGTTCTTGCTGTTCTTTAAAATTTAGTTTGGATTTCTTAAGTTACTGGACACATGTGTTCTTTTTTTTTTTTAACTTTGATAATTTTGATTTCACTTCTAGGGAAAAAGGAATACATTGATGTTGAGGTAAAGAACACCAATGTTAAAGCAGTACTTTATGAGGAATACGTATCAGCACTCCATGTAAGTTCTTTATGTCGAGTTGGAAGTCTCAGGTATTGCTGTAAGAAAACAACAATCTTCACCTTTATGGACCACAAACAGGGAGGACAATTGAAATGGTATTAGTAAAGGAGTGGACAGGGAAAAAATATACAAAAGTATACACAAACAAAGTTAAAAGGAATAGAAAGAAATATTCCTGTGTTCTAGGGAAAGAACCTAGATATTCAAGTTCATGTTTGTATTATGGAACAGATTTTTCACTTAGTTTGGGAGACAGTAATCTATCAAGGGCCAGAGGCTGCTCTGCTGAGGAGTCTCCTCAGGGCCCCCTTCATGTCCTTGTTCCTCAGGCTGTAGATGAAGGGGTTCAGCATGGGGGTGACCACAGTGTACATCACTGAGGCGATCATGGTTCTCTGGGAAGAAATGGTCACAGCAGAACTGAGTGACCAAGTCCTGTTCCATAGAATAAGGCGACCACACAGAGGTGGGACCCGCAGGTGGAAAATGCTTTATACTTGCCCACAGAGGAGGACATCTTCAATAAGGAAGAGACAATCTGAAAATAAGAGGATCCCAGTCATAGGAAACACACCAGCACAGTGGTGCCCACATAGAGAATGATATTGATGAAAAGCATACCAGAAGTCACCACCTGGAAGAGTTGAGCCATTCCACAGAAGAAGTGTGGGATTTCAGCACTAGTGGAGAAGGTCAGTCTCTTCACCAGTAGGATATCCATCAAAGAGACCCAGAACATGACAAGCCAAGACAGCAGAACCAGGAGGACACAGAACAGGGGATTCATGATGACTGTGTAGTTGAGGGAGTGGCAGATGGCCACAAAATGGTCATAGGTCATCATGGCCAGTAGGAAATTATCCATTCCAGCAAAAGTATTTAAAAAATATGCCTGAGTCAGGCACTCTGTGTAGGAGATGTCTTTCTTTTCTGCCTGGATGTTCACCAGCGTCTTTGGGACTGTGTTGGAGATGAAGCAGATGTCAACCAAGGACAGGTTGGAGAGAAAGAAGTACATGGGGGTGTGGAAGTGGGAGTCAGAGCTGACAGCCAGGATGATGAGCAGGTTCCCAAGCACTGTGACCAGGTACATGGACAGGAACAGTCCAAAGAGTATGGGTTGCACTTCTGGATCATCTGAGAGGCCGAGGAGAAGGAATTCTGATTCACTTGTACAGTTTCCCACTTCCAAGAGCTGGTGCATCTTGCATGTGCAGGACCTTTGCCTTCACAGACTGACCACACCAGGCTGTCCCAGGGTCCTTATCTTGCAAGCTGACTGATGAACCAATAACTAGCTAGGATGTTCACAGATTGGCAAGTGGTTGGGAGGCGGGGAAAATGGCTGCACCGGAAAGGTCAGGGGGAGCAGCTGTGTATATTACATTCCCCCATTTCTGTTTTTATAAGAAAATCTTTTGCTCTCCAGTTCTTTCCAAAGCCTTCTCTCTCCTTCCTGCCTAAGTGACTGGGACTGGTTTTGTAGGTGAGATATAAAAAGTCCATTTTCCTTCCAGACTTCCAAAGGCATATGGTTTTCATGGACTTCATTTCCTCGATTTGACTGATCCCCCATCTCTACACTAACTGCCTGTCCCCAATTCTGGCTTCATTCACCCCTCTAATTTTAGGAACTCCTTAGGGAAAGGGGGTCGATGACCTCTCTGGCTTCTTTGAACTGGAAGGGGGCAGCGTGGGGCAAGCAGTTTGGAGTTCCCTTTTTAGAAATTGGGTCAATTGAGAGGTCCAAGGTAGAAGTCTGGTTGGGGAAGAGCAGGTTGTAAAGGCATCTGGGGATGGGTGCTTCATTACAGACAAGTTTAGTTTGGAGAATAGCAGCTTGATAAATTTTCTGCTTTAAGGACTTGTATACCTGGAGAATATGAACACATTTAATATACAAAGAATAATGTTTTTAAGTATGTTACTCCATGGAATAACTGTGTAAATTAATTGGATGTCTCTAACAAACACATTTGAGTAATCCCATACATGTTGACTCTAATTCACTCATCTTATTATTAAAAAAACCAGGATATCAGACAAGTGTACCAACAGTATTTGCCGTCTCTTTCCTATTGAAGAAAAGTTCTAGAAAAACTGATGTTAGACATTTTATAAACATCAACATTTTATTAGTGTGACCACCTAGAGACTTGTGAGTTAATTTTAAAGACATTTTACTTCTATTAGTTTACCCAATTTAAATTGAACCTCTTTAAATCATGTGAATTAAAAATACTTGGATCCATTTTTAAAATTTTAATTTTTATGCTCGCTTATATTTAACACAGAAGTAAAGGCCTTGTAATATTTATCTCCATTGCAATGTAAAAGATGTTCAAACATAACTCTAGAGTTGGATAAAAAGAACTGATCAAAAATCATTAACCTAGGTATGTAGGATTAAAATTGTGAGCTCAAAAATATAGCATTTAAGAAAAACAAAAGTCCTAGAAGAAAAATGATAATGGTTATTAATTAAAGCATAAGAAAATGAGAAGGAGAGAAAAGGTGAAAGGGAGAAAAGTATTCTGAGTTGTAGCCCAGGAGAAATTTTAAATGGACACTTTTTTCCTTGGGTTTGAGACTGGTCTCCCACTGAGCATTTTGGCTTCCTCCATTTACATTCCAATGTAAACCTTGACTCAGATCTGAAAGCAGCTAACAGGTCATACTCCTTACTGGGACATGCCACTGATGATTGGGCTGGTTACTTCCTCCACACCGGTGTATGTGGCACCTCGTGGCAGGAGGACTAGATGGGCTGGGCCGCAGAATGGAAGAAGAAACAGAACAGGGTAAAGGAGATGGAGAAGCAGGGGAAGATGGAGAAGCAGGGTCTGGAGGCGCCTAAGCCTGCAGGAAGAGTCAAGAAGCAAGAAAGAAGAGACTTGAAGATAAGACTTTCCATCTGCCCGCTCACTCAGGGAAGCTGTGTGCCATTACACAAGTGGATTTTGATGGCTTTAAGTCTGGGGTCAGGCGAAGGGTTCCCAGGGTTGAATCTGCCAGATTGGAGGACCCAGATTCCATGGTGGGGACTGATACAGCTGAGTCTGTGCCCCGGTGTCCCGAGGCCACAGAGTAGTCGACTGGAGACGAGAAGGTGGCACATAGATGGTGTCATCACACAAACATCCATGTGGGCCAGGCAAAAGCCGAGAAGAGTTGAGGACCTGTTATCAGGGTTTTCGAGTGTGAGTGTGCGAGCGCGAGATGAGCCTCAACCCTGAGAGACAATCTCCACCATAAAATCAGGAATCCACCCAGCAGATAAGACCGACTATAGGGGCTAGCTGTAACTATAAAAGTTGTGGCTGGGGGTACCTCCACCCCTCAGCCGCCTTGAGGGTCCCGGATAAATCGACCTACGGGAACCGGCCTACTCACCAACCTGAAGTCCGGTGATGGATGCAGAGCAGTCCAGGCAGAATGGAAGTTGGGGCTGTGTCCGGGGGGCACTGGGCGGGTTCCACTTGCTTAAGAGACAGTGGAAGATCCCATCCAGAGTCATGGCACCAATGTAAGGAATCCCACAAAAACCACGCCAGACACGGGAAATCACATAAGGGAGTTTATTAAGCAAACAGAGTGTCTCCCTGCAGGGTAAGAGAGAAAATGAGAGGAAAAGAGAAAGGAAAGAGAAAGGGCGTGCGCTAGAGTGGAAAGTGAGGAGGAGAAAGAAAGCAAGTCAGCGGGACAGAAAAGCAAGAGCCACAAGTGTTCTTATACCAAACCTTCATTAACTGAGGCAAGTGGTGCCAGACACTGTTGATTACTCAAGATGTTTTCTTTCAAATTTGATTGGATATTAAATTATTTATCTATTGCAGCATAACAAATTAACCTCAAAATTTATTGTTTTAAAACAACAAACATTTATAATCTTAGGTGGTCAGTAATTCAGGGGCAACTGAGTTGGGAGTTTCTGACTCAGTATCTCTCAGGAGTTTGCCATCAGGCTGATGGCAAGGACTCCAGTCATCTGATGACCTGACTGGTACTGGAGGATTTGCTTCCAAGAGAGCTTGCTCATCTGGCTGTTGCCTGGGGTTTCAGTTCTTTGCCATATGGGACTCTCCCTGGAGTGTCCTTATAATGTGGCCATTGGTTTTTCCCTAGAGAGATTCAAGAACGAGAGGGACTGAGCTGGAAGCTGCATATAGCCTACTGATCAAGTCATACACCATCAGTTTCACTTCATTCTCTTAGTTAGAAGTGAGCCCTAAGTCCAGCCTGCATTCAAGGGAAGGGGAATGAGGTCACATTTTAGAAGAGTGTCAAAGAATTTGTAGACCTTTTTAGATGTTAACAGGCATTTCCCCCTTTTTTGCACAGTTATGTGCTTTAGAGAAAACTGAACATATTCTCAGCAAGTGAATCCTCATTGGTTGAAATCAGCGACTCTCAAAGTACATCAGCATCAGCTGGGAGCTGAGTATGCAATTACTGGGCCTTCCTGCAGGTTTACTAAGTAAGAAACAGGGACATAGGGCTCAGTGACCTTTTAACATGCTCTCCTGGTAATTTTAGAGCACACTTGTATTTGAGAACGACCAGCCTCAATTGAATTGGTATTCAATTGCCTTTGCTTGCTTGGAACCCAGTTCTGGGTGAATATGAGCAGTGAGTGAATATCCACTGGGGGTTTCTGGGAGAGAATTAATTGCTATAAAAGCAGTACTACCATATATGCTTAGATGTGAGATATAGAAATGGCTTCAAGTTATCTTATCACCAGCCTGAAGTTGAAGGCATCAGAGCCAAATTGAAAGAAATTTGGAGATGTGTGATTGGGACTTGGATGTATCTGTATGGAAACCACTGTGGAACCTGGACTTGTGATTAGGTGGGCTTTCAAATTCTCTTGTTTATGCCAGTTTGAGGCAGTTTTCTGATATTTGCTGACAAGACAAATGAGTCCTTGTAACCAAAGTGTTTAACACAGTGTGTCCATGTCCGTCAGCACCTTTGGGGTATGTGAGAAACTTTACACCAATCTTGTGCTAACACCTAGAGATTCTGCTGTAAGTAGGCCAGCATGGAGCTGTGGCTTAGGAAGTTTTCAACAGATGATTCTAAGATGCAGGTGGTGCTGAGAACTGTTGATGAATACAACTACTGTCTGTTCTTCTCAAAGCATTGAAAACAGTTTTTTCTCCTCTGATACCATCCCCAAACTATTCTAGAATGAGAACTATATAAAGTACAAGAAGCAGATGGGCAGTATCCTGGGAAGTGGGATAGAGTTTACCTCATACAATTGATACTAAAATAGCATTTGTTAGGTCAACATGACTACTTCTCTATATCTATAAATGAATTCCTTCTAATTAACTCTGATACTTCTAGTGTCTTCTCAGTCTGAAGATTCTGAGTGAGGTATATCTGTGAACATCACTTCCTACCAGTTTCGTGAAGAACTCACTTTTGTAGCTCTTTCTTTGCTTACATTGAGGTGAGGTCGTTCCAGCAACATTTTCTCTAACACCATTGAGATATGATTCATTGATGTATAGGTTTGAGTTTTTGTTTTTTCCATCTACTTCCTACTGCCACTTCTCATTGTATAATTTCAGTTGAAGTAACCCAGTAGGATATATGTGTCAGGATTTTCATTATAATACTGGGCATCAATGATAACCTAAGAATTCATCATTAGGGGAATGGAAAAACAATGGTGTGGATGCACTCCAAGGAATACCTTGTTAGAGTTAGACGCAAAGGATTAGAAGTGCATTCAACTAAATAGTTAGAACTTCAAGCAGTGCTAAGTGAAAAACACAAGAATCAGGGCAAAATTTGTAGCATAATGTGAGTTTTGCAAATTAAATGCACATTGACCTCAAGATACATGAGTCCCTTTATTCAAAGAATTCTATTAGTGTTTGTTGTAGCATGCATATGCATTTGAATATATACGCATATACATGTGTATGTATTTGAGTGTATATATGTGTGTGTGTGTGTGTGTGTGTGTGTGTGTGTGTGTGTGTATGTAAGCCCCCCCTGCCACATGCACAAGATCTATCCCTTGCCTTATCAAGCCCTCTAAAAACTTGAAATACATTGTGGGATTTGAATATGCATAACAGAGAGTCTGAGAATTGCATATTATGTAACTAAGGTTAAGATGAAGCTTAACCTAAAGGCTAATTTAAACACAAGAGTTTCAGGGTGACCATTTGTGTAGGTTTACAGTAATACAAGGACCCAACCTGGTATCATGGAGGAGTCAAAAATCCAGCGAGTTTTCCACTTGTTTTATGGGTAAGTTTTCTAATTTACAAATGGGCACATATGGACTAGTGGAGACTCCTTGTGACTTCCATTTGGGGAGCTTAGTGACTCTTGATTAGAGAATGTATGCTCCAGGAGGATGGAAACTGTCTTTTCTTCTCCCTCTGTCCCAGTACTTAGCACAGTGATGGGTCATATGGTTGGTCCCTCATTCATTGGAAGAATGAATTAAAAATGTTGGGCACAATATTTGGGTGAATTGAACTCTCTGGTGCTACAGTGAGTGGAATATTAGTGAATTTGTTAGAGGAAGTCTTTCCTCACAAATGCACATATAAATCAAACGTGTATTTGGTAGTTTAAAAAAGATGCTTTAATAAAATTTCATCTTAGTATGGTAGGCAGTATGCTCTAGTGGTCAAGAGTTTGGGACTTGGACATAGGTAGGGCAGTTTCGACAGTCAGCCTTGTATCATCATCACCAACACCTGTGAGCACCTTAGAAAAGCATTTTTCAGACTCTCACCCAGATACACTAAATCAAACTCAGCAGGCAGGCTCTCGAACTCTGTGACTTATGCCCTACAGGTGATTCTGATTCAGCTCTCCCAGATTCCCTAGTTTGGGCCATGTACTCATTTCCTTCACCTTTTCCTCTCCTTTTGTTTTATTTAAACATCTGCCTGTGGTCTCTAACTGCTGTATTCTAACTGTATCTATCTTTCCATTCATAGATATGTAGAGATAAGACCTTCTAGTGGCATACCCTATTTAAGTTGGTCTTGTATTTGGGGTATCCAGACGTGCTGTTCAGAATAACATATGTGTCCTAAAGACTTAAAAAGGCATTTTAGAAGATGAAACAAAAATAGTAAATATTTTGTTGTATTCAGTAGTTCTTATATTCCATTATTCTAATATTCAAGTTGGCCATATGTATTGCTTTTAAAATATACAAAATATGAGTTACATAGGAAGAAAGGGTAGATAATGTTAGGGTATGAAAATTATGGTGTAAGAAAATTCAATTTTTTGAAAAAAGTAAACAATTAAATAGTAATAGTAAAAGAATTGTGAAATATGTGCCAAGGGAGACACTTTGGAAATAGTCTTGTTGTGGGGAAGGTCATGGTACTGAATTGATTTTTTTTTTTTAAGTTAAGGAACATTAAGTTTCAATTTAATTTGTTTTGACAAATGAAAGCTGTGACTACCAATTAAAATGACACACAATGAAAATTACCTCTCACTACCACAAAGCCACAAACTTCCCTGAAGTGAAAATTTGTTTGGTTTTTATGGATGTTTACGTCTCAGTGTTGCTTATATTCCGTACTGACTGTTGCATAGCCCCACCTAACTCCCCTGCTCCCACCTAACTCTTTGAATTGTCTGTATTAACTTTGGAATTCAGCTGCCAGCATTAAATAAACCAGTTTTATTAACTGGTGTGCTATCATCATTGGCCCACATAGTCCTCTTCTAATATTTTTTCTTTTATATCTATTCCCAACCCTCCCTTCCACTCTTAGGCAAACATTCTAGTGTGTTTTATGTATACAGTTTTTCTTTTCCTTTTTTTTTTTTTTTTGGTAAAATTTTTATCTTGTATACATTTATTTTAAAACATTATGGAAAAATTTTCATATGAAAGTAGAGATGATAAGAAACTTTCTCAAACTCATTATTAACCTCAATAATAAACCAGTTCATGGCCCAAGTTATTTTGTCTATAATTTATCCCAATTTCCCACTCATCTTTACCCAGATTATTTTGAAGTAATTTTCAGACATCTTATGCACTAATGTTATAGCATTTTGCTTATTTCATGACTTAATACTTTCCTGGTGATCTGATCCTGCGGTTTGGGTTCATCTAGCCATTACTTCTATCTACTATGTGGTTCCAATGGTTGTTTTACATGCTGCACATTCACTTGCCCAGGGAATGAGGGTGGGATGCTTGGTGTGCCTTCATCTTTATCCTGCCAAAACCAGAACTGCAGTAGGTATCTTTATACACACCTCCTGATGGACTCGTGTGAGAAATTCTTAGCAATGTTTGCTCAGGTGCAGAATTCTGAGTCAGATTACATCACTACTGTATTGAGTGCTGCCAGGTTACTGTGGGCATTCTACAGGGCATTCCACACACGCAGCACAAACACCTGATGTTCCCCAGCAATTTTCTTCCCAGAAAATTTTTATAGACCTAGAACAATATTGCATTATTGTTTTCATGCACATTGCGATGGGCTGACAGATCTGGCTCCATGAGAATGTTATAGGACAGACTATAAGGGAAATGACTAAACACTCCATTTTGCTCCAAGACTCCATGTTATGTAGGAAATAAGCTTCTCCAATGGGAACACCCCGCCTCTGTGCCCATCCTCAGTTACTTAGTGTGACATGTTTAGCAATACAAAATGACAATTCTTATGTAATGAAAAATTGCTCTCTTTTCATCTCTTTATTGCTCTTAACCAATGTACCATGTAAACAGTGATTGTGTGGATGTTAGTAACCATTCTTTAGCTTGTACTTTGGTAAGGGTCATTTTGACCCACTTCCCCCTCTGTCGATGATCTCATGATATTAGTTTGTAATTTCGAATCATAGCAACAGACACTTACGATTGATGTGATTTTTGGTATAAGAATCCCTACAACCCTGTGGTCGGGGCTGTTCTCCCAATAGCCATTTTGGGGACATTGTGTGAGACAGTCAGCTGTTGGCTTAATAAAGACTCTTAAATTTGGACTTCTCAGTGGTGATCGGTCTGTTCTTAAGTTGCACCCCATAACAACATTTTCTGATTACTAACAAATATGACCATCTTTTAATGTGTTTATTAACTTTTGGTTTTACTCTTTAAATTGTCAATAAACTCTGCTCTTTTCTGAAATTTTTGATATCCTTTGCCATTGGGGCTTTTTAGTGATTTATAAGAAAATTATTATTTCATGTTATAACATTGTTATTTTGGATTTTGCTAATGTCTTCTTTAAATTCATCATCTGTTTAACTCTTTCCAAAGTGTTTTTGGTAGAGAAATTCTTAATTTTGATACAAATTCATAGTGGCTTTTTTTTTTTTTTAATTATGGTTTGTGTTTTAAGAAATTTCTTTCTCACTTGTGTCTGAGAATATCCTTCCATAATTTATTTTCTTGACTTTTTGGTTTACCTTTCATGTTTTAATCTACTGTTTGGAGCCCACCCTCTGCATCTGGAATTAAATATGAATCCATTTTTTTTTCTTTTTTAATTCAGCAGGCCAGTTTCCTCAGCATTATTTAAATAACCATCCTTTTACCATTGATTCCTGGTGCTGTTTTTATTATACATGAAGTTCTTATATGTAAATGAGTCCATCTCTGAGCTCCCCACTCTCTTCCATTAGTTCTTTTGGCTGTTTGGAATCTAGTTTTAGTATTTCTTGTGGTATGTCATATCATTTTCTTAGTTCTTTTTGAGGCTGGGTTTGTTATTCATGTCCTTTTATTTTCACATATATTTTACAGTAAATGAGTTGTTTAAATTAGGGTTACATTAAATTCATTACTCTGGGGATGATAGTATTTCGTAAAGATTCCTCTCACCTGAGATAGTCTCCATTTTTTTATATTAGTCATTTTCTGTATCCTTTACTGATTTAAAAGTTACTCCACAGAGGACTTCATTTCCTTAGCTAACGTCCAGGTAGTTTGTTTTCATGGATATGGAAAAGTGGTTATTTCTAAAATGTTTTCTAGTTGATTATTGCAATTTAGAGAAATGCTATTTTTTTTCAATAGGAATTGAATGGGGAGTGGGGGATGCTTAACACTGAACCACATCTCTAGCCCTTTTTATATTTTATTTAGAGACAGGGCCTCACTAAGTTGCTTAGGGGCTTGCTAAGTTGCTGAGGCTGGCTTTGAATTTGCAATTTCTCCCACCTCAGCCTCCTGAGCAATTGGGATTATAGGCATGTGCCACCATGCCTGGCTTTTAAAAATATTTTTAATAAATGGAAATTGTGTTTTTACAGCACATGATATGATTTGATATATGTATACTCTGGCATGGCTAAATCAAGCTAGTTAATGTATGCAATAGTACATTTCTTTTTGTGGTGAGAACACTTAAGATTACTCTTAGCAATTTTCAAGTATACAATACATTGTAATTAACTGCAATTGCATGTTGTACAACAAATTTCTTGAATTCATTCTTCCTAACAGAAATTTGATGTTCTTTACCAACATTTCCCCAATTCCCTCTCCTCCTTACCCCAAACTCCAAACTTATGTTTATTCAGCTTTTGCCTTAGTAGATTGCAAATATTCTGATTCTTAATATTGTAACCTACTTCTATTATTTTTTTCAACCCTAGGGATTGAACCCATGGCTTCCCACATGCTAGGCAAGTGCTCTACCACTGAGCTATGCCACTACTCCTTTAAAACCCTTTAAAAAATTGCTAAGAATACTTAACACAAGATGTACCCTATTGACAAAATTCTAAGCGCACAAGATAGTATTGTTAATTATAGGCACAATGTTATACAGAAATTCTCTAGAACTTGTTATACCCTTTGAACAGCATCTTCTCATTTTTTCTTTTCCCTAAACCCCTGGTAATCATTGCTCTACTGTCTTTGAGTTTGACTATATCAGACACCTCATAAGTGATATCATGAAGTATTCTTTTCTGACTGGCTTACATCATTTAGCATATGCTCATCCGTGCTGTCACATATGACATAATTTCCTTTTACTAGATTTAACAATCCATTATCTATGTGATGGTTAATTTGATATATCATTTTGACTGGGTTAAGGGATACCCAGACAGTTGAGTATGTCTGTAAGGGTGTTTCCTGAAGAAATTAGCATTTAGAAGATCTGCCCTCACCAATGGGAACAAAAATTATCTAATCCATTGAAGACCTAGATAGAACAAGAGGAGGAGGAAGGGTCAACTCTATTTAGTTGGGACATCCATCTTTCTCTGCTCTCAGACATGGGAACTGCTGCTTCAGGGTCCTTCAGACTCTGGGATTTACTCCAGTGCTGTGCCTCCTTTTCCCACCCCAATTCTCAGGCCTTCAGATTCAGACTGAATTACAGCATCAACTTTCCTGGTTATTCAGCTTGTACAAAGAGTTATCATGAGACTTTTTGGCCTCCATAATTGACTGAGATAAATATCAAAATAAGTCACCTCTTGTATTTCTGCATATATCATGTCAGTTCTGTTTCATTGGAAAAGTATATATTACACAGCACATTTTCTTTATGCATTCATCTGTCAGTGAACAATTAGATTTTCTATCTCAGTTATTGTGAATAATGCTGCAATGAATGGGAATGCAGATATTACTTTGAGATCCTGATTTCAATTCTTTTGAATATGTACCCAGAAATTTGATTGCTAGCTCATGTAATAGTAATATTTTTAATTTTTTTGAGGCACCTCTATACCATTTTCATGGTGGCCGTACCATTTTCCACTCCTAACAACAGCATAGAAGGGTTTCATTTTCTCCACTTCCTGGCCAACACCTTTTCTCTCTTTCTCTGGCATTAGCATACTAAGGGGAATTACTTGGTATATCTTAAGTGACATTGCTGATTAGTGATGTTGAGCATCTTTCATACACCTGTTGGTCATTCATCTTGTGAAAAATGTCTAATTTCTTTCTTTTTATTTGTTGTGGATAGCATATATTCTACCATAGTTATATTACTAGCCCCTTTGCCAAATTTTAAATGGATGAATTTTATTATTTACTGTTAATTTGTGGGAGTTCTTTATATCTTGGATGTTAACTTCCATAAGATATGTGGTTTATAAATATTTTTCTTTCTCTTTTTCAGTGCTAGGGATTGAACCCAGGACCTTGCACATGCTTGACCACAGAGCTACACCCCCAACTTTACAAATCTTTGTCTTATGCTTAGGTCTCTAATACATTTTAAATTGTGTGTGTGTATGTGTGTGTGTGTGCGTGTATTCTGTAACATAAGGATCCAATTTCATTTTCACATGTAAATGGCCAGACTGTCCTCTTCCATTATGTATTCTTGGTATCCTTATCGAAGATCAGCTGACTCTATATAGGTGAGTTTACTGCTGGGCTCTTTGGTTCTATTGATCGATATGTGTATTTTTAATGCCAGTACCTTACTCTATTAAATACTGTAACTTTATTGTATATTTTGAAATTTGAAAGATTGATGCCTCCATTTGGCTTTGTTCAAGATTTGTTTTTGGTGGTTTGGAATCTTTTATGGTTCTAAATGAATTTGAGAATTTTTTTTTTCTATTTCTGTTAAAAAAAAAATTCCACTGGAATTTCCATAGAGATTGCATTGAACCAATAGATAACTTTGGGTACTATGGCATTCTAACAATCTTGCTTCAGGTAGTTTCTTCCCTATCACCTTAACATATTTAACAGGCATGTTTAAATTCTATTTCAGATGGTGTATATAGGTTAAGCATCCCTAATCTGGGAATCTGAAATCCAAAGTTCTTAAATTAAAAACTTTTTGAGTACTTACATGATACTGCAGGTAGAATATTCCACACTGTGAAACCTTGTTTCATGCATAAAGCTAAAAACATTCTATAACCTTTAGTCTGTGTCTAAAGTATATATAAAACATAAATGAGTTTCATGTTTAGATTTGGGTCTCATCATATTATGTATATGAAAATATTCTAAATTCTTAAAAGAAATCAAAATCCAAAATGTGGTTCTAAGCATTTCAGATAAGGGATAGTCAACCTGTATTATTTGGTTTCTTTAATTTTTAAAGCTATCCTCTTCAGCTGTATCATTATTTGTATTTTCTTCACCTAGTCAGTTCCTTTGCAGTTACCTATTTTTCTACTGAAGTATTATTGGGGAGGGCCCAAAGTCCAAGTTCTATTCTGTATTCCTTTCAGTGACTTTCCCCCCTGTAGTTCTGGGGATAGAGCCCAGGGCCTTGCACATGCTAAGCAAATGCTCTACCACTGAGCAGACAGGAGGAGGGGGTCAGAGTCAAAGTACTACAAAACCACTGTTGGTTTCCACCATCCTTCTCTGCAAAGCCCTGGTCAGATTTTTGCCTGGAGACAATGAAATTGGGATGTAGGGTATTGAAATGCGACTACCATCTTAGGGTTTTAGATAAGTAGTAAGTGATGAACAAATGCTTAAGGATGGCTGGCTTATTTCCTTCTTTAGGAGGAGGCAATTTCTTACCTCAAGAGAGTGTTATGGTTCTGTATTGTCCTTGGTGGCCTCTGTGACATGATTATGATGTCTAGTAATTTTTCCAATGCAATGTCAGGAGAGGGACGAGCAGAACTTAATTCCAACCTATCCTCCCACTGCTACCCTCATTATGACACTCATCCTTCAGAGAATTTTATCTTGTGGGTGAAAAATTACGTGAGAGAAAAAAAAGTTGATGGTAGTCCAAGGGTAACAATCTGTTTCACAATTCCAATGGTGAAAAATTCAGGGTGGCTATGAGTTAAGTGTAAGGAAGTATATTTATTTTCTTCAGGAATTACAATATCAATAATGGAACTTGAGCATAATTTCTGTTTTTGTGGCTAAAAACTCAAGAACAATATATTCAGCAAATATTACAGAATCTGATTCTAAAGTTCTGACTCTAAACACATTTTTGGGTGACATGAGATTTGGTGGAATTGATTTTTGAGAGGGATCCATGGATGGAAAACAGAACTGGCAGGCATGCTAAATCTAGAGGGACATTGAGGAGTTAGCACAGGAAAATTGTAGGCTTGGGGGAGCAGTGCAGTGTGTGGGAGCATAAGAGCAGTGTATAGTACATACATAGACTAACAAAACCATAGAGTGTGGTTGGGTAAGAAACCACATTGGGGAATAAAGTTGAAGTTGAATTAGGATGTACTTATAACAAGCTAGAGAATGGTGCTGTATTGTAAAGACAAGAGTTTGGGTGATATTGATGAAAACATATCATAGACAAGTGGAATTTATTAGGTTAGTATATATGGGTAATTTACCTTGTAAATGGCTTGAACTTAAAACAGTGTATGAATAATTATTTTTTCTGTAGATAGGTATGTTTTTAGCAGTTAGGTATGTTCCAAATATTAAATGCAGTGTATTAATACTAAAATTATCTGATTTATATTTAGACATTTTGATTTGTCAACTCTGGCAACTCTATTAATAGATTATATGAAGTGAATGGAATTAGGTGGACCTGACCCAATTAGGAAGCATATCTTTTTCAGTGAGATACTAGAGATGGTTGTTTGAAGAAATGGCCCATGATACTTGGACTACAGAAGAGGGAGGGCTTGGAGTTTGGAGAAAAATGTGTGCAGAAGATGGTGACCAAACACATCTTGCTCTTGCACTGCAGCTAGACATGGGGCTAA
The DNA here is from genome assembly GCF_902686445.1 of Sciurus carolinensis. Classification (NCBI taxonomy): domain Eukaryota; kingdom Metazoa; phylum Chordata; class Mammalia; order Rodentia; family Sciuridae; genus Sciurus; species Sciurus carolinensis. The sequence goes on from NC_062214.1 coordinate 98,946,801, forward strand.
GGAGAGGTAGAATCCAATGGATAAGTGTTCCCCCATTTCTTGCTCAGGGCAGGTGGTCTTGACCTACATTCTGTGAGTGTCACAGGATGGAGCTGCTGGTCACTGCAAGTGTATGCAGTTCTACATACCCTTTTCCTCTGCTTAAACTGTTTGTTGCCTGGGGGCATATTGACAAATAAATTATGTGTACTCACACGTAAGAGATAGTGAAATGAGGGGCAAAAACTCTCTTCAAATAGAGCACAGTGTAATATAGTAGGAATAAATCCAAATATTTAACCAGTAATATATGTAAATAGAGTGAACCCATGTTGAAGAGACAGATGGTTAGAATAGATTAAAACAAATCTCTATTCTGTCCAGGAAGGATAAGATATGCCAGATGTAGACCAATGAATCTATGGTAACAATGTACCAGTCCAAAAGTGGGTTTAAGAATATATAGGAGGGGCTGGGGAGATAGCTCAGTCGGTAGAGTGCTTGCCTTGTAAGCACAAGGCCCTGGGTTCAATCCCCAGCACCCCCAAAAAAAAAAAAAAAGAATATATAGGATTCCTATAATTTTAAACTTGGGAGAATCCTGTAGCTCTAAATATTAAAATTAAAAGTGGGTACAACCAGAGAGACTGTGATCACCATCACAGTCAATTGGGTTGAGATCATATCAAAATGAACATGTCTTTATTTGGCTCTAACTGAATCTCATTCCTTAAGGCTGACAAGGAAAGGTGAGATCATCTTAAGTTTCAGGTAGTGAGGGTAGGTATCAATTGTCAAATGTTGAGGAGCATTCAAAATAGGATGAGTGCTTAAAAATGAATAAAAATAGATGATTGCAGACACCTGCAAAATTTTTTAATTTATTTTTTGGCATTACTGGGAATTGAATCCAGGGGCTTACACATGCTAGGTAAGCTTTCTGCCCCCTCAGTGACATCCTCTGCCCTTCCATATAGTTTTATTTATTTATTCATTTATTTATAATTTTTAAAATATTTTATTTGTTCTATTTAGTTGCACATGACAGTAGAATACATTCATGCATTTTGATAAATCATACATAAATGGGGTGTAATTTCTCATTTCTCTGATTATACATATTGCAGGATCACATCAGTCATGCAGTCATATATGTATGTGAGGTAATAATGTCTGTTTCACTCTACTATCCTTTCTATCCACATACCCCTTCCCCTCCCTTCACTCCCCTCTACCCAATATCAAGTAACTCTATTCTTCCCTATCCCCCTCTTATTATGAATTAGCATCCACATATCAGAGAAAACATTTGGCCTTTGTTTTTTGGAGTTTGGCTTATTTCACTTAGCATGATATTCTCTTAACTCCATTTACCACCAAATGCCAGAATTTCATTCTTCTTTAAAGCTGAGTAATACTTCATTGTGTGTGTGTGTGTGTGTATATGTGTATATATATGTGATATATGATATATATATATATATATATATCACATTTTCTTCATTCATTCATCTGTTGAAGGGCTTCTAGATTGGTTCCATATTTTAGTTATGGTGAATTGAGCGACTATAAACATTTATGTGGCTGTGTCATTGTAGTGCACTGATTTTTAAGTCCTTTGGGTATAAACCGAGGAGTGGGATAACTGGGTCAAATGGTGGTTCCATTCAAGTTAATGCTTTATCTGAGGTGCATTTGGTAAAGATTTCTCCCAGTCTGTAGATTCTCTTCACATTATCGATTGCTTCTTTTGTGGAGAAGAAGCTTTTTAGTTTGAATCCATCCCATTTATTGATTCTTGATATAACTTCTTGCACTTTAGGAGTCTTGTTAAGGAAGTCAGAATCTAGGTCAACACAGTGAAAATTTGAGCCTACTTTTTCTTCTGGCAGTCACAGGGTCTCTGTTCTAGTGCCTAAGTCTTTGCTCCACTGTGAGTTGAGTTTCATGCAGGGTGAAAGATAAAGATTTAATTTCATTGTTACATATGAATTTCTAGTTTTCCCAGCACTATTCGTTGAATATGCTATCTTCTCTCCAGTGAATGTTTTTGGCACCTTTGTCTAGTATAAGATACCTGTATTTATGTGGGTTTGTCTCTGTGTCTTCTGTTATGTACCATTGGTCTGTGTGTCTGTTTTGGTGCCAAGACCATGATGTTTTTATTACTATAGCTCTGTACTATAGTTTGAGGTCAGGTATTGTGATACCTCCTGCTTTACTTTTCTCAGTAAGGATTGCTTTGGCTATTCTGGGTCTCTTATTTTTCCAAACGAATTTCATGATTACTTTTTCTAGTTCTATGAAGAATGTCATTGATATTTTAATAGGAATTGCATTAAATTTGTATAACACTTTTGGTCGTATGGCTATTTTGACAATATTAATTCTGCCTATCCAGAAGCCTGGGAGGTCTTTCCATCTTCTAAGATCTTCTTCAATTTCTTTCTTCAGTGTTCTGTAGTTTTCATTGTAGAGGTCTTTTACCTCTTTTGTTAGATTGATTCCCAAATATTTTATCTTTTTTTTGAGGCTACTGTGAATGGGTAGTTTTCTCTATTTCCCTTTCAGTGGATTAATCAGTTATGTATAGGAATGCATTTGTTTTATGGATGTTGACTTTATATCCTGCTACTTTGCTGAATTCATTTATGAGTTCTAGAAGTTTTCTGGTGAAATTTTTTGGATCTTCTAAATATTGAATCATGTCATTGGAAAGTAGTGATGGTTTGAGTTCTTCCTTTCCTATTCATTTACCTTTAATATCTTTCTTCTAATTGCTCTGGCTAGAGTTTCAAGAACAATGTTGAAAAAAGTGGTAAAAGAGGGCATACCTGTCTTGTTCCTATTTTTAGAGGGAATGCTTTCAATTTTTCTCTTTAGAATGATGTTGGCCTTGGGTTAAAAATATAGGACTTTTATGATGTTGAGCTATGTTGCTACTATCCCTAGTTTTTCTAGTGTTTTGAACATGAAGAGGTGCTGTCTTTTGTTATATGCTTTTTCTGCATCTATTGAAATGATCATATGACTCTTGTTTTTAAGTTTATTGATATGATGAATTACATTTATTGATTTCCATATGTGGAAACAAACTTGCATCCCTGGGATGAACTCCACTTTATCATGGTGCACTATCTTTATAATATGCTTTTGCATATGATTTACAAGGATTTTATTAAAAATTTTTGCCTCAATGTTTATTAGTGATGTTGGTCTGAAGTTTTTTTTCCTTGATGTGTCTTTGGTTTGGTATCAGGTTGATATAAGTCTCCTACAATGCGTTTGGAAGTGTTCCCTCTTTTTCTATTTCATGGAATAATTTGAGGAGTATTGGTGTTAATTCTTCTTTGAAAGTCTTGTAGAACATGGTTAAGAATCTATCTGGTCCTGGGCTTTTCTTGGTTGGTAGGCTTTTGATGGCATCTTCTACTTCATTACTTGAAATTGTTCTGTTTAAATCATGTATGACCTCCTGATTCAGTTTAGGTAGGTCATATTCTCTAGAAATTTGATGTTTTAAATATTTTCTATTTTATTGGAATATAAATTTCATAATAGTTTCTAATTATCTTCTATATTTCAGTTGTGTCGTGATACTTCCTTTTTCATCACACATTTTAGTAATTTGGGTTTTCTCTCTTTTTCTCTTTGTTAGTGTGACTAGGGGTTTATCAATTTTATTGATATTTTCCCCCCAAATAACCTACTTTTGTTTTGTCAAATTTAAAAATTTTTTCTTTTGCTTCAATTTCATTGATTTCAGTTCTGATTTTGATTTACTTTCTGTCTTCTGTTTTTGGTAGTCTTCTTTTTCTTGTAGGGCTTTGAGATGTAATGTTAGGTCACTTATTTTTTGACTTTTTATTCTTTTAATAAGTGAACTCAATACAATGAACTTTCCTCTTAGTATTTCCTTCATGGTGTCCCAGAGATTTTGGTATGTTGTATAGGTATTCTCATTTACCTCTAAGTATTTTTTCATTTTATCTTTGATTTCTTCTATGTGTTTGTCATTCAGTAGTGTATTATTTAGTCTTCATGTGTGAGAGTAACTTCTATTTTTTATTTTATCATCATTGATTTAAAATTTAAGTCTATTATGATCTGATAGAATGCAGGGTATTATCTCCATTTTTTATATGTACTAAGAGTTGCTTTGTGGCATAATATATGGTCTATTTTAGAGAAGGTCCCATGTGCTACTGAGAAAAAATTGTATTCACTTGTTGATGGATGAAATATTCTACATATATCTGTTAAGTCTAAATTATTCATTGTTTTATTCAGTTCTATAGTTTCTTTAGTTTTTGTTTAGAAGATCTGTCCAGTAGTGAGAGAGATATGTTAAAGTCACCCAGTATTATTGTGTTGTGATTTATTTGATTCTTGAAATTGAGAAGGGTTTTTTGATAAACCTAGATGCTCCACTGTTTGGGGGCATAAATATTTACAATGGTTATATCTTGCTGATGTATACTTTCAGTAGAATGAAATGACCTTCTTTGTCCTTTCTGATTAACTTTGGCTTGAAGTTCACTTTATCTGATATGAGGATGGAGACACCTGCTTTTTTACACAGACCATGAGAGTGATATTTTTTTTCCCATTCTTTTACCTTCAGTCAGTGGATGTCTTTGCTTATAAGGTGAGTCTCTGGGAGACAGCATATTGTTGGGTCTTGTTTTTTAATCCAATATGCTGGTCTATGTCTTTTGAATGATGATTTTAGGTCATTAACATTCAGGGTTATTATTGAGATATGATTTGTATTCATGGTCATTTTGGTTTAATTGTCTTTTAATTTGATTTAGTTTTTCCTTTGACTATTCCTTTAGTGTAGTTCCTCCCTTTTCTGGTTTTTACTTTTTTTTTTCCCCCCTTCATCCTCATGGAATATTTTGTTGAGAATGTTCTGTAGTGAAGACTTTCTAATTGTGAATTCTTTTAACTTGTTTATCATGGAAGGTTTTTATTTAATCTTCAAATCTCAAATCTGAAACCTAATTTTGTTTGATGTAAAATTCTTGGTTGTCATCCATTTTCTTCCAGACCTTGAAATATGTTGTTCCATGACCTCCTAGCTTTGGTAGTCTGGATTGAGAAATCAGTTGCGATATGAATTGGTTTTCCCCCATATGAATTTGCTTTTTTTTTTTTTTTCTCATGGGGCCTTTAAGATTTTATCCTTATTCTGTATTTTAGTCATTCTCATTATAATGTCTTGGTGTGGGTCTACTGCAATTTTGTACACTTGGAGTCCTGTAAGCCTTTTGTATTTGATTTCCCATTTCATTCTTTAGGTTTGGGAAATTTTCTGATATTATGTCATTGAAAAGACTATGCATTCCTTTGGTTTTTATCTCTGGTCCTTCACCTATCCCAATAACTCTTAAATTTGGTCTTTTCATGTTATCCCATAATTCTTGGAATTTCTTTTCCTGGATTCTTACCAACTTCTCTGCATGGTCAACTTTATTTCAATATTAAATATCTTGTCTTCATTGTCCTCGGGTCTGGTCTAGTCTGTTGGTGATGTTTTCCATTCAATTTATAATTTGGTTTATTGGTTCCTTCCTTTAGAGGATTTTTGCTTGTTTTTTTTTTTCACAATCTCTATTGATCTTTTACTTCCTGTATTTTCTCTTTATTTTTACTCTTTATACCATCTTTTACTTCACAGATGAGTTTAACTTTGTATATTCTAAACTCCTTCTCAGACATTTCTTCTACTATGTTGTTAGTGGATTCTCTTATTGGGGCATCTTGGTTTTTTTGGGGCACTTTGTTCCCTTGTTTTTCATGTTGCTTGTGTATTTTCACATCTAGTTGTGTGGATCTGAGGCAGTACAGATTCTGCCCTGTAGACCTAGATTGTCCCTGAAGATTTCCAGTATCCCACCTTTAAGAGGGAGACCAATATCAACAGCACCCTGTGCAAGCAACATACAGTCTCAAATCTAATAGCTCCCACCAAGGATTCCACTGCCCTCTTGCTATAAACAGCAATGATGAGTTCAATCACTGTCTACAATATAACAAAGTTTGCCAAAAGGATTTACAATCTCAAATAGTGGACAAAGAGAGAACAGAAATAGTGCAGGACATGATGTTTATGAGGGAGAAAGAGAAAACCCAGAAGCAAAAATCCATAGGAAAAGCAGAAGAGGAACCAACAGAGATTGGCTGTTAGGTGGAGAAAGGGTAGAAAGGGAATCCAGGAAAACAGATAAGCAAGAGGAGGAATACATATAAAGAGAAAGAAAATTAAAATATAAGAATAGACAGCAGAACTGCAAAACACTATCATGTATCACTGTCCTCAACAAACTGATGCATGAAAAATACCCTGCTCCAAATATGGTAGAGATGCCAGAGAAGAAAAAAATAAAATAAATCTCAGTGGAAAATCGAACAACTGTCTCTGCCAGCATTGAAAGCTTCTCAGCCCTGTCTGACTTCCCACAAGACTGCCTGGTCCAGACTGTCCCTAGCAGACCCAGTCACTCTCCCACCAGTCTGGACTTCAGTTGTCCTGGGTTTGGCCACATTGCAATCCCAAGATCTCAATGCCATTGGAATTTGGAGAGAGTCCACCAGGGATGAGCAATCCCAAGACACAGCAACTGGACAGCAGCAACAAGCACTCCCAGAAGGAAGACCCCAGGTGCATCCAAACCTGCAGGCACCCCAGCACTGAACCTGGATAGTTCCTGGATAGTGTTCCCAGACAGGGGTGGCTGCACCCCAAGATGGTGGTGGCAGCAAAACTTCTGGCACCCTCAAACAAACCCCAGGCTCTGACCAGCATCTCAAAATGGATGTGTCTGCATGCAACCAAACTTGGAGTCTCCCTGGCAGCAGATCTCTGGGCAGTGGTGGAAGTGGCAGTGGCAGGGGTCAGTGCAGCAGTGGCGACTGTAGTTGTGGCTGCAGCTACGGTGGCACCCAGAGAAAAGACCTCCAGGTGACCTTTGTTGGGCAGTGGGCAGCAGCAGCTTCGGCGGCAGTGGCATCAGAACAGCTGAGACCTGAGTGAAAACCTCCGTGTGATGGCAGCGGCACCCGCAGCAGCAGGGCCAGGAGAAAAGACCTCCAGGCATCCATGGTAGTGGCCTGGGCAACAGCAGCACTGGGAGAAAACACCTCTGGGCATTTGTAGCAGTGGCCTCAGGGACAGCTGCACCCTGAGAGAAGACCTCTGGGCAACAGCAGTCAAATCTGCTGCAGCGGTGTCTCCTTTTATGTAGTTTTAAAGAACAAAAGTCAGACTTTAGAAGTCCCAAGAATAGAAAGTGCGGGTGAGGTGGCACACTCCTGTAATCCCAGCAACTCAAAGGCTAAAGTAGGAGGATTTCAAGTTCAAAGTCATCTTTAGGAACTTAGCAAGACCTTCAGCAACTTAGTGAACTGTGTAAAAAAAAAGGACTGGGGATGTAGCTCAGTAGAAAAGTGTCCCTGGGTTTAGTCCCTAGCACCACCCCCCCAGAATAAATTAAAAAAAAAAAAAAAAAAAAAGAGCAACAGGAAACACTTGCATCTTTTTCAAGCCCCTGGCAGTCGCAGGAATCCAGGGAATGGTGCTTCATGGGCCTGGATTTACCAGACTGCTGTTCACCATGTTCAGATGGGGACTTGGCTCTGGGTAGCAGCTCTGGAATTCCGAGTCATCATTAAAGTACGTACACACCCTGGGTTTGATCCCCAGCAACAACAACAACAACAAAAAAAGTACGTATACACTCAGCTCTCAAATTTCCAAACATAGAGGGTAATATCTTTTTCTTTTAAATTGTCCTCCCTCAGTCATCACTTGGGTAGGTGACAGTAATTGAACAGGGGAATATATCAGTAAGGTATGAAGGAAAGCAAAAATTCACACCAGAGAAGTCAATGGAAACAACTTAATATAAGAAATTGGCTACATAGACGACAAGAGTGCTAAAGGAGCAACCAGGGAATGGCATAGAAATTCAGGGCTGTTGGGAGGTGGGCGGGATGTCTAGAACCATGAGGGCTGCCGAGTGGGAGCTGGGACTGCAGAGAGAAGAACTAGCAGTCCAGTGGTGGTTGGAACCATGGAAGAGGCAAAAATCATTAGAGCAGCACTGAGTTTGAAGAGGAGGCAGAAATATTCTAGCCGCCGATGCGAACTTCCCTATCTTTCCATCAATGCTTCCACTGACTGACAGTATGTGAAGACAGTTGGCAAGAGAGCCTGAAGGATGGAGAATGGATCTGACAACAGACAGGCAAATGAACAGCCAGGAAGGAGTCCAGAGCATGCTCCTCCTGCCCTTCTCTCTTGCTTCTGCTTTATGATCTCTCTCTTCCTCCCCAGGTAACGAGCAGGAAGAAACACTCTCTCCTTATTTGTCAGATACAAATCCTTCTCATCTCTTACAGCTTTTGAAACTTTGGAGCTAGGAATGCAGCATTTTTTTTTTTTTTCTTTGTAGTTGATCCCATCCCACTAAACTGTTACTTTACTTTCCCAGAGAGAATAAAAATGTAGGGCTACCTAAAGATATTATTGATCTCAGAGCCTGGGCATGGCTTGAAATTAAAGGTGGGGTTTAAATGATTTAAATCACAAATCCAGCACACAAAACTACACACTCTCCAGTTGTAGATTGCCTGTTTTGGAATGTCTGGTAGTTCTATTAAAGCTATCTTCCAGGAACTCTAGTTCCATTAGAATATGGTTCTTTTGTTAAATTGGCCTGGGTTGTACTAGCACTTTTAGGAGTTTCAACAGAATTACTTTGAGTTTGTGGTAGGAACTAGTATTAAGCTTGACTTCATAATGTATTTTTGGATATTTTATTCTTGTTTGTCAAAGCAAGTTTCTTTCAATTACTATCTTTGAGATTGTTTTGAATCTTTTATATAATTAACTATTCCTTGTATCTGCAAAACTGATGAACATAGCTTCTTAAAAATGTTTTTCTAGTATGTTGTTAAAATATTGATGCTATTGAATTTTCTAAATATCTCTTCATTAACCAGCACTCTTTGGGCATAGTTGTTCAAACCTGCTCACCTATATTTATTGCCAATCCATATTTTTCCATCTTACCCAGGGATGAGATCTGCAACCTGTTTACAATCTATCAATGTCACAGACCTACTTGTTAGGTAAAGCCATTAGTTTGACAAGATTTCTTTTTAATGAATTCATACTGCTTTATAGTGATGATGACTTTCTGCAAGTACCCACAAATAATTTGTTTCATAGCCTATTAATAGAATATCATGAAAGAATGTAGTAAACACTGGTGTGCAGCTTTCAGAAGACATTAAACATTTTTCTTTTGTCTTTTAGAACCATTTTCATCCTCTATATTCTTCCCCCATTAAAATTCTCCTGGAAATCCAAAAAGAGGGTCTTTTAAAATTTATTTTATGGGTAAATTTTGTTCCCTAAAATGCTATGTATGTGTATGACTATGACTATACCATAATGAACATATATATATTATATATATATTTATTATATATATAATTTATAGTGTGCTAATTAATACAAGTGAGATCAGTAGAATAGAGCAAGAAGATCAGGGTGAGGGAGAAGGAGAGAAAGGGAAGGTGCTGGGGAATGTGATTGATCCAAATAAGTTATATGCATGCACTAATATGGCATAATTAATCCAACTATTACATATAATTATAATGCACCAATAAAAACAAATTAAAAGTAGTGGGACTTGAACCCAGGGGCACTGTACCACTGAACTACACCCCAGCCCTCTTTATTTTTTAAGAAAGGGTCTTGCTAATTTGCCCAATTTGGCCTTGAACCTGTCTTCCTCCTGACTTGACCTTCTGAAGAGCTGGGATTACATGCATGCAACACCACACATGGCAAGATCTTTAAGAATTATGGATTAATAATATAAATTACTAATATCAATTATCCAGGGGTGGAAATAAATGAACTACCCTTTACATACAGGGCTTTTTGAAATTTGGAAAAGTAGCAGACAAAGCACATCACATTATTGGGTAGTCACCTTATTTAGTGGTAAGTAACAAAAACCTGAAAAATTATAACTGAAGTTTGGGTAGTTAGGTACTTATTTTTAGTAGAACCTCTGAAGATGTGCAGTCCAGAGCTGATATCACACCCATGACATTGCCAGGGACCAAGGCTTGTTCTATTGTTCTGATCATTTCATAGCTGCCAGATGGCTGCTCCAGTGTTAGCTTTGTGTGCACTTTTCAGGCAAGAAAAATAGGTATGTGTTCACTTTTCTGGCACACAGTGGAAATACATAAATATATGTAGTCTCATCTTGGAACAGGATTGTAGGCATTATTACTTCACACTTAAAAAAATGAAATAAAATGGAGGCTCACTTCCCCAAGATACACAGCTGGTGAACCAGGAAATCTGAGGTTCAATTTATATATCTCTCTAACTCCCAGTTTCATGCTCTTTCTAATATATTTTACTACCATTTTGTTGGTAATAGTTAAAATTGTATATGTGTTTTAATTTTAAATGCTATCAAAATTCTTGGTTTTTGTCTTATTTTACCCCAAAGCAAAATTTTATTATTACATGCAACCCTCATCTCTCATTCATGACAGAATTGGTCTTCCCTGGAGCAACAATTCACATGGTGTGGTCTGGAACCACCTCCATCAGGTCTCCTGGATTTGGTGATGGTAAGACTTGATAACAATTCCTGGACTCAAATCTAGTGAATATGGGGACTAGGTCCTTAGAAAATATATTTTTAATAAGTCTGATGAGAAAATATCACGACCATTAAACATTCAGAACCACTGTACTAGAAGGGTAATTTTTCACTGAGAACAAATTTGTTCTCTGAGCTGTAGCTGTTTCCAGGTCATATGGTATTTTGTGTGAAATTAAGCAAACACCTCATCCTGTCTTGCAGCAAAGGGTTTCTTATCACTCCTCTGGAAATCCCACACCTTCTGGAAGTCATGAGAGAGTGATTTGTGTTGGCAAATGTTGGTGAGAAAGTTTTGTTTTTTGAGGTAATACAGTGCCCTGGCTGAAATTGTGGACTCTGAAGTCAGAGTGACTAGGTTCAAATTGACTGCCCTCCTGAACTAATGGTAAAACCTTGAGCAAATAACTTCTCTCTCTGTATATTCTCTTTTTCTATAAAATGGGAATAATAATCATGCCTACCTAATATGATTATGGTAGAGATTCAAAGAATTGATACATGCAAAGCATTTGGAGGAGCATCTGGTGTAAATTCTCAGTAAATATTAGCCATATGCTCTTATTAGTCATACGCTATTATGATGGTCAGTTTTGATACCTGTGTGGATACTGTGTCAACACCTTATTGTAAGTTCACGTATCATCCTTGTATCTGGTATTCTATTTTTTTTTTCCTAATAAGATGTGTTTTGGGGTGGTGACAAAAAGGATGGATCTGCTTGATTATCTTTATTACTGCATAACAGCTTAGGGTATAGACACCGTTGAGGAACTGAGCCTGCTGAGATTCTTGTGCAGACTGCCCTGTAGAAGATTTCAGTGTAGATGAGTTGGGTGATTCTTTAGCTGCTACCTCAGAGCAAGTGGGAGGTTGAAGAGTGGGTCACAACTTCTCTGATTGTCAACTCTTAATTGAGGAATACTTGATAGCACCCCAGCCTATCTCAGAGGAAAGCCAAGAAAGACTTAAGCTTTTTCTGTGGTTTAGCATTTTTAGCTCTTAGGGGAAACGAACTAAAACATGACCACTGAAGCCTGTTGTTTATGTAAGTTCAATCCCTGGAGCTCTTACTGCTTCCAGTTGGAACACGTACTGTCATCCAAAATGCATGAAGTGGGTTAATCGTCAGGTGGCTAGTCACTATTACGCATGGGCAGAAGCGGTACACTCAGATTCAGGTCTAAGGATTTGGTTGGGCAGAAGGAAGAATCCTAGGGCTTAGTTTAAATAGCTATTTAGATGTGTTAAAAGACACTTTGTTCTTGGTACGATGCTGTGGACAGCTGAACACATGATGCCATCGTGACCATAAGGGAGGCATGACAGGTGGATGCCTGGTTTGTGAGGGGGAAGAGACTTTTCAGGTATATTATGTCCCCCGCGCCCCAAAGCCATCTGTTCGATGCATTACTTTCATAACACCTTGACCTTTTGCATAGCTACTGAACAACCCTAGGAGTTGCTCTGTGATGGTTATATAAACCTCTGTGCTGCTCTGAAAGTTGGTCTAAGAAGCACCATATGGCAATCACGTCTACCCTGCTCTCTAGCGGCTTCCCTTCATCTCCTCTCACACTCACGTTCTCCAAATTTTGGAGTTGTGGTCAGCATTGTCCTTGTTTATTGACGCTGCTTCTCAACCAGGGGTCCTATTTCCCTCACATCCCCTCGTCCCAGGTCTTTTGAAGCACCTCGATGATCAATTCTTTGTAGTCATTTAGAAATCTGTCAGTTTTGCTGATGTTTTGATTTTTTAGCATTTGGTTTACTGTCTTGTTTACCACTATCTCTGCTATTCCGGAGCATTTCAACATCCCCTGGGGCAATTCATGCAACATCTGGGCCTTCGAGTTCCTTGAGTTCCTTGTATTGCTTTTGTCCTCCACTCCACCTCCACACTCATCTTATTATCATATGAATTTAAAGTATCCACTCGGACGGACATCCCATCCTACTCTTCTGCTTTGCTGTGTAGGATGAGCCCTCCAATAACCTCACTACCTAGAGCATCCTACATCAGCTCTCACAGGGACTTGCTTCCCTTTCTATTCAGTTCAGATTCCATCTTCCATTACTATCCTTCCTTTGTTTCTGTACTCAATTTCCTTGACCATCCTTACACCAGCCTAATTTCACCCTTGCACCCAAACACCTAATGCAGGCTAGAAGAGCAACCCGTGATAAAGCTGACTCATCTGATGTTGAATTCTTATATATCAAAGTGCCAGACAATCCTATTACATTTTCTCTGCCAATTCACCATTATGTTACTACACTTAGATTATCACACGCCTTTTCTGTCTTCAATATCCCTTCCCTGTCCTCATTCTCAGCTGATGATCTTATTTTACTATAAGAAGTACCAAAAGGGAATACTTGATCTTCCTAAGCACAATCTACTAGTATATATGATTTGCATCCTTGTATTGTGCTTCCACCCAGCCCTCCTGTCCAAAGCCAGCTTCTCAGCTGCTGGATCTCATTTTCCTTACCTGAAGGACATGTTCTATTGTGTCATCGTCCCTTGAACATGAGCATAAGATATTATCCATATTAAAACATCTCCTATTTGATCTCTGCACACTATTCTTAGTAACCACCCCATTTCTCTGGTCCTTGTACAAATGTTACAAAGAACTGTTTATACTAATGATTTTTATCTTCTATTCTTTCTTGAATACATCAGTTAAATTGGGTTTTAACTGTACTGAAACTTTATTTCAAAGTTACTAATCATCTCTTCTCTTTATCATCAAATCAAATCATCAATTCTCAGTTCTCATTTTAAATTATTCTTTCCACATTGTCAGAAACTGCTGATTACCCTTCTCTAGAACAAAAAAACTTCCCTTCTCTTGGCTTCTTGCATCTCATCCTACCTTAGAAATCCATCCTCCTCACTGGCTACTTCTCAGTCACTGTTTACTGAAGACTCCTTTTTTTCCCCTAACCTCCAAATTAGAAATGTCTTTGGTAGAAATTGTACAGCCATTAAGGAAAACAGTAAGGAGATCCCTTGGAAATAATTAAAAACAGAACTACCTTATAATCCAACAATCCAACTTCTAAATATATATTCAAAGGAAATTAAATCAATATGTTAAAAAGCGATCTGTTCTTCCATATGCATTGCATTAGTATTCACGATAGCCAAGACATAGAAACAACTTAATAGTCCTTTGATAGATGACTGGGTTAAGAAAATGTGGGTATATATACACAATGGAATATTATTTGACCTTGAAGAAGAAATTCTGTCATTTTTTTTTCTTTTTTTTTTTTATTGTAAACAAATGGGATACATGTTGTTTCTCTGTCTGTACATGGCGTAAAGGCATACCATTTGTGTAATCATAAATCTACATAGGGTAATGTTGTTTGATTCATTCTGCCATTTTTTTCCCTTCCCCCCCTCCCCTCCCACCCTTCCCCTCCATCTATACAGTCCTTCCTTCCTCCATTCCTGCCCCCCTCCCTAAACCCAACTCCAACCCCAACACTAACCCTTCCCACCCCCCATTATGTGTCATCATCCACTTATTAGCAATATCATTCTTCCTTTGGTTTTTTGAGATTGGCTTATCTCACTTAGCATGATATTCTCCAGTTTCATCCATTTGCCTGCAAATGCCATAATTTTATCATTCTTTATGGCTGAGTAATATTCCATTGTATATATATATATACCACATTTTCTTTATCCATTCATCAATTGAAGGACATCTAGGTTGGTTCCACAATCTGGCTATTGTGAACTGAGCAGCTATGAACATTGATGTGGCTGTATCTCTGTAATATGCTGATTTTAAGTCCTTTGGGTATAGGCCAAGGAGTGGGATGAACCTGAAGGACATCATGATAAGCAAAATGAGCCAGACACATCAGAACAAATGATTCATGATCCCATTTGTATGTGGAGTATAAAAGAGTACTAGAAGCAGATAATGAAATGTTGGTGACCAGGATCAGGGAAGAGGTAGAAATGGGTAGATATTAGTTAAAAGATACAAAGTTTCAGCTATACACAAAAGTCCTTCAGATATAATGTGCAGCAATGTGACTAGAATTAACAATGTTTTATTGCATACTTGAAATTTACTAAGAGAGTAGATCTTAAGGAGTCTCACTGAATACACTAAAATGGTAATTATGTGAGATAATGAGCATTATTAACTTGATTGTAGTGATAATTTCACAATGTATACATATAAAAAATGAATTTGTATACCTTAAGTGTTTGCTGTTTTTGTCAATTATACCTTAATAAAGTTAGAAGATACTTGAGTGTCCTTAGACTTTTCTATTTATACACATGGATGATCTCAAGGTCTTAAAATTTTAAATATCATCTGTAAGCTGATGAATTAAAAATTTATAGCCCCAATCCTCCACCTGAACTTCAGAAGTTGGATGGCTAATTGTACCTTACTTATGATGGCTAAAATGGATTCTCACTATGCATAGCTCATTTTTCATTCTTTCTGCCTGTTTGAATGACAGTTCCATTTAGTCTTTGTTCAGGTTAAAAAGCCTGTGGAGTTATCCTCATGCTTCTCTCATACCTGCCCACAACCTACCAGTTTAACCCGAGTGGTCAACATTCAAAACAAGGGCCAAATCCAGTCACTTCTCCACCTTCTAATATCACTTCAGAAACAGGTCACCTGCATCCCTGCATGGATGACTACAAAAATTTCCTGACTGGTCCTTTTGAGTCTCATCTTGTCCTATGAGCAACCGTTTTTTTCTAGATTTTTTCCCATAGTAAGCAGAGTGAACCTTTAAAAAATACTCTTTTGAGATAGTCATAGATTCACAGGAAGTCATAAAGTTAGTACAGAGAGGTCTTACATATACTTTGTCTGGTTCCCTCAAGGTTACTTATTCTATAATTATACTAAAATGTCAAAACCAGGAATTTGACATTGTTACAATGTGCATAGTTCTGTCATTTCTTCACAGGTGTAGATTCAAGTAACTGCCGCTGCTTTCAAGAGGTAGAACAGTCCCATCATCTGAGATCTCCTCCACACTACCTCCACACAGCCACACTAGCCTTCAGTATGCCTAAGCCCGACAACTGCTCATCTGTGTTCAGTCTCTATAATTCGATCATTTCAAGAATGGCATAGACATGGAATTGTGAGATGTCATCATTTGATAGTCTTTGTTTTGCTTTATTTGAAAAATGTTCTTGAGAGAAATCTAGTGTTCTGAGTATGAGTCACCAATTTCTTTTTATTACTGATGAGTTACTTAGTGTGGATGGTACCCCCAATTGCCTATTGAGGGACTTTTCTCCTGGTTTACGGCTGCTTTAAGTAAAGCTCCTCTCAACGTTCACATGCAGATTTATGTAAGTGCATAAATTTTTATTTCTAAAATAAATGCCCCAAAGCACAAGTACTGAGTTGCAGATAAGTATATGTTTATTTATTTATTTTAACATCTAAGCCATTTTATATGTACACTGGCTGTGCAGAGCATTCTAGTTGCTCCACGCCCTCACCAGCATTCAACAGTGTCCTTTTAAAACTTTCAGCCGTTCTCCTTGGTATATAATGATAGGTCATCATGGTCTTAATTTCTATTTCTCCAATACCTAGTAGTGAACATCCTTTCATATGCTTATATGTAATTTATAAATCCTTCTCAGTGAAATATTTCTTTGCCTTTTCTCTATTTTACAATTGCATTGTTTTCTTTTTTTACTGTTAAATTTTAAGCATTCCACACTAATATGTATAATTATTATGTGTGAATGAAAGAAAAAATAAAAAATTCAAGGGAAATACTTGTTTTTCCTGAGGATCTGGTGTATTGGTCAGGGTCCCATCAATATCTGAAAATTTGAGAAGCATTTAATATGTGAATTATTTACAGAGATGTGGGCAGGTTCTGAGAAACCACAGCAGTGTGCCAAACTGCAGGTGAGTGACCTTTGAGAGCTACTGCCCTGAGCTTGAAGGCTGGGCAGGAGGTATGGACAGAGATGCCATGACAGGAACTAAGATGTTGAGAGCCTGAGATGAAAACCCCCCACTCCCACCCCTGCCCAGGGATCCAAGAGTAGCCTCCCTGTTCTTCATGTCCATCATCTGTCACCAACTCTTGAGGACCAAACCACCAGAAGGTTGAGTGAAAGAAACCCCCTGGCGAAGTACACACAAGCCAATCTCTAAGCACAGAGCAGGATGGAAAATGACAGAGAATTCTGGAGGGGCAGATGGAAGATGTGCTGCTTAACTAGGATGTTATTTTCTTTTCTTTTCTTTTCTTTTTTTTTTTTTTTTCGGTGCTGGGCATTGAACCCAGGGCCTTCTGCTTGCAAGGCATGCACTCTACCAACTGAGCTATATCCCCAGCTCAGGATGTCACTTTCTATCTTGTGTCTCATTAGTCTTCTGGCTGGAACTGCCTTAGGTGTGTCATATTTATAACTGTATGACAAGTTTCAGTATTCTGAGAAATCTCACTTGATGAACAAGAATCCAGTCTTGTCTTCCAGAAGTCACTGGTGTGTACAGAATGTGACCTGGGCTGCTACCTGATGGGTGGTTCTCCCTTTGCTCTATACCTGTTGAGCACATTTTGTGGCCTTGGGCTGCACCTGGTTCTTCACTTTGTGGCTGGTAAGTGTCTCCTGAATCCCCAGTTCTACCTAGCAGGAAGGCTGGCTCAACTCTGCAGCCAGCTTTTCCCAAAGAGTACCTCAGCAGAGCTGGTGGACCTAGGTGGTATGGTCTCTCTCTTCCTATTTCTCTCTCTCTCTTTGGTTGAAGGTAGGTAAGGTTTAGTTGAAGGTTGGTTCAGGAGAGAGGTTTTTAGAGGTGCTAATGCATAGCCTCACATTGGATCTGGAACTCTATTTCCTTGAATGTGCAGGTCTTCTTTCCCTGTATCTTCCACTCAACACAGGTTTCAGTTTTCAAGTTGGTTTTCTTTCTGGGGTTCAGGTGTCTTCCCTTTTCTCCAAGGATTCTCCAAAAACCTTTTACTTGCTGGACCTCAGTATAGAGTGAGGAACAAAGAATAATCTCTCTCAATGATCTGAAATCAAAAATGCTACAAGAGAATGGGTGAGTGGGCTAAACAGGGAGTATTCCATTTCATGTTCTTTTTAATACAGAATTGCAGGTTTCATAGTGGCATGTTTGGACATGTGTGAATCATCATTTGATCAATTTCTCTCCTCATTAACTCCCCTTACATTCCCCTCCTTCTTCCCTTAATCCCCTTCCTCTACCCTAAGGGTCACCTTCCACTTTCAGGGCATACATTTTTCTTTTTCTCTTTTTTAATTCTTTTAGTTTCCACATATGAGAAAAAACATGATACTTGTCTTTCTGAGTTTGGTTTATTTCACTAAATGTGATGCTCTCTAGTTCCAGTTATTTTCCTGCAAAAGACATAATTTTTAAAAAATAATTTATTTTTTACTTTTTTACAGTCTGTATTTTGATTCATTATACACACATGGGTTCATCATTTCGTTTCTGTGGTTGTACACAATGTAGATTCATACCATTCATGAAATAAATGTACATAGGGTAATGATGTCTGTCTCATTCCATAATTTTTCATACCCCCCTCCCTCTCATTTCCTTCTACATAATCTAAAGTTCCTTCGTTCTTCTCTCACTCCCCATTCCCCCACCCCGTTATATATTATTCTTCACTTATCAGGGAAGACATTTGGCATTTGGTTTTATGGGATTGATTTATTTCACTTAGCATGATATTCTCCAATTCCATTCATTTGCCTGCAAATGCCATAATATTATTATTCTTTATGACTGAATAATATTCCATTGTGTATATATACCACAGTTTCTTCATCCATTCATCTGTTGAAGGGCATCTAGCTATTGTGAACTGAACTGCTATAAACATTGATGTGGCTTTGTTACTGTAGTATGCTGATTTTAAGTCCTTTGGGTATAAATTGAGGAGTAGGATAACTGGGTCAAAAGCTGGGTTCATTCCAAATGTTCTGAGGATTTTCCACACTGCTTTCCAGAGTGGTTGCACCAATTTGCAACTCTACCAGCAATGTAAAAGTGTGCTTTTTGCTCCACATCCATGCCAACATCTGTGATTGTTTGTGTTCTTGATAATAGCCATTCTAATTGGAGTAAGATGAAATCTTAGAGCTGTTTTAATTTGCATTTCTCTAATTACTAGAACTGTTGAACACTTTTTCATATATTTATTAATTGCCTGTACATCTTCTTCTGTAAAGTGTCTGTCCAGTTCCTTGGCCCATTTATTGATTGGGTTCTTTGTGTTTTTGGTGTAAAGTTTTGTAAGTTCTTTATAAATTTTGGAGATTAGTGCTCTATCTGAAATGTGTGTGGAAAGGATTTTCTCCCACTCTGTAGGCTCTTTCTTCACATTCTTGATTGTTTCCTTTGCTGAGAAAAAGCATTTTAGTTTGAGTCCACTCCATTTATTGATTCTTGCTTTGATTTCCTGTGCTTTGGGAGTCTTGTTAAGGAAGTCTGATCCTAAGCCAACATGATGAGTATTTGGGCCTACTTTGTCTTCTATTAGGTGCAGGGTCTCTGGTCTAATTCCTAGGTCCTTGATCCATTTTGAGTTGAGATTTGTGCGGAGTGAGAGATAGATGTTTAATTTCATTTTACTACATATGGATTTCCAGTTTGCTAGCACCATTTTTTGAAATGGCTATCTTTTCTCCATTGCACATTTTTAACTCCTTTTTCTAGTATGAGGTGACTGTATTTATGTGGGTTCATCTCTGTGTCTTCTATTCTGTACCATTGGTCTGCCTGACTATTTTGGTGCCAATACCATGCTGTTTTTGTTACTATTGCTCTGTAGTATAGTTTATGGTCTGGTATTGTGATACCTCCTGCTTCACTTTTTCTACTCAGGGTTGTTTTGGCTATTCGAGGTCTCTTATTCTTCCAGATGAAGTTCATGATTGCTTTCTCTATTTTTATGAGTAATGTTATTGGGATTTTAATTGGAATTGCATTGAATCTGTATAGTGCCTTTGGTTGAATGGCCATTTTGACAATGTTAATTCTGCCTATCCAAGAACATGGGGGATCTTTCCATCTTCAAAGGTTTTCTTCACTTTCTTTCTTTAGTGTTCTATAGTTTTCATTGTAGAGGTCTTTCACCTCTTTTTTTAGATTGATTGCAAAAATTTTTTTGAGGCTATTGTGAATGGAGTGGTTTTCCTAATTTCTCTTTCAGAGGATTCATCACTTATGAATAGAAATGCATTAGACTTATGCATATTGATTTTATATCCTGCTACTTTGCTGAATTCATTTATTAGTTCTAGAAGTTTTCTAGTGGAGTTTTTTGGATCCTCTAAATAGAATAATGTCATTGGCAAATAGTGACAACTTGAGTTCTTCTTTTCCTATTTGTATCCCTTTAATTTCTTTGGTCTGTCTAATTGCTCTGGCTAGTGTTTCAAGGATGATGTTGAATAGAAGTGGTGAAAGAGGGCATCCCTGCCTTGTTCCAGTTTTTAGAGGGAATGCTTTCAGTTTTTCTCCATTAGGAATGATGTTGGCCATGGGCTTAGCATAAATAGACTTTACAATGTTGAGGTAGGTTCCTACTAATCCTATTTTTTCTAGTGTTTTAAACATGAAATGGTGCTGTATTTTATCAAATGCTTTCTCAGCATCTATTGAAATAATCATATGATTCTTAATTTTAAGTCTCTTTTTGTGATTATATTTATTGATTTCTGGATGTTGAAACAAACTTGCATCCCTGGGATAAACCCCACTTGATCATGGTGCACTATCTTTTTAATATGTTTTTGTATGTGATTTGCCAGCATTTTGTTAAGGATTTTTACATCTATGTTCATAGATATTGGTCTAGAGTTTTCTTTCCTTGTTGTGTCTTTTTCTGGTTTTGGTATTAGAGTGATACTACCTCATAGAATGAGTTTGGAAAGGTTCCTTCCTTTTCTCTTTCATGGAATACTTTGTGGAGTATTGGTATTAGTTCTTCTTTAAAGGTCTTGTAGAACTTGGCTGAGAATCCATCTGGTCCTGGGCTTTCTTGATTGGTAGGCTTTTGATGACTTCTTCTATTCCGGTGCTTGAAATTGATCTGTTTAAATTGTGTACGCCTTCCTGATTTGGTTTGGCCTCCCAAACCAAATCCTCTCATATGTCTCTAAAAGTTTGTTAATGTCTTGATATTTTCTATTTTGTTGAAGTATAGATTTTCATAGTAGCTTCTAATTTGTTATGCATTTCAATAATGTGTCATGATCTTTCCTTTTTCATCATGAATTCTAGTAATTTGAGTTTTTTCTCTCCTCTTCATTCGTGTGGCTAAGGGTTTATCAATTTTGTTTACTTTTTCAAAGAACCAACTTTTTATTTTGTCAATTTTTTGAATTGCTTCTCTTGTTTCAATTTCATTGATTTCAGCTCTGATTTTAATTATTTCCTGTCTTCTACTTTTTTGATGTTGATCTGTTCTTCTTTTTCTAGGGCTTTGAGATGTAATGTTAGGTCATTTAGTTGTTGACTTTTTATTTTTTTAATATATGCGCTCAATGCAATGGACTTTCCTCTTAGTACTGATGTCAGAGTGTCCCAGAGATTTTGATATGTTGTGTTGTTGTTCTCATTTACCTCTAAGAATTTTTAACTTTATTCCCTGATGTCTTCTGTTATCATTGCATCATTCAATAGCATATTATTTAGTCTCCAGGTGTAGGAGTCATTTTTCTTTGTTATTTTATTGTTGATTTTTAATTGCATTCCATTATGGTCTGACAGGATATAAGGTAGTATCTCTATTTTGTTGTATTTACTAATGGCTTCTTTGTGGTATTGCATATGGTCTCCTTTGGAGGATTCTTGAGCTGTTCAGAAGAAAGTATATTTGCTTGATGATGGATGAGATACTCTGTAAATGTCTATTGAGTCTATATCATTGATTGTATTATTTAGTTCTTTAGTTTCTTTGTTCAGTTTTTGTTTGAAGGATCTATCTAGTGGTGACAGCCATGTGTTAAATTCTCCCACTATTATTGTGTATTTGTCTGTTTGATTCTTAAAATTGAGAAGGGTTTGTTTGATGTACATAGATGCTGCATTGTTTGGGGCATAAATATTTAAAATCATTATGTCTTGTTGTTTTATGCTTTCCTTAAGCAGTAGTACAGGCTTTCTATTTGTAAATTCTTTTAACTTTTGTTTATCGTGGAAAGATTTTATTTCATCATCAAATCTGAAGGTTAGTTTTGCTGGGTATAGGATTCTTGGTTGGCATCTGTGTTTTTTCAGAGCTTGAAATATATTGTTCTAGGTTCTTCTTGCTTTTAGAGTCTGGGCTGAGAAAACTGCTGATATCCATAGTGGTTTTCCCTTATAAGTAATCTGACACTTTTCTCTTGTAACCTTTAAAATCCTAACTATCTGGTATGTGAGGTATTTTCATTATAATATGTCTTGGTGTGGATCTGTTGCAATTTTGTGCACCTGGTGTTCTGTAAGCCTCTTGTATTTGATTTTCTATTTCATTTTTGAGGTTTGGGAGGTTTTCTGATATGATTTCATTGAATAGGTTGTTCATTCCTTTGGTTTGTATCTCTGTGCCTTCCTCAATCCCAATAATTCTTAAATTCGGTCTTTTCATGATGTCCCATAATTCTTGGAGGTACCATTCATGATTTCTTACCATCTTCTCAGTTTGTTCAACTTTATTTTCAAGATTAAATATTTTGTCTTCATTGTCTGAGATTCTGTCTTCCAAGAGATCTATTCTGTTGGTGATACTTTCTATTGAGTTTTTAATTTGGTTTATTGTTTCTTTCATTTTAAGTATTTCTGTTTTTTCTTTTTTTTTCTTCAGAATCTCTATCTCTTTATTGGAGTGTTTGCTTCTTGCATTTGCTCTTTTAACTGTTTATTGGAGTAATCATGCATTGCTTGCATTTGCTCTCTTATCTTGTCTTTTGCTTCATGGATCATTTTAATTATGCAGAATCTAAACTCTTTTTCTCTCACTTCTACTGCCATGCTGTCATTGAATTCTATCAAAATAAGACCTTGGTTTGTTAGGGACACTTTCTCCCCTTGTTTTTTCATATTGTTTCTGTATATTTCCCTCTAGCAGTGAAGATCAGAGGTATTGAAGTTTCCCCCCTGCAGGCTTGTTATGACCCTGCAGTTTTCTAGTACCTCTCCTTTGAGGGGGAGATCAATACTAGTAGCACCCAATACAGAGAAAATGCAGCCCTGAACCAGATAGCCCCTATAAAGACTTTAACATAATTGTAATGAACAGGATGAGTTCGATTACTATTTACAGTATTTCTATTTGTGAACAAGAGGATGGGGAAGGGTATAGGATGTAAGTGAGTAAATAGAGGTACCTGTCAAAGAGCCTCCAGTCTCCTGTAGATGTCTCAGGAAGGGAGCTGCTCTTCCAATGATGATCACCATGCCCTCGGGAATAATTAAAAATGCCTGTACCAGCCTCCAAAGAAGCTGGGAAGCCCCAGCGACCATGCACTGAGTCAGTGCAGGGGGCAGCCGCCATGTCTGGTGTTCCTCTGTGGTGGTGATGGGGGGCGGGTGGGCTTGGTGACTGGAGTCTGGCCGCGTTGGGGAGTGTGGGCCAAATCACATAATTCTGTTCTTTATAGCTGAATCAAACTCTGTGTGTGCGTGCGTGTGTTTGTGTGTGACATTTACTTTATTCATCCATCTGTTGATGGACTCATAGGCTAATTCTATAACTTGGCTATTGTGAATTGTGCTGCAATAAACATTGGTTCACATGTATCTCAGAAGTATACTTACTTTAATTCTTTTGGAAAAATTCCAAGGATTGGTATAATTGGATGATATGAGAGTTCCATTTTTTGTTCTTTGAGGAACCTTCATACTGATTTCCATAGTGGCTTTTCCAGTTTACAGTCCCACAAACATTGATTAAAAGTTCTTCATTATTGCCAGAATTTATTATTTGTATTCTTGTTTGCTATTCTGACTGGGGTGAGAAGAAATCTCAGTGTATTTTGATTTGCATTTTCCTGATGGTTAAAGATAATATATAATATATATATATATATATATATATACATTTTTTTTTTGCATATAATTGGACACTTGTGCTACTTCTTTTGAGAAATGTCTAATCAGTTCATTTGCCCATTTATTGCATGGGTTATTTATTTGGTGGTGAATTTTGAGTTCTTTGCATATTTTTGATATTAATCCTCTGTCAGAAGAGTAGCTCCCAAAGACTTTTCTCCTTTTTTATAGACTCTATCTTCTTGCTCTTGTTTTCCCTGTTTTCTTCTAGTAGTTGCAAAGTCTCTGACCTAATTCCTAGGTCTTTGATCCATTTTGAGCTGACTTTGTGTAGGGTGAGAGATAAGAGTCTAGTTTCATTTCTCTGCATGTGGTTGTTCACATTTCCTAGCACCATTTGTTAAGAGGCTCTTTTCTCCAGTATGTTTTTGGCACTTTTGTTAAGAATAAGATGACTGTTAACTATTTGGGGAACCAATTAAAAAAATAAGATGACTGTATCTATGTGGGTTTTTCTCTGTATCTACTATTCCATTGGTCTACTTGACTGTTTTTATAATATACTGTTTCTGTTATAGCTCTGTAGTATAATTTGAGTTCAGGTACTATGATGCCATCAGCATTGCTCTTTTTGCTCAGAATTGCTTTGGCTATTCTGGGTCTTTTTTCTCTTCCATATGAATTCTAGAATTGCTTTTGTTTTCTGTTAGGAAAATAATTGATATTTTGGTATGGATTGTCTTTATTATATGAATTGCTATTTTGCTGAGTTTGTTGATCAGCTCTAGAAGTCTTCTGGTGGAACAATTAGGATCATCTAATATATAATCATATAATCTTTTAACAATTTTTATTTGTTTTAATCGGTTATACATGAGAGTAGAATGCATTTTGACACATTGCACACAAATGGAGCACAAATTCTTCCTCTGGCTGTACACGGTGTTGAGTTACATCAGTTGTGTAATCATATATGTATATAGGGTAATAATGTCTGTCTCCTTCTACTGTCTTTCCAATCCCTACAGCCCCACCCCTCCCCTCATGCCCCTCTACACAAGCCAAAGTTCTTTCTTCCCTACTCCTCACTCCAAGTATGGCTCAGCATCCGCTTATCAGAGAAAATATTTGGCTTTGGTTTTTTGGGATTGGCTTATTTCACTTAGAATGATATTCTGCAGTTCTATTCATTTACCTGTAAATGCCATAATTTCATTCTTCTTTAAGACTGAGTAATATTCCATTGTGTATATGTTCCATATTTTCTTTATCCATTCATCCATTGAAGGGCATCTAGGCTGGTTCCATAGTTTAGTTTAGCTATTGTGAATTGAGCTACTAAAAACATTGATGTGGCTATGTACTATGCTGATTTTAAGTCCTATGGGTATAAATTGAGGAGTGGGATAGCTGGGTCAAATGGTGGTTCCATTCCAAGTTTTCTGAGGAATCTCCAGAGTGGTTGCACCCATTTGCAATCTCACCAGCAATGTATGAGTATACCTTTCCCCCCACATCCTTGCCTACAGTTATTATTGCTTGTATTCTTGATAATTGCCATTCTGATTAGAGTGAGATGAAATCTTAGTTATTTTTTTTTCTTGTCATTCTCTTTATTTTGCAAAACAGACTTTTTCAGAGTTAAACTTGTTAGTTACATAGAATAATGTAAAAACAGACATGTGTCCGAGGAAAAAGTAGCATTTGGTTAAGTAAGCCATTATCCTAATTCTAACGCACCTTCATCTTGTAATGAGTTTTAAGAATGTGACTCTTACCTTTTCATTGCCTCTGAAGATATCGTCAGATACTGTTTGGTAGTTCTGTTTCTATCCTGAATCATGATAATTTGCAAGTGAATGTCTTTTATAAGTAGTGTATCAATTATCAATGCTGTCATATAATTTTTTTGCCTTAATTCAAATTAGTAAGGATTTTCTGTTTGCCTATTTTTTTAAGTGTCGTGTTTATTGCTAACAGCATAATTGAGGTTAATTTTTAGTAGAAGTCAAGAAGAGTTATTTGAAATCAAATTAGGTCAGTAAGATGCTTTTTGTCTGAAAATATTATTGGACTAAAAACACTGGACTCATAAAAAATCACAGGATTCATGAAAACCTGGTATTGGTGAAAAAATAGACACATAGTTCAGTGGAATAAAAATAGTCATATATGGTCAAGTGATTTTTGAAAAAGGTGGGAAGGCTATTAGTGGAGAAATGATAATTGTTTTAACAGTGGAGATAGAACAATAGGACATCTATATTCAAAAAGATGAAAATAATGAAACTCAGCTCTCACCACATGTATAAAAATTAAATATAAATAAATGGTCTTCTGTTCTTGCCCTCTCTATTTAAATGGTATTAGTTCCAGCAATTAGGCAATAAAAATCATCCATACTAAAAAAGTAGAAGTAAAACTCTTTTCTTCAAAGATCACCTGATCTTTAGTGAGTTTTTTTTTTTCAAGTTTAACTGTCTTTTTTTTTGTTTATTTATTTATTTTTAATGTTTACATAGGGTAATGATGTTTATTTTTTTCCCTTCCCCCCCACCCCTCCCACCCCTCTTTCCCTCTATACAGTCCTTCTTTCCTTCATTCTTACCGCTCTCCTTAGCCTAACTCTAAACCTAACCCTAAACCTAATGCTAACCCCTCCCAACCCCCATTATATGTCCTCATCCGCTTATCAGCGAGATCATTCGTCCTTTAGTTTTTTGAGATTGGCTTATCTCACTTAGCATGATATTCTCCAATTTCGTCCATTTGCCTACAAATGCCATAATTTTGTCATTCTTCATTGCGGAGTAATATTCCATTGTATAAATATGCCACAGTTTCTTTATCCATTCATCAACTGAAGGGCATCTAGGTTGGTTCCACAATCTGGCTATGGTGAATTGAGCAGCAATGAACATTGATGTGGCTGTATCTCTGTAGTATGCTGATTTTAAGTCCTTTGGGTATAGGCCAAGGAGTGGGATAGCTGGGTCAAATGGTGTTTCCATTCCAAGCTTTCTGAGGAATCTCCACACTGCTTTCCAGAGTGGCTGCACTAATTTGCAACCTCACCAGCAATGTATGAGTGTTCCTTTTTCACCACATCCTCGCCAACACCTATTGTTGCTTGTGTTCTTGATAATCGCCATTCTAATTGGGGTGAGATGAAATCTTAGGGTAGTTTTGATTTGCATTTCCCTTATTACTAGGGATGTTGAACATTTTTTCATATATCTGTTGATTACTTGTACATCTTCTTCTGTGAAGTGTCTGTTCATTTCCTTAGCCCATTTGTTGATTGGATTATTTGTATTCTTCGTGTAGAGTTTTTTGAGTTCTTTATAGATTCTGGAAATTAGCGCTCTATCTGAGGTATGGTTGGCAAAAATATTCTCCCACTCTGTAGGCTCTCTCTTCACATTGTTGATAGTTTCCTTTGCTGAGAGAAAGCTTTTTAGTTTGAATCTATCCCAGTTGTTGATTCTTGCTTTTATTTCTTGTGCTATGGGAGTCCTGTTAAGGAAGTCTGATCCTAAGCCAACAAGTTGAAGATTTGGACCTACTTTTTCTTCTATAAGATGCAGGGTCTCTGGTCTGATTCCGAGGTCCTTGATCCATTTTGAGTTGAGTTTTGTGTAGGGTGAGAGATAGGGGTTAATTTCATTCTATTGCATATGGTTTTCCAGTTTTCCAGCACCATTTGTTGAAGAGGCTATCTTTTCTCCATTGCATATTTTTGGAAGCTTTGTCCAGTATGAGAAAATTGTATTTATTTGGGTTTGTGTCCATGTCCTCTATTCTGTACCATTGATCTACCTGTCTATTTTGGTACCAATACCATGCCATTTTTGTTACTATTGCTTTGTAGTAGAGTTGAAGATCTGGTATTGCAATACCCCCTGCTTCACTCTTGCTACTGAGGATTGCTTTAGCTATTCTAGGTTTTTTATTCTTCCAGATGAATTTCATAATTGCTTGCTATATTTCTGCAAGTTACATCATTGGGATTTTAATTGGAATTGCATTGAATCTGTATAGCACTTTAGGTAGTATAGCCATTTTGACAATATTAATTCTGCCTATCCAGGAACATGGGAGATCTTTCCATCTTCTAAGGTTTTCTTTAATTTCTTTCTTTAGTGTTCTTTAGTTCTCATTGTAGAGGTCTTTCACCTCTTTTGTGAGATTGATTCCCAAGTATTTTATTTTTTTCGATGCTATTGTGAATGGGGTAGTTTTTCTAATTTCTCTTTCTGAAGATTCATCACTTATGTATAAAAATGCATTGGATTTATGAGCATTGATCTTGTAACCTGCTACTTTACTGAATTCACTTATGAGTTCTAAAAGTTTTCTGGTGGAATTTCCAGGTTCCTCTAAATATATAATCATGTCATCAGCGAACAGGGATAGTTTGAGTTCTTCTTTTCCTATTCGTATCCCTTTAATTTCTTTGGTTTGTCTGATTGCTCTGGCTAGAGTCTCAAGGACGATGTTGAATAGAAGCGGTGAAAGAGGGCATCCCTGCCTTGTTCCAGTTTTTAGGGGGAACGCTTTCAGTTTTTCACCATTTAGAATGATATTAGCCATGGGCTTAGCGTAGATGGCCTTTATAATGTTTAGGAATGTTCCCACTACCCCAATTTTTTCTAGTGTTTTGAGCATGAAGGGATGCTGTATTTTATCAAATGCTTTTTCTGCATCTATTGAAATAATCATGTGATTCTTAACTTTAAGTCTGTTGATATGGTGAATGACATTTATTGATTTCCGAATGTTGAAACAACCTTGCATCCCTGGGATAAAACCCACTTGATCGTGGTGCACTATCTTTTTAATATATATTTGTATGCGATTTGCTAAAATTTTGTTGAGAATTTTTGCGTCGATGTTCATTAAGGATATTGGTCTGAAATTTTCTTTCCTCGATGTGTCTCTGTCTGGTTTAGGTATCAGGGTGATATTGGCTTCATAGAACGAGTTTGGGAGGGTTCCCTCCTCTTGTATTTCATGGAATAGTTTGAGGAGTATTGGAATGAGCTCTTCCTTAAAGGTTTTGTAGAACTCGGCCGAGAACCCATCTGGTCCTGGACTTTTCTTTGTTGGTAGGCTTTTGATGACCTCTTCTATTTCATTGCTTGAAATTGGTTTATTTAAATTGTGTATGTCCTCCTCGTTCAGTTTAGGTAATGTCTCTAGAAATTTGTTGATGTCTTCGAGGTTTTCTTTTTTGTTGGAGTATAGATTTTCGAAATAGCTTCTAATTATGTTTTGTATTTCACTCGTGTCTGTTGTGATGTTTCCTTGTTCATTCCGAATTTTAGTAATTTGAGTTTTCTCCCTCTTTCTCTTTGTTAGTGTGGCTAAGGGTTTATCAATTTTATTTATTTTTTCAAAGAACCAACTATTTATTTTGTTAATTTTTCCAATTGTTTCTTTTGTTTCGATTTCGTTGATTTCAGCTCTGATTTTAACTATTTCCTGTCTTCTACTACTTTGGTATTGGTCTGCTCTTCTTTTTCTAGTGCTTTGAGCTGTAGTGTTAAGTCGTTTATTTGTTGATTTCTACTTCTTTTTTTGAATGCACCCCATGAAATAAATCTTCCTCTAGGTACTGCTTTCATAGTGTCCCAGAGATTTTGATATGATGTGTCTTTGTTCTCGTTTACTTCTAAGAATTTTTTTATTTCCCTCCTGATGTCTTCTGTTATCCATTCATCATATAATAGTGTATTATTTAGTCTCCAGGTATTGGAGAAGTTTCTGTTTTTTATTCTGTCATTTATTTCTAATTTCAATCCATTATGATCTGATAGAGTACAAGGTAGTATCTCTATCTTCTTGTATTTGCTAACAGTAGCTTTGTGGCATAAAATATGGTCTATTTTAGAGAAGGATCCATGTGCTGCTGAGAAGAAAGTGTATTCGTTCTTTGTTGGATGGTATATTCTATATATGTCTGTTAAGTCTAAATTGCTGATTGTGTTGTTGAGATCTATAGTTTCTTTATTCAATTTTTGTTTGGACGATCTATCCAGTGGTGAGAGAGGTGTGTTAAAATCGCCTAGTATTATTGTGTTGTGGTCTATTTGATTTCTGGAATTGAGAAGGATTTGTTTGACGTACATGGATGAGCCAATGTTCGGGGCATAGATATTTATGATTGTTATGTCTTGCTGATTTATGCTTCCCTTTAGCAGCATGTAATGTCCTTCTTTATCCCTTCTGACTAGTTTTGGTTTGAAGTCCACATTATCTGAGATGAGGATGGATACTCCAGCTTTTTTGCTGTGTCCGTGTGCATGGTATGTTTTTCCCCATCCTTTCACCTTTAGTCTACAGGTGTCTCTTTGTATGAGATGAGTCTCTTGTAGGCAGCATATTGTTGGATTTTTCTTTTTAATCCAATCTGCCAGTCTGTGTCTTTTGATTGATGAATTCAGGCCATTAACATTCAGGGTTATTATTGTGATATGATTTGTATTCCCATTCAATTGACTCATATTTGTTTTTGACATGATTTGGTTTCTCCTTTATTTGGCTATTCCTTTAGGCTAGCGCCTCCTGTTGCTGATTTGCATTGTTGTTTTTCATCTCTTCCTCATGGAATATTTTGCTGAGAATGTTCTGTAATGCTGGCTTTCTTTTTGTAAATTCCTTTAGCTTTTGTTTATCATGGAAGGATCTTATTTCATCGTCAAATTTGAAGGTAAGTTTTGCTGGGTATAAGATTCTTGGTTGGCATCCATTTTCTTTCAGGGCTTGGTATATGTTGTTCCAGGCCCTTCTGGCTTTTAGGGTCTGGATTGAAAAATCTGCTGATATTCTTATTGGTTTCCCTCTGAATGTAATTTGATTCTTTTCTCTTGCGGCCTTTAAAATTCTGTCTTTATTTTGTATGTTAGGTATTTTCATAATAATGTGCCTTGGTGTGGGTCTGTTGTAATTTTGTATATTTGGAGTTCTAGAAGCCTCTTGTACTTGGTTTTCCATTTCATTCTTCAGATTTGGGAAATTTTCTGTTATTATTTCATTGAATAGATTGTTCATTCCTTTGGTTTGTTTCTCTAAGCCTTCCTCAATCCCAATAATTCTTAAATTTGGCCTTTTCATGATATCCCATAATTCTTGTAGATTCTGTTCATGATTTCTTACCATCTTTTCTGTTTGGCCAACTTTGCTTTCAAGATTAAATAATTTGTCTTCAATGTCTGAGCTTCTGTCTTCTAGGTGTTCTATCCTATTGGTTATGCTTTCTATGGAGTTTTTAACTTGGTTTATTGTTTCCTTCATTTCAAGTATTTCAGTTTGTTTTTTTTTCAGTATCTCTAACTCTTTATTGAAATGATCTCTTGCGTCCCGTATTTGGTCTTTTAACTGTTGATTGGTGCGATCATGTAATGCCTGCATTTGCTCTTTCATCTCCTCCTTCAATGCCTGCATTTGCTCTTTCATCTCCTCATTAGCTTCCCTGATCGTTTTAATTACGTACATTCTGAACTCCCTTTCTGACATTTCTTCTGCTGTGCTGTCATTGGGTTTTATTGATGTAGTATCTAGGTTTGTTTGGGACATTTTCTTCCCTTGTTTTCTCATATTGGTCAGTTGTCAGAGGGACCCTGAGATATTGCAGTTTTCCGCTATTGGCTTATAGTGTCCCGGTAGATTTCCAGTGTATCACCTCCCAGCCTTCAGTAGCCTGATGTCTTGGAGGAATCTGATAAAGCAGCCCATCCGAAGAAAACTGCCCCTAGCCCCCTACTTGTTCCACGATTTGGAACTGGCTCTGTGCTGAAATGTTCTCACTGTGGGCCTGCACCGTGCAGCTGGCCGTGTGGTAGGAGCCCACTGCCGGAGTGTGGAAGGCTACCTTGGGAAGACTCTAGCTGCCCTGCCCAGCTCCGATAAGCCACCTCTATCTGGGCCTGCCACCCGGGCCGAGCTTTACCCAGTGGGCAGACTCACCTGTGGCTCTATTTCAGTCCGAGTCTCTCAATGCCTCCCCTTCTTAACTCCTGGGTTCTGGAGCGACAGGGGGTGCAGTCTCCCTCTAGGCCGCCATCTTGGATCGCCGAAATCTTAGTTTTGATTTGTATTTCTCTAATTGCTAGAGATGATGAACATTTTTTTCATATGTTTGTTGATCAGTTGTATTTTTTCTTCTGTGAAGCATCTGTTCAGATCCTTAGCCCATTCATTGATTGGGTTATTTTTTTTTTTCTTCATGTTAGTTTTCTGTGTTCTTTATATATCCTGGAATTAGTGCTCTGTCTGAGGTACTTGTGGTAAAAATTTCTTCCCTTCTGTAGGCTCTCTTCATGTTATTGATGGTTTCCTTTGCTGAGAAGAAGTTTTTTAGTTTGAATTCATCCCATTTATTGATTCTTAATTTTACTTCTTGCACTTTAGGAGTCTTAAGGAAGTCAGGTCCTAACCCAACAGTATGAAGATTTGGGCCTACTTTTTTCTTCTAGTAGGTGAAGGGTCTCTGTTCTAGGGCTTAAGTCTCTTCTGATCTGCTTTGAGTTGATTTTTGTGCAGGGTTAGAGATAAAAAGATTAATTTCATTTTGTTACATATGGATTTCCAGTTTTCTCAGAACCATTTGTTGGAGAGGCTATCTTTTCTCCAATGTATGTTTTTGGTGCCTTTGTCTAGTATGAGATAACCATATTTATGTAGGTTTGTCTCTGTGTCTTCTATTTTGTACCATTGGTCTATATGTCTGTTTTGGTGCCAATACCATGCTGTTTTTATTACTATTGCTCTGTATTATAGTTTAAGGTCTGGTATTGTGATGCCTCCTGACTCACTGTTCATGCTAAGGATTGCCTTGGCTATTCTGGGTCTCTTATTTTTCCAAATGAATTTCATGATTGCTTTTTCTAGTTCTATGAATAATGTCATTGGGATTTTAATAGAAATTGCATTGAATCTATATAACATTTTTGGTAGGATGGTCATTTTGACAATATTAATTCTGCTTATAGAAGAGCATGGGAGATCATTCCATCTTCTAAGGTCTTCAATTTTTTTCTGTAGTGTTCTGTAGTTTTCATTGTAGAGGTCTTTCACCTCTTTTGTTAGATTGATTCCCAAGTATTTTATTTTCCTTTGAGGCTATTGTGAATGGGGTAGTTTTCTTAATTTCTCTTGCAGTGGATTCATCACATACTTATAGGAATGCATTTGATTTATGGCTATTGACTTTATATCCTGCTACTTTGCTGAATTTGTTTATCAGTTTGAGAAGTTTTCTGGTGGAATTTTTTTGATCTTCTAAATGTAGAATCATGTCCTTAGTAAATAGTGATAGTTTGAGTTTTTCTTTTCATATTTGTATCCCTTTAATTTCTTTCATCTGTCTGAGGTTCTGGCTTGAGATTCAAGGATGATGCTGAATAGAAGTGGTGAAGGGGGCATCCCTGTCTTTTTCCAGTCTTTAGAGGGAATGCTTTCAATTTTTCTCCATTTAGAATGATGTTGGCCATGGGCTTAGCATAGTTAGCTTTTGCAGTGTTGAGCTGTGTTCCTACTATCCCTAGTTTTTCTAGTGTTTTGAACATGAAGAGGTACAGTATTTTATGAAATGCTTTTTCTGCATCTATTGAGATGATTGTATGATTCTTTAAGTCTATTTGATGTGATGTATTATGTTTATTGATTTCTGTATATATGAACCCCACTTGATCACTGTGCATGTTTTTAATATGGTTCTGTATGTGATTTGCCAGAATTTTATTGAGAATTTTTTGTCTATGTTCACAAGGGTTATTGGTCTGAAGTTTTCTTTCCTTGATGTGTCTTTGGTTTGGTATCAGGTTGATATAAACCTCATAGAATGAGTTTAGAAGGGTTCCCTTTCCTATTTCATGGAATAAGTTGAGGAGTATTGGTGTAAATTCTTCTTTGAAGGTCTTGTAGAACTCGACTAAGAATTCATCTGGTCCTGGACTTTTCTTGATTGCTAGGCTTTTGATGGCATTTTCTATTTCATTGCTTGAAATTGATCTGGTTAAATTGTGTATGCCCTCCTGCATCAGTTTGTGTAGATCCTACATCTCTAGAAATTTGTTGATGTCTTCAAGTTTTTCTGCTTCATTTCAGTATAAATTTTCAAAATATTTTCTAATTATCTTCTGTATTTCAGTAGTAGCTATCATGGTATTTCCTTTTTCATCATGAATTTTAGTAATCTGAGTTTTCTCTTTGTTAGTGTGGCTAAGTGTTTATCAATTTTATTTTTTCAAAGAACCAACATTTTGTGTTAATTTTTTGAATTCTTTCTTTTGTTTCAATTTTATTGATTTCAGCTCTGATTTTAATTATTTCCTATCTTCTACCACTTTTGGTGGTGATTTATTCATTTTTTAGGGCTTTGAGATGTAATGTTAGGTCATTAAGTTGTTGACTTTTCATTCTTTCAATGAATGAGCTCAATGCAATGAACTTTCCTCTTAGCACTGCCTTTATAGTGTCCCAGAGATTTTTGATATGTTGTTTTGGTGTTCTCATTTACCTCTAAGTATTTTTTAATTTCCTTCCTGATTTCTTCTGCTATCCATTTTTCATTCAATTACATGCTATTTAGTCCCCGGATATTGAAGTAGCTTTGATTTTTTAAATTTTTCATTATTTTTTTTAAATATACTTTTTTTAAGGTTGTCGATAGATCTTTTTAATTTTATTTTATTTATATGTGGTGCTAAGTATTGAATCCAGGGTTTCACACATGCCAGGCAAGTGCTCTACCACTGAGCCACAACTCCAACCCTCTGTTTTTTATTTTATCATTGATTTCTAGTTTCATTCCATTATGATCTGATGGAATGCAGGGTAGTATTTCAACTTTTTTATATTTGCTGACATTGCTTTTTGGCATGTGGTCTATTTTAGAGATGGATCCATGTGCTGCTGAGAAGAAAGTGTACTCATTTGATGATGGATAAAATACTCTATATATGTCTGTTAATAATACAAGCAATAACTTAGACTTTAGTTCTGTAGTTTCTTTGTTTAGTTTTTGTTTGGAAGATCTATCGAGTTGTGAGTGTTAAATCACCCAGTATTATCATGTTGTGGTCTGTTTGATTCTTGAAATTGAGAAGGTTTTGTTTGATGTATGTAGATGTTCCATTATTTGGGGTATAAATATTTAAAATCATTATGTCTTGCTGGTTTATGGTTCCCTGGAGCAGTATGAAATGTCCTTTATCCCTTCTGACTAACTTTGGTTTGAAGTCCACTTTGTCTGATATGTGAATAGAAACCCCTGCTTATTTATGAAGTCCGTGTGAGTGATATGTTTTTTCCTAACCTTCAGTATGTGGATTTCTTTACCTGTTAGGTGAGTCTCTTGAAGACAGTATATTGTTGGGTCTCTTTTAAAAATCCTATCTGCCAGTCTCTGTCTTTTGATTGATGAGTTTAGGCCATTAACATTCAGGGTTATTATTGAAATATGATTTGTATTCCTGGTCATTTTGGTTTATTTTTGGTTTTTAACTTGACTTAGTTTTTCCTTTGATTGACTTTTCCTTTAGTGTAGTTCCTCCCTTTGCTGATTTTCATTTTTTTTTTCTTTTCCTCCTCATTTTATATTTTGCTGAAAATGTTCTCTAGTGCAGTTGTTCTAGTTGTGAATATTTTAAACTTTTGTTTATCATGGAAGGTTTTTATTTCATATTTAAATCTGAAGCTTAATTTTTCTTGATATAAAATTCTCAGTTGGTATCCATTTTCTTTCAGTGCTTGAAATATGTTTTTCCATGACCTCCTAGCTTTGAGGGTCTGGGTTGAGAAATCAGTTGAGATATGAATTGACTTTCCCCTGATGAATTTGCTTTTTTTCCTCTCATGGCCTCTAAGATTTTATGCTTATTCTGTATTTTATTCATTCTCATTATACTGTGCCTTAGTGTGGGTCTGATGTAATTTTGTACATTTGGGGTCCTGTAAACCTCCTGTATTTGATTTTCCATTTCATCCTTCAGATTTGGGAAGTTTTCTGATATTTAATTGAAAAGACTGTGCATTCCTTTGGATTGTATCTCCATGCCTTCATCTATTCTGACTGGTCTTTTCATGTTATCTCATATTTCTTGGAAGTTCTGTTTATGGTTTCTTACCATCTTCTCTCTGTGGTTGACTTTATTTTCAAGAGTATATGTTTTTTCTTCATTGTAGTTCTGTTTTCTAAGTGGTCTAGTCTGTTGGTGATACTTTCCATTGAATTTTTAAATTTGGTTTATTGTTTCCTTTGTTTTGAGGATTTCTGCTTGATTCCTTTTTATAATCTCTGCATCTTTATTGAAGTGATCTTTCAGTTCTGGTATTTTCTCTCACGTACCATACTTTATTTCAAGGATCAATCTAACTATGTATTTTCTAAACTCCTCCTCTGACATTTCTTCTACTATGTTGTCTATGGATTCTATTGTTGGAGTATCTTGCTTTGTTCTCTTGTTTTCTCATGTTGTTTGTGTATATTCTCATCTAGTGGTATGGGTCTGATGCAGTGCAGTTTCTGCCCTGAAGTCTTATACTGTCTCTGAAGGCTTCTAGCACCTCACCTTTAAGGGGAGACCAATATTAACAGCACACAATGCAAACAATATACTACCTTAAACTGAATGGCTCCTATTAAGTCATCTATAGTTTTGTTGCAATAAACAGAAATGAAGTGTTGTATTATCTACTGTATAAATAGTAAGTTTGCTAAAAGGGTTTATCATTTCAATTGGTGGGCAATGAGGGAATAGAAGTAGTGTCAGATGTGATGTTTATGAGGGAGGAGAGAAGATAGATGTAAAAATTTGTAGTAACAGGAAGGAATTAATAGAAGTTTGTTGTTAGTATGAGAGAAATGAGAAGAGAATGCAGGAAGGCAGATGAGAGAAAAATGTATACATATTAAAAAAAAGTAAAAATATAAGAATAAGAAGGAATGTCCTAATGATTGATTGCTTCCATTGGCTTTCAAAAATGTTCTCAGCTTCCCTTCTCTGCTGATAGTTGGGGTTGTCTGAAGTTTGATGTTAGCTCCAGTTCAGTGGGTGCAGGACTGGTTGGGTGGGTGAGTCAATAGCAAGATGCCCTCACACCCTCTTTCAGTCTTCCCACTGGTTGTATCTGGTCTCTTCTGTCCCTATGCATTCCAGGACTTACTGAGTTGGAGAGAGTCTGGTTTTCTCCAGTTTCTCCATCCTGCGCCCCTTACAGGGAACTGCCCCTAGTGTCTGGCTTTCCATATGCTTGCCAGTCCCAAACTGGCCCACACAAACCCAGCTGCAATCTTATGGACCTGGGCTTCGGCTTCCCCAGGTTCTGCCTTGCTGCAGTCCCAAGATCTCAATGCCTTTTCAACTTGCAGAGGGACCACCAGGCATGCACTCACACAAAGGAGCAACCCTGCAAGGAGGCAGCCAGATGGTGGACACTAGCACATCTAACAGAAAGACCTCATGTGCAACCAGACCTGTAGGTGCCCCAAGATATCTCCAGGCCCTTGCCAGTGTCCCCAGACTAAGGCTGCTATGCCTTCAGGTGGTGGCGGCAGCAGCAGTGGTGGCTGCAAACCTGCAGGCCCTGGTCAGTGTCCCAAGATGGCAGTGGCCGTGTATAACCAAATCTGTGGGTGCTGTGACAATGGACTTCCAGGCAACAGTGGGCATCAGGCGATCTGCTGGCAGTCTGCAAGTGGTCTGTAGGCTACCAGCAAGTGATTGGCAGATGGACATCAGGTGGTGAAAGATGGGTAGGTGAAAGGTGGGTGTTGGTGGGCAAATGGGCAAATGACAGATGATAGACGGTGGTCAGAGAGTGATCTGTGTTCAAAAGGCAGGTCATATGCTGGCAGAGGGTGGGCAATTGCAGCTGACCAATGTGGGGTAAACAGCAGGAAGTTGGTGGTTAGTGATGGCTGCCTTGCAGAGAAAGAGTATTTCCTTTGCTTGAATCCTGAGTCATGGAATGACAAGGAATGCAGCCTTCCTCTAGTATGCCATCTTGGATCTCCCCTCATATGATCTTTAAATGGGGAAACTTTAACTTCTTGCTTTGCTATTTTTATTCCTTTTATTTTTCTCTTGCCTAGTTGCACTGGCTAAAATTTCAATTACTCTATTGAAAAAGAGCACTGAAAATGGACATCTTCTTTTCTTTCTGATTTGAGGGGAAATGCTGTTTTCCCCCATTTAATGATTTTTGGTTTGGGGTTTGTCATATATGTCCTTTATGATGTTGAGGTAAGTTTCTTCTATCCCTAGTTTCCTCAGATTTTTTTCTTTTTTTCATGAAATATTGAATTTTGTCAAAGGCTTTTTCTGCATCTATCGATTGTATGACTTTTGTCCTTGGTTCTATTTATGTAGTGTACAACATTTACTGATTTGCAAGTTGAATTATCCTTGCATCCTTGGAATAAAACTAACTTGAACATGGTCTATATTTTAAAGTGTTGTTGAATTCAGTTTGCAAGTACTTTACTAAGGATTTTTGCATGTATTTTCATTCAGGATATTGGTCTGTAATTTTTTCCCTTGATGGTATCCTTATCTGGTTTTGGTATTAGGGTGATATTGGCCTCATAAAATGAGTTTGGAAGCAGTCACTCTTTTTCTATTTCATATTTCACAGAAAAATTACAGGATTATTGGTGTTAGGTCTTTAAAGACCTGGTAGAATTTGGCATTGAATCTGTCTGGTCCTGGGTTTTTCCTTTTTGAAGGCTTTTTATTACTGCTTCAATCTCATTGCTTGTTATCAGTCTGTTTAGGTTTCCTATATCTACTTTGTTCAGTTTAGGTAGGTTTTTATAGAAATTTATCCATTTCTTCTAGATTTTCCAACTTATTGAAATATGTTTTTCTCTTTTTAAATTTGTTCTAATTGGTTGTACGTGACAGTAGAATGCGTTTTGACACATCATACATAAATGGAGTATAACTTCTCATTGGTCTGGATGTACATGATATAGAATCATATCAGTTTTGTAATTATATATGTACACAGGGTAGTAATGTCTGATTCATTCTATTATTTCCTACCCCTATTCTCCCTCCCTTCCCTTCACTCCCCTGTACCTAATCCAGAGTACCTCAAGTTTCCCTCAGCTTTGCCCCTGCCCCTTATTGTGAATTGACATCTATATATTAGAGAAAACATTTGGTCTTTGGTTTTTTGGGATTGGCTTATTTGCTTAGGATGATATTCTCCAGTTCCATCCATTTACGTGCAAATGCCATAATTTCATTCTTCTTTAAGGCTGAGTAATATTCCATTGTGTATATATACCACATTTTCTTTATCCATTCATCTGTTGAAGGGCATCTAGGTTGGTTCCAGAGTTTGGCTGTTGTGAACTGAGCTGTTAAACATTGATGTAGCTGTGTCACTGTAGTGTGCTGATTTGAAGTCCTTTGGGTATAGACTGAGGAGTGGGATAGCTGGGTCAAATGAAGACGCTAGAAAAACTAGGAATTGTGGAATATAAATTTTTAAATTAGTTCCCCAATAATCCTCTGCAGGAAGCCATTCATGACTGGTGTAAGGACTGGGTACTTGTTTGAGTCATTCAACAGGAATGCCTGGTCTTAGGAACTTAGTTGGATATTCACTGTTTGAGAATGCCTGAGTCACGTGGTATCCTGTGCTAGTTCACTGCTCAGGTTCAAGTACAAGCACCGAAGATGCTAGAGTCAAATGACCTACCTACCCCCACCCCAATCCTGTTTTGTTCTCAAAGAAGCGTCTACTGGTCCCTTTTGATTTGTACCATTATAAATAAAGCAAGCATGGGTTCCTTCCTTTGTTAGAGCCAGATCCTTCTGGATAGCTCAACTGGTCATGCCCCTGCTCTTAAGATATTCTTACTTTTTGTCTTTATTTCTGGTATATAAATTTCATAGCTTTTATTTTGCAGCCAGCCCATCCCTCTGACGGGAACCCTTTCCCTTGCCCAGGGAGGGTATGAGCGAGAATCCTCTGAATTTTCATGGTGTCTGTTCTATCTATAGTTTGATCTCTAATTTTATTGATTTGGGTCTTCTCTTTCTCTTTTTGGTTAGTTTTGCTAAGGATTTATCAGTCTTTATTTTTCAAAGAACCAACTTTTTGTTTCATTGACCCTTTGTATTCTTTTAATCTCTATTTCATTAATTTTGACTCCAATGTTTATTATTTCCTTCTGTTAATTGTGAAATTGGTTTGTTCTTATTTTTATAAGACCTTGAGATGGATCATTAAGCTATTTGTATGAGATCTCTGATTTTTTAAAAACACAGTCAGCTAAAAGTTTCCCTCTTAGAA
The DNA here is from genome assembly GCF_902686445.1 of Sciurus carolinensis. Lineage (NCBI taxonomy): Eukaryota > Metazoa > Chordata > Mammalia > Rodentia > Sciuridae > Sciurus > Sciurus carolinensis. The sequence continues at coordinate 98,986,849 of NC_062214.1, forward strand.
AAGTCTTTATCTCAAAAATCTGATGTTGTGATTCTAAAATTTTAAAAATTTCCCCACTTATTTCTTCAATGATTTACTCATCATTTAAAGGTATATTTTCAATCTCCATGTTTTGTATAATTTCTATAGTTTTTCTTACTGTTGATTTATAATTTCATTCTATTATGATTCAGAGTTTTTAAGAAATTTCTTTATTTGCTAACACTTGTGGCCTAACGTAAGACCAATTTTGGAGAAATGACCATGAACAGGTAAAAAGAAAGTGTATTCAGCTGCTGTAATATCCTGTAAATATCTAAGTCCATTTGATCTTGCATAATTTAAATTTGTTCCGTCTGGGTGACCCATCTGTTAGTGATATTAAAGGACTTCAGTACTCCACATCTATTCCTTTATACTGAGGAATCTTTGTTTTATAAAATTGGGTACACTACTGTTGGGGACATAAATATTTTCAGTGATTATATATATAATTTTTGTTGGACTGTTCATTCCCTTTACTACTATGTAATAATCTTCTTTGTCTCCTATGACTAATTTTGACTCAAAGTCTACTTTGTCAGATATGAGAATAGATGCTTCTGCTTACTTTTAGGTTTCATTTGTATGGAATACCATTTTCTGTCTTTTTAACTTTCAGTCAGTGAAAGTCTTTGCCTGTGAGTTATTACTTGGAGACAACATACAGTTGGGTTTTGTTTTTCAATCCAAGCAGTGAATCTATCTTTTAAGGGGAGAATTAAGACCATTTATATTCAGTTTTATTAAAGAGAGGCATATATTGCTTCCTCTCACTTTGTTGTCTTTCTAATATATGAATCATTCCTGATTTTCATTTGTTTATATATTTCTGAGATTTATTACTTTTCATTCCCTTATTTTTATTTTCCTTTCCTGTATATAAGATTCCTTTAAGTATCTTCAGCAACATTGGATTAGTGATAACAAATTCCTTTAGTCTATGCTTATCTAGAAAGTTTTTTATTTCTTTTTCAATTATGAAGAATAACTTTGGATATAGCAATCTAGGTTGGCAGTTTATTTCAGGGCTTAAAATACTTCATTGCATGTTTTTCTGGCTTTTCAAATTTCTGCTGAAAAGTCTGTCATTATGTATGTGCTTTTTAAGTGATTTGGAACTTCTTGCATCTTTTCAAATTCTTCTGAATTTTTGAGATTTGAACAATATGTCATGGAGAGGCTCTATTCTGGTCCTATTTAGAGTTCTAAATGGCTCTAATACTTGCACACTCATCTTATTCTAAAGATGAATAGACAAAGAAACTGTGGTATATACACACAATGGAATATTACTCAGTCTTAAAGAAGAATGAAATTATGGCACTTGCTGGTAAAGGGATGGAAATGGAGAATATTACTGCTGAGCAAAATAAGCCAATCCCAAAGAACCAAAGGCCTCTGATATGCATATGCTAATTCACAATAATGATGCAGCAGGGAGAATAGAGCTAATTTGGACTAGATAGAGGGGAGTAAGGGAGGGAAGGAAGCATGGGGTTAGGAATGATAGTAGAATGAATCAGACATTATTACCCAGTGTGCATATATGATTACATGACCTGTGTAACTCTACATCCTGTACAACCAGATGAGTGAGAAGTTATACTCCATTTATGTATGATGTGTCAAAATGCATTCTGTCGTGTATAACTAATAAATACACGACAAAATAAAAAAATAAAAAGACTGGGAAAGTTTTCTGCTATTATTTTACTAATTAAGTTTTTTATGCCATTAATCTGTATCTCCTCTTTAAGTTTGGCCTTTTAATGTTCTCAGATTTCTTGCATCTTCTGATCATAGTTTTTATTTTTTCCAGTTCATCTACCTTGTCTTTGAACCTCAATACTCTTCCATCTGCTTGATCCAGTCTATTGGCAAAACACCTTGATTTGATTTTATTGTTTTCATTTCCAAGATTTCTGTTTGGTTCTTTTTCAGAATTTCTACTTTAGTGGCATAATTTTTCATTCTGGCATTGTCTTCTGTTTTCATTCCTTATTTCATCTTTTAATTCATTGATTATTTTAACCATCAACTTTTAAGATTTTTGACTGGCATTTCCTTCACTTTGATATCTATGGGTTCAGTTATTGGATATTTATGAAATTTTGAGGGTGTTTCCTCTATATCTATTTGAGGTTTGTGCATCTACCCTGAGAGTAGATGTTATCTCTTCTACTCTCAGGGTCTTTTTTCTTTTTTAGTGAGTGACTTTCTCTTTACTATGTTCTCTGAGCTTGGGTTATATCTCAATGTCAAAGCACACACTCAACATGATCACAGTGTTGTGATTGATCCCTAGCACAACTTTGAAAGGAGGTACTATTCACTTGTACCTGTGACCACTTGAGAGCAAAGTATATACTAACCATAAAGAGTTATTGAAGGTGTTCCCTACAATTCCACTAATGTAAAGTGGGAGAGGGGAATAATATTCTAGAATAGGTTGAAAAAGTAGGTATTAAAGAAAGTAAAACTTAAATTAAGCTGTATATAGCATGAAAAAAAAAAAAAAAAAACAGGGGAAGAGACCCTGTCTCAAAATAAATAAATAAATAAATAAATAAAAAAAAAGGACCGGGGATGTGGCTCAGTGGTTAAGTGCCCCTGGGTTTGATCCTTGGTACCCCACACCAAAAAAAAAAAAAAAACGGTGGGGGCAAAAAATAAGAACAAGAAGGGGAAGTAAGAAAAAGTGTGGCTGGGCTGGGTGGTGGTGGGGGAGTACAAAGATGAGAAAGAAGAAAATAGAATAAATCCAATTAACACATTAGAATACATAAACCAGATTAAGGCATACAATGCCAAAAGACAGGCAACTAATCAAACCAATACAGAAAACAGGTGAAATCAACCATCATTGGACTGAAGTTCCTTCTTGTTGAGGCCTTTGAGATGGGGGGAATTCCCAGTTTGAATTATACCAGGTACTGGGGTCTGATAAATGCCCAAGGCTTGGTAGGGTATCCGCTGAGTGTGCCTGGACATGCAGGTGGCCACCAGCCATCTCCGTGCTGGGTTGGGGAGCTGTGTATTTACACCGGGTCTAGATGCGCGCTCTACTTTAAGACTGCGTGGAACTCAGGCGCTGGCGCCTCTCCGCACAGACCTCACCCCGCCTCCGGCGCGAACCGAGGCCACTCTGGGTGTTCCAGGCCGGAGGGCCTGTGTGTTCTTTCAGGCATAGCCCCGGCCTGGAGTCTGAGACAGTGAGGCCGATTCCTGCCGTGGTGCGGGCTGGTTTTGTGTGCTGGCGGGAGATATGCCACGCCTGGGCGGTCCTGGGGAGCTTGCCCTCCCTCCTCCAGCAGGGCGACGGTGGCTCCGAAAGCTCCGTGATGGATGCCAGCGCTTGACGGCCCCCTGCTCCTGCAGAGTGACCCCAGCTGGGCTGTGGCAGGATTGTGCACCCTATCATAGTTCTTGGTGTGTAGCAAAGTGCTGCCTGCTTGGACCATCACGTTCACCCCACCTGTTCTGCTGCTGCTGCTGGGCAAGGGGGCTGCAGTGGATACCAGCTCTCAGCTACCTGTGTATGAATTACTTAGATGGTTCGCCTCAAAGGTGTTCCCTGGGCCAGTATTTGTAGCTATCTCCAGACATGATAAAACTGTAGGAATCTAATCTGTCCCCAGACTGCAAGATTAGGCATGATCTTTTCAAAATAATGGCTCAGCCCAACTCTGAGAAAAGCAGAGCACTTCTCACACACCAGCCCACTATGAGGCTCAACCAAGTTCAGACTTTCTTTTACTGCAGTTTCTGAGGAGATATTACCAATTTTGCCTCCACCCCCCTTTTTGTTAATCCATCTCCCAGCCCTGCCCCAACAGTATAGGTACTAGTTTGAATCTGAGCTCTTTCTTGCTTTTTGTTCCACTAACCAGAATTCAAGTCTCTCCAAGTCTGACAGTTCATAATGAGCCTCACTGAATTTCTCCTATCATCCACCTCACTGAATAGCTGTTCTCTTGCTGCTTTGATTCCAACCTGTGGAGGAGCTGGGGCATGCATCCCACACTGCTGTCTTGATCCCTCTCTAGGAGTATCCCAATTTATATAGATATATTCCAATATATGTGTCTCAGTCCATTTTGTGTTTCTAAAACAAAATACCTGAGACTGGATGGTTTGTGAAGAAAGGAGGTTTATTTGCCTAAGTTTCGAATGTTGAAAGTCTAAGAGGTGGATGTGGTGGTGGGTCATTTGAAAGTGATCATGTGGTGAGAAAGGAAGCAAGAGTAAACTGTGGAAGCCAAACTCGCTTTATAAAAAATCCATTATCAAGGGAACAAATCCAGTTCCACAAGATGTGACCTGCTTCATTCATTCATGAAGGGGGATGCCTCATGACCTAATTACACTTGCTAGGCCCACCACCTTGATACCCTCACTCTGGGGACCAAGCTTCCAGCACATTTACTGTTAGGGTACGAGCCATATTCAAACCGTAACAATATGGAAATACCATTGTCTCTTATTTTAAATAGACTATAAAAGTAATTCTAATTCTGTCATTAAAATGATACTGTGAATATGCCTTTACACACCTGTGCATATGTAAATATATTATAGAAAAATTATTGAAGGTGGTATTGCTGAGTCAATCACATGTACATTTGTATTTTTGATAAATTATTTTCACATTTAATATATGTAAGGCTGTCCCAATCCTTATCTCTTCCCTGGACTACTTAGCTTAATAGAGTTTATATTTACATGCCGCTCAGAGGCATTTGGTACCTCCAGATCTTGCTTCTAGTTCCTAGGACTATTGAAGGTTCTGGAATGTGAAGTGGTTTTCTGATGTTTGGCTTTTCAAGTTTGCCCCATTTTCAGTTCAGCTGATTAAGCACTATTTATCCACTTTTTATTTTCTAAAACTTTTGTTGGCAATTCTCATTATTCTACTTATTCTACTTTTTCTTCATGTGGGTGATAAATTTTTATTTCTTTATAGTTATTTCAGTTATTTTAGAAGATTCAAAGTGAAATGTGACAAATGCATTTAATACACCATGTTTAACTAGATGTGTACATACTTGTTTATTCCCAAGTATTTTCTTTCTTCTTGTAAAAATCATTTAAATTTTGAAGTTGTTACTTTAATGTATAAAGTATTTTTGATTTTTTATGACAATACTTTCAAGATATTAAATTCTAATCTTTTAATTTTCTATTTGTCATTGGAACGTTGTGAGATCTAGTTTAAAAGAAGCTTTCCAGGTTGTCATGAAAGTTGTCCAGGTTGGAGACCATTGACTTAACATCCTTCTCTCTACATATCGACAAATTGAGGTTTCTTATTCTCAGTATGGATTATGTTAATATAAGCTAAGGACTGAGGTCATATTTGAACTTCTTGTATATTCCCAGTGAGTACTTAGCTTGATTTATCCTTCATCCATTTTATCTGTATGACACCTAAGTCATACAAATAAATGAACAAATGACTTCATTTGTTCAAATAAATGAATTCAAATAAATGAAAAAAAGGACTTTCACACATTAAAGGACTATTAAAATCGATAGCATGTGCAAAGTAAACTTTATTAAGCTAAGTAGTCAGGAATATTTATATTCAGGTAGGACACTCAACAAATAGACACAAAGGATAGACTTGTATCACAGGTGTTCTGGTCTTGTGACTGTTTTTGCAGAACCCTCTAGATCTCCTCAAATCACTCCATGTCCCTGGCCATCTGGACAGTAGATTTGGTAACCATTTCTGTACAGATGAACATTGGGCTCTGCCAATTGGCCCTTGGTGGGTATTTTACTCTTGATCCACTTTGAATAGATAAAGGACTCATAGCTGTACTGGTGATGCTATGACTGAGGAGCTGGCAATGGAGGGACCTTTGTCATGTGGAGGAAGCACAGCATCAGAAGTTGGATCTGGTTTAATTTGTACCTTTGCTAATTGCTGACAGTAGAAACTTGGGTCACTTGACCTCTGTAAAACTTGTTTCTCTTGCTAGCAAAGTGGGGATTATAATTGTTGTGCTTACTTTATTATAATAATTGAGTTGAATTTCTAACCTCTGGTCCTCTGGATATGGTCTTATCTGGAGGAATCTTTGGGTATATCAAGATGAGGTCATTGTGGTGAGCCCTAATCCAATATGATGGGTGTCCTTAGAAGAAGAGAACACCATGAGAGACGGGGTCCTGTAGGAGAACACCATGCTGTGAAGATGGTGTCAGACTGAAGGATACAGCCATAGCCATGGAATACCTGGGGCTACCAGAAACTGGAAGAGGCAAGGAGGGCTCCTCTGGGGATTTTGAAGGAACACGGCTCTGCTAACACCTTTCTTTCGGATTGTTAGCTTCTAAATGTGTGAAAGGAAAAACGTGTTGCTCTAAGCCATCCAGTTTGTGGTAATTTGTTACAGTAGCCCAGGGAAATGGATATGATGATCACTTGCATCTCACCATGTTTTTGCGAAGAGTGAATGACGGTGTATGTGAAAGCTGTCACATACTGTAAAGTTAAGAACAGGAATTTACTGTCATTCTCAGCAGGGAGAGAGGGTTCATGTTTCCAACTCTGCTCAGTGCATCTCAGCATCGCCTCTCGTCTGCCTCCTCTGTTTTGAGTTCCTGGCCATCGCTGGCCATTCTGATCAACCCCTTCCTCTTGGTGCAGGTGAATCAAGAGATTATTATGTCTGTTTAATTCTCACAACATTCTTGCCCTTTGGTCTTTACTCTGAACTAGTTTTTTTTTTTTCTCTCTCCAGCTATATGCATCCTGACAGCTGTCTAGAGGAAATTTTCACCTTCCATCTTATGCAGTAAGGAATGAAAATAGCTTCTTGAAAAGATAAGACCTATGGGTGATTCCTACTTTCAATATTCATGCAAGAGAAATTGTGTGAAGCATTTCAAGGAAGTAGGATTGAGCTGGGTTGACTTGAGTGATGCTGATAAATGAGGTTTATCCTGGAGACTTTCTCTTGGAGTGTCCTGCTGTACTTGGCAAATTCTTTCAACTCATCTTGCTGATTTTGCCGTTAGAGACCTAATAACAAGGCACAAATCTGCATGAGTATTTAAGGTATTTCCTTAGAAATTTGTCAATCAAATTACCCTCCTGTGCCTTCTTACTCTTGGTTAGCACATGGGTAATAGCTCGATGTCTAATTCTTTTTCCCAACTGTTGCTATCATGTGGCTTCTCCTTGGTTTTCAGTGTTGTTTGCTACTAGCAAAGACAGTAGATGTAATGAGGGGACAAATCTGTTTCATTCAGTTTATAAGTGTATATGTAATACTGTCTTGTCATTGGGAGGAGCATTATGGAATGTTCAAGAAGAAAGTGGAAAATGTAAAAGCAATATCTGTTGTATTTGAAGGTGAAATACATTGAAAGGAATGGTAAAAATGACATTTCTTCAAATAGAGCTTTTTTTTCTTGTTCTCTTTGTAGTGGAGGTGTTCTATGCTAAGCGCCTCCACCAATGTCATTCAAAGCTGGGTTTCGTTAAGGTTTTAGGGGAAAATGATAGGTAGAATTTTTTATTTTTTGGAGATTTTTCTTACCTACATCAGCTTAGAGTTCAGGAAACCAGATAGGAATATGGAGAAGCTTAAATCATGAATAAACTTTTTTATGTGTGTATATGAATCAACTCTTGATACTTATTAATTACCAATTCCTTAATTTTACTAAAATTAGTATGCATTTCTCACTTATGGGGTTTGTAGGTCTTATTATAGCTTTCCTGAGAATGGCTTCCAGTGATAGACCTTGGCTTTAAACAATGATTTGGGTTCAGATCTTTTCCATGTATCTTTTTATTCTGATCTCAGTAGTTATCTAAGGCAATTTTTTTCCCTCATGGTGGATGGTAGAAGGTCTAAGAAGGCTTAAGATACCCTGGCAAGCCTTTTTAAAGACTGAACTTGAAATTGGTCTGCTGTCCCTTCTGATCATGTCTTGTTGGTTGAAACCAGTTCATAGACAACTCGATCAATGGAGTAAGGAAGTATTTGCCATTTACACTAATGGGAGGCACATGTAAAATCATATGGCAAAGAGCATGGATTATGTGTTTATGATTAGGAGGAACTGAAGACCTGAGAATAATGAACGTTTTAGACTGTTTCTGAAGAATTTTGGGGGTGAGGCATGGGTCCAGTGAAAGTAAAGGGCCTTCAATCACTGACATTATAGCCACCTATGTTACATTCCTAGGGCTGCCTAATAAATTACCATAAACATAAAATTAACCATCACAGATATAATAAAGAATTTGGTTTCCAGAGAGTTCTGGCCTTCTCCCTGGTCCCTGGTTTGAGGTCACCTCTGAGCCCTTGGATTTTCTGAGTAATAATAGTATCTTTTGTTATCCTGATGAGCCTCTTCGAGATATTTGATATCAGCCTGACCTCTGGGGGAAAGCGGTGATTGAATTCATCCATGGGAACAATTAATCACTCCTGCCTGTGTAATGAAGCTCTAATAAAAACTCTAGACCCTGAGCCCAAGTGAGTTTCCTGAGTTGGCTGTACTCCATGGGTATTGTCACAGATGCTGTGAGGGCCGCTTGTACTGAGGACAAACAGAGCTGTGTTTGGAGTCCTCCTGGCTTCTTCCTAGCCCTCTCTCTTCCCTTAGCTGGTTCTAATTCATGTAGTTTCTCAGTAATAAGTGTAACCATGTATATAATAAGGGACAATGAGTTTTCTTGGGAATTATTAAAACTGAGAGTATTTTGAAGAAACTCCCAAATTTGGAGTTGGGGGTCGAGGTGAGGGACCTTGACCCTTCTCCCATACTTTGTGTGTACGTGGACTCTAACACCTTGCACAGGGAGAGCAGAAGTCTTGGGCCAATTTGTTAGTCAGGAGGACTGTATTTTTCACCTTGCAGTTTGGCGACCTCTGCATAGATGATGTAATAAGAGCTCTGTTAAGAAACATGGAAGTTTTGATATAAGAACAGTTGAGAATGAAGATAGGAGAATGGATTAGAGGTACAATTTAGGATGTAAGCAAAAAGATTGGGTAACTGATTATAGTAGATGTGTGATCATAGAATATTGGGGTGTAAAATATAGAGGTGTGAAAGGGAAAGATACTGAGTTCTGCTCTTCAGGATAATTATCAGCATTTGAATTATATCTCTCATTAAAAACAAACAGCAAAACCTTCCCTTGAAGCCATATTATTCCTCCACAGACTGGCTCGTGTCTCTATGCTTTATAACTTTGCCATTCTAAGAGTTATTCATAGTGCCACCTTCATTTTCCATTTTTAGTCATTCTTGAAATCTGTCCAGTCTGGAATTCACTCTTCACACTCCACCTAACTGCCCTTGCTAAAGTCAGAAGTGGTCACTTCTGTTTGTCACATGTAGTGAACCATTCTGAGTCCTTATTTAAATAGCTGACAATTTCTAAACTTTTTCCTCATTGAAATATTGGCCTCTTGTGTTCTGTTTCTCCCATTTCCCCCCACCTGCCATCTTTCTGACCACTTCTTAATCTTGCTCGTCAGCTCTTCTTCCACCACAAACTTGTGACCATTGGCATCCTTAAACATTGCTTTTTCATCTTACTGTCTTTTCTTTTTCTTTCTTTCTTTCTTTCTTTTTATTTTTTTGTGCAGTACTGGGGATTTAACCCAAGTGAGCTCTACCACTGAGCTATATCCCCAGCTCTGCCCCCCTCCCCCCGCCTTTTTTTTTTTCCTTTTAATATAGGGTCTCACTACGTTGCTGAGACTGGCCTTGAACTTGTGATCCTCCTGCCCCAGCTTCCTCTGTCACTGGGATTGCAAATGTTCCTCACCAGGCCCAGGTGTCTTCTCCTTACTTAAGATTATTTGATTCCAGATACCTATGATTGCTGAATTTATTTCTAAGCCATAATATTCTCTGCTTTAGAGTCATGTATCAAATTTGTCATTTGATCCTCGTGGATGTTCTACAGGTCTACCAAATATAACATGTCCAAAAGAGTGCTGTCTCCACCGGGCCTTGTCCCTGCTCACCATTTTTCTCATTAACTGTCCTGCTTCAGGAGTCAGTCACTTGATGGTCAATTTTAGGTTTGTGCTTTCTTGTTATCTTGGCATTCTACCAATTATCATAATTGTTGGGTCTGGACCCCAAATCCATCTTTCTATTTCCACTGTGATTTCTTTTTGCATGCCATTGAAGTTTCTGTTAAGTACTAAAATAGCCTCTAAGTGGGTCTGCTTGCTTCCATTCTTTCTCTCCTCATCCATCTTCCCCACAGAATCCAGAAGGATCAAATTGAAACATAAACATATTTCCACTGGTTAATGGCTTTCAAGAGCATTCTGTTGTATTTAGAACACAATTCAAAATATTGAACGTAGTCTCTAGGGTCCTGAAAGCTCTTCACCCTCATCTCAGTGCTTTGTCCATCGTTCCCTATGGCACATCCTCCTGACTTTCTTTCCTAAAATGAATCAATGTCTTCCCTGCTTCAAAGCTTTGGAATGTGCTGTTCCTTCTGCCTAGAATACATTTCCCTCATTTTTCACCTATGTCCTATTTATCTTTTGAATCTTAGCTTAAAAGTTCTTCTATATTTTCTGTATTAGTCAGGATAGATTAGATCATTCTGGGTTAACACTGAAATATCAGTAGCTTAAAACACAGGGTATTTTTTTTACATCATATATCCAGTATAAATTGGCAGGGTGTTCTGCTCATCTGTCACTCAGGGATTCTGTCTGAAAGACTTCACTGTCCTGTGATGCTGTTTTAACGTGAGGCTTCTTACTGCTGAGACAGGAAGAGCATGCGAAGGACCTTGAACTTGTTCTTAAATGCCTCTTCCTAGAAGTAATGCATCATTCTGGCCTGCATTTCACTGGCCAAAGCACTGGTAACAGCACTGGTCACATGCAATTTTAAGTGGGCAGGAAAATATCATTGTCCCATAGACCTGGAAGAAGAGAACTGGCAATACTGATGATCTGAACCCTGGTTTTGCCTATTATACACGCTATACCTGTTCTTTATGAGGTCTTGTAGCACTCTGTCCCTGGACATATCTTTAGTACTACTTCTCACTATTTAAAATTATTTATTTGTGGGAATATTTAACATCTTCCCTTTAGACTGTAAACTTGAGGGCAAGACCCACACCTAGTTATTAACCACTATTTTACCTAGTGCCTAGCACAATGCCTAGAATCCAGTAACTATTTAGCGAATACTTGGTTGATGGTAAATGACTATTTTAGATATTTAGAGCTGTCTCTGATCTATAGTAGAAAACTAAGAATAATCCTATTGATCCCAAATCCTCATCTTCAATTCTATTGTCATATATTTGACACTGTTTCATAGCTAAAATATAGTGAATTTATATTTGCAGTAATCAAGATAGTGTGGCATTGGTGAAAAGATAGACATGCAAATCAGTGGACTAGAATAGAAAATCCAAAATAGATTCACACAAATATGGTCAATTGAATTTTGACAGAGGCAACAAGGTAATTCAATGGGGAAAGGACAATCCCCTATAAATGGTATGAGAATTGGACATCCATTTATAAAATAGTGAACCTGATCATTATTTTATAACATACCAAATTGACATTAAATACATTACAGACCTGAACGTGAAAGCAAAAACTATTAGATTTTTTAAAAACATTGGAGAAAAATCTTTGATTTTGAATTAGACAAAGTTTTCTTAGAAAATATGAAAAGCATAAAAAAAAATTAGAAATTTGAGTTAATCAAAATTAAACACTTTTGCTCTGGTTTGGAAGTTGAATTTCCCCCAAAGGCCATGTATTAAAGGCTTTGTCCTTAGGGTGGTGCTTCTGGGGGATGGTGTGATTTTTGAGAAGTGAGGCCTGAGCAGGAGGTCTTCAGGTTGTTGGAGACATGCCCTGCAAGGAGTTGTGGGATCCTGGCCTCCTCTTCTTGTGTCAATGAGGCAAGCATTGTTTTCCCCTCAGTCTTGTGCTCCCACCACGATGTGCTGCCTCGTCATGGTTTTAGATTTCAGTCCACAATTACGGGAAAAATTGGTTATTGACAGGAAGCTCTAAAATCATAAACAAAAATAAATCTTTTCTCTTGGTGAGTTGATTATCTCAGGCATTTGTCACAGTGCAAGAAAGATGAACACAACTGCTTCTTTGAAAGGCATTGAACAAACAAACCATAGACTGTAAAAAAAAAATTCACAAAACATTTAATAAGGTATACACAGATATGCATAGAATCCATACAACTCAATAAAACAATACAAATTGCAGAAATTTGAACAACAAAGAGATGAATGGCAAATAAATGCATTAAATGATGCTGAATGTGACTGGTCACCAAGAGCTTAAACCACAGTGAGTTGCTACTACATACTGATCAGTGGCTTAAATTAAAAGAGGATACTGAACAACTGGAAGTCTTAGAGTTCTTTGATGTTGGTAATTCAAAATGGTACTCTGAAAAACAGTTTGGCAATTTATTATAATATTTAACATATTAAGTCATTTAATAATTACTCTCCCGGGTATTTGTCCAAGAGAAATGAAAACGTATGTCATCAGAAGCACTTGGTAGATAGATGTTCACAGGAGCTGGATGAATGATTGCTAGAAAGCAAGTTGTCCAAATTCTCAGCCAGCAAATAGATAAATTGATTCATCATACAGTGAAATACTGTTCAATAAAAGATTAATAGTATATGTAACATGCATGGATACTATATGATTATGCTAAAAGAGAAACTGAATACAACAGACTACATAAAGTGTACTATAGACTTAATATTTATATCTACCACCATGAATTCATATGTTGAAATAATTCCCATTGTGACAGAACTGGAGGGAGAATCCTGTAGGAGTCTCAGGTCATGAACATGGCGCTCTCATGCATGGGATTGGTGTCCTTATAAAAGAGATGAGAACTCCCTTGCCTCTTCTACCTTAAAAGCTAGGATGGGAAAAGACACTGATCTTTAAGAAGCAGGCCCTTATCAGACACTTATTCCTCCAGCATTTTGATCTTAGACTTCCTTGTTTCAGATAACTGAAAAATCAATTTCCACAGTCTATCAGCCATCCATTATGTGGTATTTCGTTAACAGCCTGAATGAACTAAGACACTATGATTCTACTTATATGACACCCCATAAAGGCCAGACTGTAGGGATAGAAATCAGACCATGTTGCTCCATTTCTGATGGAACATTAGTGAGAATGGTGATTGACTACAAAGGGGCATGTGGGAGATTTTTGGGAGTGATGGCATTTTGAATGTAGTGATGGTGACTTCTCAGCTCATTGAACTCTATACCTAATACATGATAAGTGAACTTCACTCTATGTAAATTATACCTGAATAAGTCTGACTCTTAAAAACTGATTCTGTGGTGATATAAATATGCCACATATATCTCAGCATGCAAATGTGTATATGTGTCATTTTTACTATAATACTTCCCCATTTATTTCCACTGCCTTCTGACCTCCATTGTTTTTGATGAGAATTTTATTTTTATTGTCTAAATAGTCTGCCTTCATGTTAGTGTGTCTGTATATGTGTGCCCCTCTGACCCCCATAACAGTTTTTTTAAATAAAAATTTTTTTGGTACTAGGGATTGAACTTGAGGACGCTTGACCACTGAGCCACATCCCCAGCCCTATTTTTTGTATTTTACTTACAGACAGAGTCTCACTGTGTTGCTTAGCACCTCACTTTTGCTGAGGCTGACTTTGAACTCTCGATCCTTCTGTCTCAGTCTCCTGAGCCCCTGGGATTATAGCTTGTGCCATCACTCCTGGTTCAGTCAATTTTCTTTAAAATATATTTTGGTCCTACTTTGTCCATTGCATTTGAGATTCTGGTTGTGTTTATGCTGCTTTCTCGATTATCCCACAGGTCTTTTTATCTCTCTGCTTCAGCTTGGATAACTATAATTGATCTACTGTAAAGTTCACTGATCTTTTCTTTTGCAGTTATCTCTTACTGCTACAAATCTCACCAAAACTTAGTGACTTGAAACCAGGAATGTTATTCTTTGTCATATTGTCATATTTTTTGCTGTTGGGAATTCAGCAATTGTGGGTTGACTGTACATATTCTTGCTGGTTGCACCTAAGTTCACACATGCCACTGTCTTCAGGAGGTAAGCTGGTTGGAAGCTCACTGGGGACAGCTGAGGTGGTTGAGCCACACTCTGCTCCATGTTTCATGTTGGACTTCTTCATGACACAGGATCTCAAGGTATCATTACAAGAAGGGTCAAGCAAAAACTTCAGTCTCTTTAGGTCTAGGCTCAGATCAAGGCATAGCCTCACACCAAAGGCTTACATAACCACTGCTGCAATTTCTTGGTCAAAACAAGTTGCAAAGTCAATTGATAAGTAAGGGGTGCTGTTGTTTAGATATGAGGCATCCCCCCAAAGTTCCTGTATTAATGCAGGAATATTTAGAGGTGAAATGATTAGAGTATGAGAGTTGGAACCTGATCTGTCCATCCTAGTTTTAATAGACTGACTGGGTGGTAGCTGTAGGTAGGTGGTTATGGATGGAGAAGATGGGTCTCTGGGGGTGTGCCCTGGAAAGGTATATCCTCCATGGGTTCCTTTAGCCCTCCTTTCTCTGTGCTCCCTTGCTGCCAAGGGGGAGCAGCTGCCCTTTTTCTATGATGTTCTGCTTCAACTTTGGCCCAGAGCAGTTATACTGATTACCTATAAACTGAGACCTGTGATACCATAAGCCCAAATAAACTTTTCCTTCTCTAAGTTGTTCTTGTAAGGTATTTTGGTCACAGGGTCAAAAGAAAAAACAAGGGGTATAGAAGTCATTTCCGCCTCTGTATGAGCAGAATGGCAAGGTCATGCTACCAAGGACAGTGCCTACTAGACTGGGAAAAATTTCTGACCATTGTACAACCTTGTAGATGCAGTGTTCATGGGACCTTTAAACTATTGAATGAAGGTTTATTTCAGATTTTATTTTTCAACTCTAGAATTCTAATTTTTCAGTTTCCATTTCTCTTCTAAAATTAATACCCTAAATTCACATTTTATATCCACATTTTCCTATAAATTGTTTAACATACTTATAGTTGATTTAAAGTTCTTTGCTTCTAATTCCAATGACTGGGTCATCTATAAATCAGTATTTACTTCCTGTTTTCTTTGATTATGGGTCACATATTTTACTTTCCACATCACATACTATTTTATTGTACATTAGAGATTGTGTATAATACAACAGTAGTGATTATATATACATATGTGTGTGTGTCTGTGTGTGTGTGCGTGTATGTGTGTGTGTATGATTTATTTATTTATTTTTTGTCTCTAGGGAGTACAGGCCTTTCCCCAGGATGTAGTCAGGGCAAGTGGTTAATCATTTTGATTCTTTCTATAGTTCAGTTGAGTTGGAGCTGGTACCAGCGTTGAGTAATTTATATCTGAACGAGATCCCAACCTCCTATACCACTACTACTACTTCCATCTGATCAGTAATTAGACTGGGAAGGGATCAGAGTTTTCTATCAGGTATCCTTAGTTTACCTTTATATACAAAGTCTAGAATCCGTGTGTAAGATCATACTGTTTCTCTCTGCTTCGCAACCCTTTAATTGAGAGAAAGAGATTTTGTTAAGTGATTTTTTTTTTTTTTTCCATTTTAGGCTGTTCCAGATACCCATCAATGTTGCCATCTAGATGTACTATATTTGTGCAAAATCACCCATGTTACAGCAGACCGTCCTCCAATTTTTCTACCTGGATGAGATGTGTTTTCCCAGGTAGGGAAGCTGTTTCTGTTCCCTGCTCTCTTAGGAAAACATCTTTTCTTTCTGGAATTCGGTTCATCAGTATTTCTTTGCTTCCATTCCATTTTTGGAGTCCTGTAGAAAAACAGAACTGTATTTTATCTGGGTTTATCTTGTTACCACAGAAGCAAGGTTCTTATTCTCTACCAGAACTGGAAGTGAACTGGTTGATTTTGACATGACTTTATGGGTAGAAATAGCTATCGAACTATAAATGTAACGATCAAAATCCTGGAGGGTCTCTAGTTTCAATGTTAATGATTACTGAATTTCTTTTAAATTCTATAGTTTAATACTGTAGCATGTTTAGGTGGAGTTAGCAAGAAGTTTTTGAGGCAATAATGAAAATTGTTTTCCCTTTATGGGCCTGTGAGTATCAAAAACAGTGCAAGAAAGTAAAAGAAAGATGGAGAAAAGAAAGCAGAAATTATAAATACCTATGTCTAAGTGACATAGGAGCAAATATTATTTTTTGGTAAAATTTTCATGAACACAAAGCTAGAGGAACTGAGCTGCAGCTATGTATTATCATGATAAGAAATGATCCCTAACATATTCAGAACAGATATTTTTTATCCTTGACCCTGAGAGGTAACACTGGAAGATGTTCTTGTCTAATACCTTTATTAGTACCTTTATTTCACACCTGGCATAAGCACTTGGCTGAAGGTTCCCATAATTATTCATGTGGTTGTTGGAATGAGTTAGAGATGGAAAGCTATAGGATGAATCCAGAGGGGGGAGGTACTGGTCACCAGAGTGTATGGCAAGGGGATAGCCTCGTTGTCAGAGTCATCTTTGGAGAAAGATGCTGGAATAAGTAATTCCAGAATGTGTAGAGATAGTCTTTTCAGAACACATGACAGCCCCACTGCTAATCTTGGTTGCTGGCTCTGAGATGTGCTGAACTCTGCTACCTGAAAAATAAGCTTAAGTTTGGTTATAAATGGTCCTCCCTAAAGAGCATATCTGCTGGCACCTTACACTTTCCAATTGCCTGCCATTACTTTTCATCGTTTAAAAAATGAAATTGAGGTCTTAGTAGTATGAATCACTCATCCCTCCCCTCACCTTCCCTAAGTAGGATTACTCGTATAGACTTGCTTCTGGGAGGTCCTCTTCTAGGCCTTCTTCTTCCCTGTCCTTACTGGCAATGTTAATTTTACTTTGGACCAGGGCTCCGTCTTCTTCTGTCTTTCTGTTTCTTGCCATTATTTTAATAGAAATTTCATCGTACCTGCCTGGTTATTGTCCTTTTGTTATGTCAATCATGCACATGGGTAGAAAGAGCTAGACACTTGAAGTAAAGCAAGAAATTTCAAGCAGAGGAAAGGAAAGACTCCTAGAGGGCCAAAGGGGCCCGTGAGTCCATGTTCTAATGTTTTATTTTGTTTGGGATTGAGAATTTTGAAGGAAGCATTGCCATTAAAAGGAGATAATGGCCAAAATGGTTTAAATCATATAAATCTCTTAATTATTTATTATATTTAAAGCATTTAACTTTCTTAATTATTTATTAGTTATGCCTCTTGCTGCAGATTAAATATATTTTCATTTTTTAAAAACTGGGAATGAAAAATTTTTTATAACTTCCAATTGAAACCATTCCATATGTGATCCCAGTCATATTTGGCTTTATACTTTTAGTTGCTATACTGCCTGTGTGCAACAATTGATAAAAATTGACTTAAATTTTTCTTTCTACCTCTTTCTTTAAAAAAAATTCCTCTCACACCCCTTTACCTAAGGACAAATGAATTTCTACTTTAAGAACTTAATTCCTATATTTCAAGCCTTTGCTTTATTTTAGAATGTAGTCTTCACAAGACTTTAAGCTAGTGTGAGCTATTTATACTTCAGGTTAAAGGATGTCTTTTAAAAATTTATTTAATTATACATATTTATGGGATACAGTGTGATATTTCAATACATGCATATAATATGTACTTCTAAAGTCAGGGTAATTAACATTTCCATCTTATCATTACTTTGTGCCTGAAATCTGAGTTCCTTTCTTCTAGATCTTCATAAATATGATAGTTTATTGTGAACTATAGTCACCCCTCTGTGATTTAGAACACTAAGATTTATTCTATTTAACTGTATTCTGGTTCCTGTTATCCAGCTTCCCTCTATCCCCACCCCACCCTTCTCAGTCTCCATTAACCACTATTCAATGATCAGATTGAGTGCATTTAGCATTCATATCTACAAGAGAACATGCAGTTATTTGTCTATGGGCTTAATTCACTTAACATTCTCCAGTTTAATCTATGTTTCTTCAGATGATAGACTAACATTCTTTTTTATGGCTGAATAATATTATGTGTGAGTATATTATCTATCCATAACATTTTCTCTATCCATTAATCCATTGATGGGCATCTAGGTTGATTTCATTTTAAACATTATAAGTGGTAGAGCAATAAAGCATGGGAGTGCAGGTATCTTATCTAATTTCCTTTGGATATATATGCAGAAATAGCATCTCTCCATCATAAAGTAGTTTGATTTCTAATTATTTTTGAGGAGCCTCTGTACTGTTCTCCATAATGCCCATACTACTTTACATTCCCAATGACAGTGGTAGGGTTCCCCTTTTTCTATATTCTTGACAGCTTGTGTTACTTTTTGTCTTTTTGGTAATACCCATTCTGAATGAGGTGAGTAGTTTTCTTATTGTGGCTTTATTTAAAAATTTTTTTTTCAGATATTTAAAATAGCTTTTATTTTTTAGAAGTTAATGTGTGCATTACAGGAAAAATCAAGCAAAGAACAAAGTCATCTAGTCACAAGCATGTGGTTTTAATTTGTGTTTTCCTGATGGATATGTTGAACACTTTTTAAAATAAATTTGCTGGTGTTTTGAATTTCTTCTGTTGAGAACTACTGTCTATTCATGTCATTCACTCATTTTTAAATTGGATTTTTTTGATTATTGAGTTTTTTGAGTTACTGACATATTCTGGATATTAATCCTTTATCAGGTGAATAGTTTGCAAACATTCTCTCATTCTGTATGGTGTCTCTTCCCTCACTGAATGTTTCCTTTACTGTGCAAAAGCTTCTTAGGATGACATAACAACAATTATCTATTCTTGCTTTGCTTTTCCATGCTTTGGGGCCTTATGAAAAATCATTGACTATGCTAATGTCTTGAATTGTTTCCCCATGCTTTCTTTTAGTAGTTTCATCGTTTTAGGTCTTACATTTAAATCTTTAATGCATTTTGAATTGATTTTTGAATAGGGTGGAGATAAGGTCAAATTTTAGTCTTTTCCATGTGAATATCCAATTTTCCTGGTACCTCTCATTGAAGAGGCTGCCCTTTCTCAATGTATGTTTTTGGTACTTTCATTGAAAGTAAAGTTGTCTATAAATGCATGGAGTTATTTTGGGGACTGTTCCATAGGTTTGTGTGACCTCTATAGTAAAAATTACAAAACTGAAAAAGGACGCACACACACACACACACACACACACACACACACATAATGGAAAGACCTCCCATGTTTATAGATTAGAAGAATTAATATGTTAACATGTTGAAATGTCTAAATTATCCAGAAGTTTACAGAGGCATTGCAACCCTCATCAAAATACAGTGGCATTCTTTACAGATCAAAAAACCTAAAATTCACACAGAAGCACAAAAGACCCCAAATAGCCAAAGCAGTCTTGAACCAATAAATAAATAAGCAAGCTGGAGGCATCATATTAGCTGACTTCAAAATATAGTACAAAGCTGTAGTAATCAAATCAGCCTGATATTAGCATAAAAAAGAAATGTCTTTTATATTGGTGGTATAGGACGGGGTTCAAGGTACACTGTAGATGGAACTATATAATGCAGGAGAAAATAGGAAGGAAAAGGTCACCAGGGAAAAAATGAGAAATCTTGCCAATTTCATGGTGTTGCCAAGACCTGGTTATATTACCAATGTGTAGATTGAGTCTAAGACTCTGAAACGCCATTAGATTTTTATTGTTCTGTAAAGTTAGAGGGCATGTTGGACCAAAAAGGAAATGAGAAGGAAAGGAATGGGTAGGACAGATGTTCCCACAGGGACAAGTTTGACTGTTTTGGGAGCCACTTAGAGAAGAAACTAACTTTGGGCTACAGAAACAAATAATTACAATAGCATAAACACTGATCACTGGACCTTGAGTTTCCAGTGCCCTGCATTGTTAAGCATCAGGCTTCCTGACACAGCGTTGAAATTCAGCAATTTAAATATGTATAAAGATGGGCTTCCCTGCAGTGCCAGAGAATCCAGGTTAAAACAATCACCTATTCTTATATTCCCTCAGCCTTATTTTTTCTTTTGTAAGATTATTTAAACTTGCTATGTTGTACAACTTAAACTGCCTTAAACCTTTTTTTTTTTATAAAGTCAAGATATAAATAAATAAAATAACCTACATACAAACTAGGAAAGTTACAGATGTGTGGGTATTCAGTCTTGCTGTTCTCTGCAGTTCCGCTTACCAGCTCTGACCAGAGTTTGCCTTCATAGTTCCTCTGACCACGAAGGAGAAGTCTTCTGGTGTGTCCTCCAGGCCATGTTCCTCACTCTCCTCCAAACCCCGAATCACCGCTGCTGGCCTTTTTGACAATGTTTCTTTGGTTATCGCTAACCACCTCTTGATCCCTGAGGTCTCTGACTAAAATGCTATGCTACTCCTAATATTGGCCCTGAAACTATTGTTCTTGGTAGTCAGCTTTTTTCCAAATACTTAGAAAATGCCCAGGAAGGTTACCAGGAAGGTAGTGATGAACTGTAAAATAAAAACTTTGAGTCAAGCATAACTTCTTCTAATTCTCTACCTAGATTTTTTTTTTTTTAAGGACTCCTCTAAATACTGTTATCTCCTTGGCTTCCTATTTATGTGCATTTGTTTTTATAATACAAAATTCTCTTGGCTTCTACTTTTAACATTAGTTGGTGGAAGGAGGTCATGAGTCACCAGGAAGCAGGAAAATTCTTCATGGGAAACGAGGTGTTAGATATTGTAGATGCATAGGATATAGCTGGAGTCAAACCAAATCTTTACTTTTTATAGTAAGTAAACTGAGGTACCCCATGTGTCAATGACTCAGAGCTCTGTGAGAGATGGGAAATTTTGGACTGGCCTCGAAGTCTCTCCCTCCTGTAATGTGTGGCCTTAAGGGAATCGGTTTCCTACATAGCAGTATCACCAGAGGCAACTCCGTGGAATAGTCCCTAGGTCACAAAATTAGAAAAAAGTTTGTGATCTGTTCGCTAGTGAGGATAAGTTCTACATAAGTACAAAATGTTATTATTGTGACTTGAGGTGCTTGAGAGCACATATGACTGCTCACAAATGAAACCTAAAAATACTCCAGCATGTGGGATGTAACTTTGTAGGTGTCTATGACTATAAACGCAGAGCCAGAAATAGACCTGGGGGTACATGGTGTTGCTTAGCAATGCAAATGGAAGTGGGATGAAAATAGAGTCCTTTGCAGAGAAAAGTTGTTTACTAGAAGTGAAGACGCACTGGTGGCTGATTTTTTTTTTTTTAACTTGATCTGCAGGGGGGAGTAGGCCTGTTGTTCTCTGAAGTTCTGGGTTCATTGTTGACCCTAGTGACATCTGAAGAAATGTTTTTTCTCTTTTTGATTTTTTTTTTCTTCCCCTGAGGGTGTGTGTGTGTGAATGGAGTTGGCTATAGGTACTTTGGAGATTTTGAGAGATGGCTTCTTTCTTAAAGGATATAGCATCTACTGGAAAACAGAACCACAACATGTAACACACAGCTTTTGAAGGTGTACACATCTCAGCATGAGGGAAAATGAATGGTTATAAAAATCTTCTTTGTGCTGGTTATATGAATGTTAGTTTATTTGTCTTAAAATAATTTTGTGTGGCAAACATTATCCTGGGGAGACAAGTTTTTCTGACTGAAAAGAAAATTGTGTTCTGGAAAACTATTGTCTTGGTATTGGAACGAAATCTTTCATTGTCACTCGGATTTCCCCCAGTTAGTAGATCATAAACACGGTGGGTGCGAGGATCTCTTCTTAAAATTTACAAAGGGTTTTTCTGCTAGGTGCTTGTTATGTTTGAGGTGCCACCTAGAATTTCAGGGAAAGCCTGAGTGTGTGAGCATTTGCCATGGCTGTCTTCTAGTCAGGGAATGAGCTTGACAAAGAGTATAGGTGACAGAAGTGGCCTTCTGCAATCTAGCTTGATTTGATGTGTAAATAGTAAAAAGGAACAGGTCAAAAAGCAAGAAGAAAAATTCCATTTCAGTAAAGAATGAAGTATTGCCCGGTGGAAGGGCATTCCTTTGTCACTGAAGACAATAACAATGTTCAAACCATGAATAAAGTTGTCTATTGACTAAAATTTGCGCAGGACTCTAGCTTTCTCTATGGCTTAGAGATGGGTTTATGAAGACATTTGTTCATTCAACCAAGAAGTGACATCTGAGTGTCAGGCACTGGAGCTGTGGAAAAGAGCAAAATAAATACCCCCAACTCCTAGGACACAGGTGTTGTAAACAAGTAGGTATAAACTGTGTCAGGTGTTAGTGGTGTTAGAAGTGCGTAGTATGAAAAGTTAATTGAGATGTCACAAAGGACCCTTGGAGGGTCTTGGTAGAAAATGATGGAGATAAGAGAATACTTTTCTGTGCCTTACATGAGAAACAAAACCTAAAGTTAGCTGCCATCTGTATATATGTTTTCTGCCTTTGGAAAACTCACCAGAAGACATCAAAATACCTGTTCCCTTTGATATAGGTACAAATGGAACCCTTGAATGTTGACTTTGGGGAAATCGTCCTAGTTTTTGCTCTATTAGGTATTCCCAACAGCTTGACTTTTGAAAAAGGGAATAAATATCAGCCCAGTCAAGGCTGAGGAACAGTGTGGGTAATAATTAGTTTTTATTATTTTAAGTAGAGAGTAAAGATGCTTTAGAAAGACTCTCTTGATTAATCTGTTTCAAGTAGTTTAAAATGTTTCCTTTCAATTTTGTACCAAAACCCAGATAGACCTAATGAAGAAAAGAAAGTCATTTGTGCTCTTGCAAAATAGCCTGAAACAACAGAGGCAGGAATAGTTTGAAGGATGAGGGTGAGGGACATGGTTTTCAGAGAACCTGTTCGGAGAGAGGTATTTTAAGGGTCAGATAACTGTGTCTTCTTGGGTTTCATTGGTATCAAGTTTCAGATATAATCAATAACTAAGCCACAAAATATATAATCCTATTATTCTACAATGAGAGTAGAGCAAAACACAAAAGGGTTGCAATATTGTTTTCCTAGGGCTACTGTAACTGTACTGAAAAATATTTTATTCTCAGATCCAAAGTTTAGACTTTTGAAATGAAGGTGTCAGCAGAACTGTACACCCTTTGAAGGCTCTTCATTACATTTTTGGGGGGAACATGGTTTAACCCATACAGCAGGTGAACTGGGGTATTAAATAAGGATACACCAGTGTCTTCGTCACAGCATCTACAAGAGAATTCATCTCTTAAGAATATGAATATTCATGTTGTCAAGAATATCCCTACAGAAAGGAAGCGTGGTTCACAAGACTGTTTCTGCTAGATGGAAGGATGTACCTTAACTGTTATCCAGTGCCTTCTGCTATGTTGCTGTATTTTCCAAGCAAATATTGAATTATCTGAGATTGATATATTTCAAACTCAGGAAGGGTATGTCCTGCCCAGTGGTCACAAGCTTGCTAATTTTTAGACAAGTCACACACACTTTGGTTAGAGCAGGTGACTGTAAGCATTATTTTAAAAAAAATGTGTTCTAATTAGTTATACATGACAGTAGAATGCATTTTGACACATTGTACATAAATGGAGTATAACCTCTCATTCTTCTGGTTGCACATGATGTAGTATCACACTGCTCATGTAGTCGTATATGCACATAGGGTATTAATATCCAATTCATTCTACTATCCTTCCTACCACCATACTCTCTCCCCTCCCTCCACTCCCCATCTGCCTAATACAAAGTACCTCTATTCTTCCTAACGCCCTCCACCCCCATTGGGAAGTAGCATCTGTAGTGTGGCTTGGTGTAGAACTCTTGCCTAGCATGTGTGAGGCACTGGGTATGATCCTCAGCACCACATAAAAATAAAATAAAGGTATTGTGTCCATCTACAACTAAATATTTGTGTATGTGTATGTATGTGTGTATGTAAACACACACATATGGTGAATGTAACTATAAGCATTCTTTAAATTGATTTGGCTAAGCCCCTTTTTTATTAAAAATTTTTATTTTTATAGACTGCATTTTAATTCATTGTACACAAATAGGGTACAACTTTACATTTCTATGGTTGTACACAATGTAGATTCACACCATTCATGTAATCATAAATATACATGTAATACTATCTGTTTCATTCTATCTTTCTGTCCCTTACCCACTCCCACCACATTTTCCTCTACACCATTCAAAGTTCCTTCATTCTTCTCTTCCTCCCCATCCTCCCTCATTATATATCGTCTTCCAGTTATCAGAGAAAACATTTGGCCTTTGGTTTTTTGGGCTTGGCCTATTTCACTTAGCATAATATTTTCCAACATCATCCATTTACTAGCAAATGCCATAATTTTATTCTTCTTTATGGTCAAGTAATATTCCATTGGTGTATATATACCACAGTTTCTTTATCCATTCATCTATTGAAGGGCATCTCGGTTGGTTCCACAATCTAGCTATTGTGAATTGAGCAGCTATGAACATTGATGTGGCTGCATCACTGTAGTATGCTGATTTTAAATCTTTTGGGTATAAACCGAGGAGTTGGGTAGCTGGGTCAAATGGTGGGTCCATTCCAAGTTTTCTGAGGATTCTCCATACTGCTTTCCAGAGTGGCTGCACCAATTTGCAACCCCACCAGCAATGTATGAATGCACCCTTTTCCCTACATTCACGCCAACACTTATTATTGCTTGTGTTCTTGATAATAGCCGTTCAAATTGGAGTTAGATGAAATCTTAGGGTGGTTTTAATTTGCATTTCTCTAAGCCTCTTGAAAAATTGTAAGTTGGTGTCAGTTTTTTTGTTTGTATGAACTTGAATTATAGGAACCTTCAGAGGGAATCAGATCCTGCTGACACCTTGACTTCAGATGTCCAAAGGGTTTAACACCTAGAGAAAATGATCATCAAGATTAGATCCCTAGGACTATGAGAAGCCTTGAGTTCTTTCCAGCTGTATTTTCTTTTTTTTTAATTTTTATTTTGATCTTTTTTAATTTTTTATTATTGTAAACAAATGGGATACATGTTGTTTCTCTATTTGTACATGGAGTCAAGGCATACCATTTGTGTAATCATAAATTTACATAGGGTAATGTTGTTTGATTCATTCTGTTATTTTTTTTCCCTTCATCCCGCCCCTCCCACCCCTCTTTTCCCTCTATACAGTCCATCCTTCCTCCATTCTTACCACCCTCCTTATCCCTAACCCTAAACCTAACCCTAACCCTAACGCTAACCCCTCCAACCCCCATTTTATGTCCTCATCCACTTATCATCGAGATCATTCATCCTTTAATTTTTTGAGATTGGCTTATCTCACTTAGCATGATATTCTCCAGTTTCATCCATTTGCCTGCAAATGCCATAATTTTATCATTCTTCATGGCGGAGTAATATTCCATTGTATATATATGCCACAGTTTCTTTATCCATTCATCAACTGAAGGACATCTAGGTTGGTTCCACACTCTGGCTATGGTGAATTGAGCAGCAATGAACATTGATGTGGCTGTATCTCTGTAATATGCTGATTTTAAGTCCTTTGGGTATAGGCTGAGGAGTGGGATAGCTGGGTCAAATGGTGTTTCCATTCCAAGCTTTCTGAGGAATCTCCATACTGCTTTCCTGAGTGGCTGCACTAATTTGCAACCCCACCAGCAATGTATGAGTGTACCTTTTTCCCCACATCCTCGTCAACACCTATTGTTGCTTGTGTTCTTGATAATCGCCATTCGAATTGGGGTGAGATGAAATCTTAGTGTAGTTTTGATTTGCATTTCTCTTATTACTAGGGATGTTGAACATTTTTTCATATATCTGTTGATTGCTTGTATATCTTCTTCTGGGAAGTGTCTGTTCATTTCCTTAGACCATTTGTTGATTGGGTTATTTGTATTCTTGGTGTAGAGTTTTTTGAGTTCTTTATAGATTCTGGAAATTAGCGCTCTATCTGAAGTATGAGTGGCAAAGATTTTCTCCCACTCTGTAGGCTCTCTCTTCACATTACTGATAGTTTCCTTTGCTGAGAGAAAGCTTTTTAGTTTGAATCTATCCCAGTTGTTGATTCTTGCTTTTATTTCTTGTGCTATGGGAGTCCTGTTGAGGAAGTCTGATCCTAAGCCAACAAGTTGAAGATTTGGACCTACTTTTTCTTCTATAAGATGTAGGGTCTCTGGTCTGATTCCGAGGTCCTGGATCCATTTTGAGTTGAGTTTTGTGCAGGGTGAGATATAGGGGTTTAGTTTCATTCTGTTGCATATGATTTTCCAGTTTTCCCAGCACCATTTGTTGAAGAGGCTATCTTTTCTCCATTGCATATTTTTGGAAGCTTTGTCCAGTATGAGAAAATTGTATTTATTTGGGTTTGTATCCGTGTCCTCTATTCTGTACCATTGATCTATCTGTCTATTTTGGTACCAATACCATGCCGTTCTTGTTACTATTGCTTTGTAATAGAGTTGAAGATCTGGTATTGCGATACCCCCTGCTTCACTCTTTCTACTGAGGATTGCTTTAACTATTCTGGGTTTTTTATTCTTCCAGATGAATTTCATAATTGCTTGCTCTATTTCTGTAAGGTACATCATTGGGATTTTAATTGGAATTGCATTGAATCTGTATAGCACTTTAGGTAGTATGGCCATTTTGACAATATTAATTCTTCCTATCCAAGAACATGGGAGATCTTTCTATCTTCTAAGGTTTTCTTTAATTTCTTTCTTTAGTGTTCTGTAGTTCTCATTGTAGAGATCTTTCACCTCTTTTGTGAGATTGATTCCCAAGGATTTAATTCTTTTCGAGGCTATTTGTGAATGGGGTAGTTTTCCTAATTTCTCTTTCTGAAGATTCATCACTTATGTATAAAAATGCATTGGATTTATGAGCATTGATCTTGTAACCTGCCACTTCACTGAATTCACTTATGAGTTCTAAAAGTTTTCTGGTGGAATTTCCAGGTTCCTCTAAATATATAATCATGTCATCAGTGAACAGGGATAGTTTGAGTTCTTCTTTTCCAATTCGTATCCCTTTAATTTCTTTGGTTTGTCTAATTGCTCTGGCTAGAGTCTCAAGGATGATGTTGAATAGAAATGGAGAAAGAGGGCATCCCTGCTTTGTTCCAGTTTTTAGGGGGAATGCTTTCAGTTTTTCACCATTTAGAATGATATTGGCCATGGGCTTCGCGTAGATGGCCTTTACAATGTAAAGGAATATTCCCACTACCCCAATTTTTTCTAGTGTTTTGAGCATGAAGGGGTGCTGTATTTTATCGAATGCTTTTTCTGCATCTATTGAAATAATCATGTGATTCTTTAAGTCTGTTGATGTGGTGAATGACATTTATTGAATTCCAGATGTTGAACCAACCTTGCATCCCTGGGATAAAACCCACTTGATCGTGGTGGACTATCTTTTTAATATATTTTTATGCGATTTGCTAAAATTTTGTTGAGAATTTTTGTGTAGATGTTCATTAAGGATATTGGTCTGAAATTTTCTTTCCTTGATGTGTCTCTGTCTGGGTGATATTGGCTTCATAGAATGAGTTTGGGAGGGTTCCCTCCTCTTCTATTTCATGGAATACTTTGAGAAGTATTGGAATGAGCTCTTCTTTAAAGGTTTTGTAGAACTCAGATGAGAACCCATCTGGTCCTGGACTTTTGATGACCTCTTCTATTTCATTGCTTGAAATTGATTTATTTAAGTTGTGTATATCCTCCTTGTTCAGTTTAGGTAATTCATAAGTCTCTAGAAACTTGTTGATGTCTTCGAGGTTTTCTGTTTTGTTGGAGTATAGATTTTCAAAATAGCTTCTAATTATGTTTTGTATTTCACTCATGTCTGTTGTGATATTTCCTTATTCATTCTGAATTTTAGTAATTTGAGTTTTCTCCCTCTTTCTCTTTGTTAGAGTGGCTAAGGGCTTATCAATTTTGTTTATTTTTTCAAAGAACCAACTATTTATTTTGTTAATTTTTCTGATTGTTTCTTTTGTTTCAATTTCGTTGATTTTGGCTCTGATTTTAACTATTTCCTGTCTTCTACTACTTTTGGTGTTGGTCTGCTCTTCTTTTTCTAGGACTTTGAGCTGTAGTGTTAAGTTGCTTATTTGTTGATTTCTACTTGTTTTGTTGAATGCGCCCCATGAAATAAATCTTCCTCTAAGTACTGCTTTCATGGTGTCCCAGACATTTTGATATGATGTGCCTTTGTTCTTGTTTACTTCTAAGAATTTTTTTATTTCCCTTCTGATGTCTTCTGTTATCCATTCATCATATAATATAATAGTGTATTATTTAATCTCCAGGTATTAGAGAAGTTTCTGTTTTTTATTCTGTCATTTATTTCTGATTTCAATTCATTATGATCTGATAGAGTACAAGGTAGTATCTCTATCTTCTTGTACTTGCTAACAGTAGCTTTGTGGCATAAAATATGGTCTATTTTAGAGAAGGATTCATGTGCTGCTGAGAAGAAAGTGTATTCGTTCTTTGTTGGATGGTATATTCTTTATATGTCCTGTTAAGTCTAAATTGTTGATTGTGTTATTGAGATCTACGGTTTCTTTATTCAATTTTTGTTTGGAAGATCTATCCAGTAGTGAGAGAGGTGTGTTAAAATCACCTAGTATTATTGTGTTGTAGTCTATTTGATTTCTGGAATTGAGAAGGATTTGTTTGATGTACATGGATGAGCCAATGTTCGGGGCATAGATATTTATGATTGTTATGTCTTGCTGATTTATGCTTCCCTTAAGCAGCATGTAATGTCCTTCTTTATCCCTTCTGACTAGTTTTGGCTTGACGTCCACATTTTCTGAAATGAGGATGAATACTCCAGATTTTTTGCTGTGTCCGTGTGCATGGTATGTTTTTTCCCATCCTTTCACCTTTAGTCTATGGGTATCTCTTTCTATGAGATGAGTCTCTTGCAGGCAGCATATTGTTGGATTTTTCTTTTTAATCCAATCTGCCAGTCTATGTCTTTTGATTGATGTTCAGGCCATTAACATTCAGGGTTATTATTGTGATATGATTTGTATTCCCAGTCATTTGACTCATTTTTATTTTGTGGCATGATTTGGTTTCTCCTTTATTTGGCTATTCCTTTAGGCTAGTTCCTCCTGTTGCTGATTTGCATCGTTGTTTTTCATCTCTTCCTCATGGAATATTTTGCTGAGGATGTTCTGTAATGCTGGCTTTCTTTTTGTAAATTCCTTTAGCTTTTGTTTATCATGGAAGGATCTTATTTCGTCGTCAAATCTGAAAGTAAGTTTTGCTGGGTATAAGATTCTTGGTTGGCATCCGTTTCCTTTCAGGGCTTGGTAAATGTTGTTCCAGGCCCTTCTAGCTTTTAGGGTCTGGATTGAAAAATCTGCTGATAATCTTATTGGTTTCCCTCTGAATGTAATTTGATTCTTTTCTCTTGCGGCCTTTAAAATTCTGTCTTTTTTTTGTATGTTAGGTATTTTCATAATAATGTGCCTTGATGTGGGTCTGTTGTAATTTTGTATATTTGGAGTTCTAGAAGCCTCTTGTACTTGGTTTTCCATTTCATTCTTCAGATTTTGGAAATTTTCTGATATTATTTCATTGAATAGATTGTTCATTTCTTTGGTTTGTTTCTCTAAGCTGTCCTCAATCCCAATAATTCTTAAATTTGGCCTTTTCATGATATCCCATAATTCTTGTAGATTCTGTTCATGATTTCTTACCATCTTCTCTGTTTGACCAACTTTGTTTTCAAGATTAAATAATTTTTCTTCAATGTCTGAGGTTCTGTCTTCCAGGTGTTCTATCCTATTGGTTATGCTTTGTATGGAGTTTTTTACTTGGTTTATTGTTTCCTTCATTTCAAGGATTTCTGTTTTTTTTTTTTTTTTTTTTCAGTATCTTTAACTTTGTATTGAAATGATCTCTTGCTTCCCGTATTTGCTCTTTTAACTGTTGATTGGTGCGATTATTTAATGCCTGCATTTGTTCTTTCATCTCCTCCTTCAATGCCTGCATTTGCTCTTTCATCTCCTCATTTGCTTCCCTGATTGTTTTAATTATGTACATTCTAAACTCCCTTTCTGACATTTCTACTGTGCTGTCATTGGGTTTTATTGATATAGTATCTAGGTTTGTTTGGGTCATTTTCTTCCCTTGTTTTCTCATATTGGTTAGATGTCAATGGCACTCTGAGATATTGCAGATTTCCTGTATTGGCTTATAGTGTCCCTATAGATTTCCAGTGTATCACTTCCCAGCCTTCAGTAGCCTGAAGTCTTGGAGGAACTTGATAATGCAGTGCTTCTGAAGAAAGCTGCCCCTAGCCTGCTACTGGTTCCAGGGCTTGGAGCTGGCTCTGTGCGGAAAGGCTCTCACTGGGGGACCTGCTCAGAGAAGCTGGCCCTGTGGGAGGAACCCACTGCCGGAGTGAGCAGGGCTACCTGGGGAAGACTCTAGCTGCCCTGCCCTGCTCTGATAAACTGCCCCTATCCGTGCCTGCCGCCCAGGCCGAGCTTCACCTGGTGGGGGAGACTCACCCCGTGGCTCTATTTTAGTCCAAGTCTCTCAATGTCTCCCCTTCTTGAATCCTGGGTTCTGGAGTGACTGGAGATGCAGTCACGCTCTAGTCTGCCATCTTGGATCACCCCGTGGAAAGAGCCTGTGGCTGGAGGGGGCAGGGCCACCTGCAGAAGTCTCTGGCTGCCCTGCCCTGGTCCCAGAGGCTGCCTGCAGGTCGGAGCTCTCCGTTGGCTTAGGGACTTGTGGCTGGCTCTGTGTAGAAAGGCTCTCACTGGGCAGTCTGTTCTGAGAAGCTGGCTTTGAAAGGCTCCTCCCGCCAGAGGTAGCCAGTCTGCTTGGGGAAGTCCCTGGCTGCCCTGTCCTGGTCCCTGAAGCTGCCTGCGGGCTGGAGCTCGTTGCACTGGCTCCGGGATTTGGAGCTGGTTCTGTGCAGAAAGTTTCTCACTGGGGGGCCTGCTCCGAGAAGCTGGAGAAGCTGGCCATGTGGGAGCAGCCCACCACCGGAGTGTGCAGGGCTACCTGGGGAAGACTCTAGCTGCCCTGCCCTACTCTGATATGCTGTCCCTATCTGGGCCTGCCACCCAGGCCAAGCTTCACCTGGTGGGGAAGACTCACCCCGTGGCTCTATTTTAGTCTGAGTCTCTCAATGCCTCCCCTTCTTGAATCCTGGGTTCTGGAGCGACTGGAGATGCATTCACCCTCTAGTCCGCCATCTTGGATTGCCCCATGGACTCCAGCTGTATTTTCTTGGGTGGTGTGAAAGGTTTAATTGTGCACACAGTAATTATATTGTGGTATGTACCATGTGCCAGACAATGTGTTAGGCTCTGAGAAGATAGGAGTAAACAAGATCCCTGTGGTCCCTGCCCTCAGTGGTACTAGTAGGAACCAGTAATGAACAGAACCTGGCTCCTGGACATAAGCATCAGGAACATTTGGTTGAGCAAGTTTGTTCTCTTTTAACTTATTTGCATGTGAATATTTTTAAAAAATATTTTTAGTTGTAGATGGACACGATGCCTTTATTTTGTTTATTTTATTTATTTTTAATGTGCTAGGGATTGAACCCAGTGCCTCACGCATGCTAGGCAAATGCTCTACCCATGAGCCACAACCCCAGTCCTGTATGTGAATATTTTAAGCTGATTCACTGACATATTACAAGGTCACTGGGAATTTTGCAAGCAGAAAGTTACTTCAGAATGCATTGGGCATCAGCAAAGTGTGACTTACTGTGTAAGCACAATGAAAAATAAATGCAGTCAACAAGGTGCTAGGACAAAATCAAACCTTGGAGAATCTATCAAGGTTCTTAGCTTCAGACAGTTTCTATTAAACAAAATCAAGACAACTTTGGGGAGAAAAATGAGTTCACTTAATTAATCATTTCTAATTATGCAATTAAAATTAATATGCATGATAAATGACTCCACAGAAATATCGAGGAACTGTAAGTATTCAGGGGCTGATTGCCTTATTTTGGGTAGTTTACATGACTGATATCCTCTTAACTGTAAACACTCCAGGAGAAGGATCCTAGAACTGCATAGAATGACTTTTTAAGTTTTTGCTATATAAACTACACATTAAAAACGTGGCAAGAACGTAAATGTTGTGGTGTATAAAAAGAATAACAACCAAACAAACAAACAAAAAAAGAAACTGCAATCTCCATCTAGAGATAAATATTAATATATCCTATTAAGCTAAAATTGTTCAGGTCCTGCCTAATAACTTTATTTAAAAAGAAATTGGAATTTGAACATATCTTGACTGATGGAAAAATGGGATCCTGACAAAACCAGTTTATAATTGTCTTTATTTTAAAAGGCAAAAATATTTAAATAATTTTAATTTTGTGCGTACCATGATAAAGTTTACAGTTTCCACTGATATATATACTACTTAGTCATGCAAGTATAGATTTGTCTTGCAGAATCATACATTTAACTAGTTTACAAAATGTCAACTGCCATCCAGTGCTACTAATAGTAACAACTACTATGTCACTAGATTTATTAGATGATTCTGTTTTAGAAGTTCCTTTCATCCCCACAAATTCAGAACGTCCAGTTGGACATCATTATAATACCTTATCAAATTAGTTTCTAGCTGTTATTTTAAGTGGTTTAAGATTAAGTAACCAATTTCTGATTTTCACATAAAATGTACAACATTTTCCTCAATGAAAATGTATGACACCTGCATAACCTGCTTGCCTGTCTCTTCTCCTTCTTTTATTGATTTTAAAAACGAATGTCATAGGATATCTTGTCTAACCAATCCACACAGTCTTAGTTTTTTCCTGTGTGTTTTTTCTGCCAAAATCCATGGTGAGTAACCAGAGAAATGGAAACAAACTGTAAGGTCACCACAGATTGGTTTGTTGTTGTTGGGTGATACTGAGTTTGAAACAGAGTTCTCAGAACCTAGGTCCTTGTTTTTGGCAGCTGATAAGAATAAATGCTCCCAAATGCATATGTTCCTGTAAACCTTTCTGGTGATGAACTTTCACTTTGTGAGATGTGTTTTTACTCAAGACCTCCTGCAAAAGTTTTTCTTAATAGTTCATCTTCTCTGTCCAATATGCATCCTCAGTTTATTTCCATGTCTTTGAAATGCAAAGGACTTTCAAACTTCAGCCATTCTCCATTTCTTTTTGGGTTTTGTCACAGTGGCTGGACTGAACTCTTTTACTGGAACTCTTCACCCTCCTCTGTAGCTGTCATGCAGATGGTGTGTCCCAGTAGTTATGGTGGTACATGAACTTGGACTAGTCCATGGGTGATACTGATAAAATTTCACAGTTCTCTTTCAAGTCCGTTTTATTTGTCTGAATTTTTCCAAATAGTTAATTTCATTTGAATAACCTTTTACTGTCTTAAAATTGCGTATCTCATTAATAAAAGAGGTTGAAGGAGAAGTTGTTTTCTGAGTGGAGCTGCATTCTGAGGAAGACTTAGAAACATGAACTTGGTCTCTCATTTCACTGGAAGGCCTGAAAAAACAATAGGAAATGTCTCTGCTGGGAGTACTTCTGTTGCTAACATTGGTCGACCCACTGATATCTTAATGTTTCTACAACTCTCATTAATCTGTTTCCTGGCATCACTATGTACTTTTCTGACAGGCACATCACTTACTCTGAGAGAAGGTGAAGGTCAGGGATTCGTCCAGTTTCTGTACTTTGTTTAGGCTTTTTTTTTTCCAGTGTTGCCATGACAGATATGGAGCTAGGAGGCCCTGAAACTTCATTATTTTCCTTTTTGGGGGAAAAAAAAAATTATCAGTGATGGATTCAGAGCAACCGTAAAAAATGACTCCAAGAGTTTCATCATAGAATCCAAACTCTTCCAGTCACTTGGCTTTTGATCTTGTTGAAGCGCTACAGAAGATTCTTTGTGCCATTTTTCTTTCCCAGTGGTATCAAAAGAAGTTCCCTTGGAAATTCAGTTTTTAGTCTTAGTGTTGGACACTGCAGCTTCTCCTTTACTTGTGAGTGTAGTGTTTATTTTCTGATTAGAAATATTTAGGTTATTTCATTTTGTCATCCTAATCTAAGGGGGTCATACTTTGAATCCCCTTTCATTAAGTGAGATGACATCTGCCTTGCTGATTGTAGTTAAAGTAATGTTGTGTATATATTATGGTTCAGATAGGAGATGTCCCCCAAAGCTTATGTGTGAGGCAGTGCAAGAAAACTTAGAGGTAAAATGATTGGGTTATGAGAACTTTAATCAGTGCATTAATCCTCTGATAGGTATTAACTAGGTACTAATTTTAGGCAGGTAGGGAGTGGCTGGAGGAGGTAGGTCATTGGGGGAGTGCCTTTAGGGTATATAGTTTGTCCTTGGTGAAAGGAGAACTCTTTTTGCTTCCTGGTGCCATGTTTCCTGATACTTTGCTTCATGACACTCTTCCTCCATGATGTTCTCTCACACTTTGGGCCCAGAGCAATGGAGTCAGCCATCTATAGAAGACCTCTGAAACCATGAGCCCCCAAATAAACTTGTCCTCCTCTAATTGTTCTTGTCAGGTCTTTTGGTCACAGCAGCTAAAAAGCTCACTAAAACAACATGTCTGTCTTGTTCAAGTGGCTTTTCAGAGTAACAGGATCTCTAAGGGTTACTAGCTAGTAACATTCCTAAGATAATGTTTGGAGTAATCTATTCATTTTTAAGTTAATCTTATTATATTCTTTGAAACAACAGAATTCAGCTTGGAGATCCTGTTTTAAGTCTTACTTATGGAATATTTGGCCTTGGTGGTGTTCAAAGGAATTAAGTTTTGGCACTTTTAAGTACAAACTTAGGACAGTTCCCACAGAAGGCCTTTCTTTGGCCTTTATCTCAGTATTGCCAGCTTTGACCTTAAACCTTGCATATCAATGGCAATCTTCCTTCAAAAATTAAAAGCATTTGTCTCTTTTTTCTTTTAATTTTATTAAGCCCATATTCCAGGTTGGCTATTTCACGAAAGCAGCAAAACAGAGCTCACATCTCAGGCTTATGATTATAGGATTTATTGGGAGCTTATGCAGAGAACAAGGAAATGAACATGGGGCTGGTCATGGTGAATTACTTACCACTGCATAATTGTCAGGCATCTTGCTTTGATGATGATCCTGTTAAAATGACATTTTGAATTTCTGGTCATGGTGACGAGGGGGTGCTTCATTAAAACTGTAGGACCATGGCTATAGAACACCACTATATCATGCCCCCTGATTACCACATAAAAGTCATCACTTCTGTTCTTTGATTTCTTTAAACAGATTCCCCTCATGAAAGACTACAATGAGAACCTTGCTATTTAAAGCATGTCTAAGACCAGTATTACTCAGGAGACTGTTAGAAGTGTGTAGTCCAAGCCCCACTCCAGAACTTCTCATTTAGTATCTGTATGTAAATATTAAGGTTTACACTGATTTCAGAGAAAACCATTTTCTTTTCCCCTGTATTGCTTGTAGATACAAAATTGATGGATTCAGCTGGGATCAGAGCTGAATTTTCTGTTCAGCAGCTGACCAGAAAATTTCAGGGTTCCATTTGTGTTTCGTTTTTGGTGCTCTGTGCCTGAAGTGACCTGTTTCTTTAAAGCTCTTAAATCAGTGAACAATGCAGCAGGTGGCCCATAGAAACCTTATCATGGCATCTGCAGTATGTATAGTCCTAAAAGGGGTCTTTTGGGAATTTGAAGTAGAATAAGAACTAGATTTCTTCTGTTGGATTCTCTTAAAACCTGAAAGTAACCTTGCTATGTTAGGCATTTGATTTATTTTGTTGAAATGTCTGGGGAAACTTCATAAATGATTTTGACTTGGGAGATTTTCCACTTGGAAGTTAGTATGGCATTCATTGGTATCAGAGCTGCTGACCAGCCTGCTACCACCCTGAAGACCTGAGCACCTGGACCACCTGGGGATGCGTCTCAAACTGAGGTCCTGATTAGGTAACCGTTCTTGTGAAGCTGCTGGTTGCCTGGAGACAGCTGGCTGAAGATGAGAAAGCCTTCCTGTCTAGCAACTTCTAAAAGGCACCTATCTTCTTGCTCACTAAGGTAGAACAGCAGGCAGAGTAGCAGCTTGCACACCTGAGTTTAGTTTAATACTATGTGTTCTTGAGAGTTTGAATAAGTCCTGTAAACTCTCTGGGCTTCAGTATCTTTTTCCTCTAATGAGGGAATGGAACTCTGTTGTTTCCATCTGAGATTCTAAAAGTCTCCTTGTGATACTCCATGGAGACATCAGAATTTGAAGTCACTCTGTGCCTTTAATTAAAAAAAAAAATAATCCTACCCTTCAACAAGTTGTTGGACACATATTTCAGATTTTCACATGGACAAGTTTAAACTGACCTGTAGATATCTTGCTTTCCCAAAGATATAAAATTGATTGATGTAAGCATGATATCAGGGGACTTTAGAAGTGTCAAGAGTAGGCAAAATAATGGAGAGAGGAAATGAAGAAAGAATCCTTGAAACACAAGAATTAGGCATTGACTCCTCTGAAAAGGTCTTTTCAAAATGGTTTTAAAGGGAACCACACCTTTTTTATTTTTTTATTTTTTGGATCCAAAAGAGCACCTCTCTGGCCTAATAGGCAAGTTGTGGAAAGTTGAAATGTCTTATGAGATAGTGAGATTATGGTTGCCTAGTTTTTATAATTGTTTTGGATATATAATTGTACCTATTTAGCATGGAGGCATCACACCCATAAATATTAGATGATGACTGCCTGTTCCTGAATAAAATAACTTTCTAGTTCCTGATCCACGTTCCAAAGGCATCAAAACAATGCTGACTAAGGTCTCTTTCTTGAAGGTCAGTTTCAGGTGCTGAGCATCAGCCTGTGAGAATAGGTGTTGAAATAATCAACATAGACTGATGTGTGTGTGGAGAAGGCTGGAGTAGGGAGGAAGAGGCGATTCATCCGCTGTCCAGTTCCACCCTCTATCATTCCACATCAGATCATCCCATATACAGAACACTGGGCACAAAGACAGAAAGCCTGGTTTGTGTGCGCTGGGTGGTGCTGGTCATAAGAAAATCCACTGTACCATGAGAACAAAATGATTTAGGCTTAGAAGGTGATCATGTTGTGAAGAG
This sequence comes from Sciurus carolinensis, assembly GCF_902686445.1. Classification (NCBI taxonomy): domain Eukaryota; kingdom Metazoa; phylum Chordata; class Mammalia; order Rodentia; family Sciuridae; genus Sciurus; species Sciurus carolinensis. The sequence goes on from NC_062214.1 coordinate 99,024,055, forward strand.
AGACCTAGTCATTGGTAGGACCTGTGGGTCATAATGACAATGATATGCTCTTTCTCCTTGTGTGGATGAACATGGAGTCCTGTAATGTCCAGGGTCAGTGGTAGGATTCTCAGGACCCCTTGGTGTCATGGGTGATAACGATGCATGGAGCATGCACTCTGGGAAGAAATCTGGGAGCAAAACTCGGTGCACTAAAACAGATGTGTTTTGCTTGAGGAATGGGGAGGGAAAAGAAGGTGAGACTGCATAGATTGATAACAAACGGGTTCACCACTCAGGAGTCAAAGAATTTAGGAAGCAAAACATCGACTCAGTGGACTCGGGGGCTGTTATCTTTTAGCAAAATATTGGGAGTCTCTGGTGAGAGGAAGGGGAAGCCACAAAGGTGACCTGAAAAAATTAGAATCCAACCAAGTGGACCAGAGGCTTCACCTGACTGAACTGCATGGGTTCATACTTCAGTAGCCTCAGTTATCATGCCCTTTTCTCTTGCTGGTGATTTTATAAAGTGACAAGCCACATGAATGTCAAATAAACACTAGTTAGGGAAGAGCGTTAATTAGCTCCATCTTTGTCAAGATTGTGTACATCGGGCAAAGAATGAGATCACAGGGATAAGAGCGCTGTGAGCCAGCAGGCACAGACATTTTCCTAGGTTCTGCGACTTCCCATCTCCTAGCTGTGGTGGCTGCAGTGTAAACAGACCAAGTGCTCAAGAATGCACAGCACCTCACTTATTATTTCGCTCCATGGAAGGAAGGCCTCAGGATTGGAGGGACTACCTGTCTTATGCAGATTGTCTTGGGAAACTATCATCGCCCACCGCCCGGGGAGGCAATGATCACACGTACACCGTTCTTGGTCACAGGAACAAAAAACCCTTTATTGAGAAAGTGTCTAGATTACATAGAGAACATAAGCCTATCAGAGAGCAGACTACCAGGAAAGTCAGCCTATCAAGGAACAGTCTCCAGGCAGATACCAGGATCGCCTCATGTACAATAGCCAACCAGAGTTACTTCCTAAAACTTGTTTATGAGTGCAGCTATATCTGGCAAGCTGCCAGGCGCCATCTTAGAGATCAGGCCACCGTGCGGCTCTGGGGCCCTCAGAGCCCACCCCTGACAGGAAACCATTACTCTGGCTACCCTCTGTTGTCACCAAGCAGGCTTCATTCACCCAAAGAGGTTAGGAGAGAGACACAGGGGAATCAAGAGCTCTCTTACGTATTTTCTTCATTATAGAACTCATATACAAAATTTTTGGTATTTAAAATTTTAGAAACTAATAACCATTTCATGTGTATTCTATAGCTGCTAGTATTTGTTTTTGCGTGTTTTTCACATATAAGATATTCTACTTTTTAACTTTATATTAAATCATCTGTGATTTTACATTTTTACATGGCATCAATATAAGCAGGAGCATATTGTTCCAAAAAGACTTGATTTTTGAGATCTAGAGTGGCTGCTTTACAATGGTGTGATTTTGGGCAAGTCATTTGCATTCCCAGGACTTGGCTTTCCACATTTGCAAGATGAGAAAGTTGGACTAGAAGAAAGTCTCTGTTCAAATTAATGTTCTGTCATATTTCTGAAGTTGGGACTAAACTCAGGTTTTCTTTTCTTATGTCACATAACTGTAGCATGGAAAAAGATTTCAAAAGCAATAGAATTCAAATACCCTAGCCATTTAGTAATTCCTTTACAATATACTTGACAGGTGGTCCTTCCAGATTCTGCCCGGGGAATTTTGCCAGGGAACCTTGGTCTTTATGAAGCAGTCCATTCCTTGGTATGGAAGCCCAAACCATGAACTCATGCTTCCCTACTTTGAATTGAAATTGGCTTCCATGTAATTTCTTTCTCTGGTCCTACCTTTGTGTTGCAACAGCAGAGTTGGCCTAACTCATCTTACACTGAACCATATTTCTGATATGTCTCCTCTCCAGGAAAATATCCTTGCTTCCCTAAAAGATCTCTAAATGATGTCATAGATTTGTTGATCATTCAGGATTTATTCTTTGCTTCATCTCCAGTTGTGGTCAATCCTCTGAAATTGAACCCTGTTGAAAACATATGTAGTCTGATCATCACAAGGCACTTTGCAATCATTTCCTTTTTTCATCTGGATATCACAATTTCAATGATGCAGCATAGTCACATAAAATTTTCACAGCTGGATTCTGTTGTCTCATATGAAGCTTCCAGTCAAAACTTTCTCAATGTGATTCGTGTGCTCTTACTCTCTCACTCTCTAAACATGAACAGCTGTACATAATTTTTTTCTTTTTAGCCCAAATAGAAAAAGGTACACACATCACTGCAAAATTTCTGGCTGTTCATTTTGGTCCATGCTTCCAGCCTAATGAGGGAGATTTTCAAATTTGGATTCTACTTTCATCTGTGTTATTTGCAAATTAAATCGGCATGCTATCTAAACCTGTATCCAAATTGTTTGACAGTGGTAGCAAGTTAGGACCAAGGATACAACCTTGTGATTCTTTCCCATCAGAGGGAGCGGTTACCATCTTGAGATGATTTCCTGGTTGTTTTGTCCTATTAAAAGTAGTTCAAGCCAGGCACCATAGCGCACATCTGTAATCCCAGTGACTTAGAAGGCTGAGGCAGGAGGATCATGAGTTCAAAACCAGTCTTGGCAAAAGTGAGTCGCTAAGCAACTTGGTGAGACCCTGTCTCTAAATAAAATAGAAAATATGGCTGGGGTTGTGGCCCAGTGGTTGAGTGCCCCTGAGTTCAATCCCCAGTTACGCCTCCCCCCCCAAAAAAAAGGGTTCAAGAATCAGAAAGAAAAGGGTTGCATTTAAGCTAGGGATCCTCTAGGCAGCTGATGGGTACCTCCATATGAAATTAATGCCAATTTGTTATTAGTCAAGGGGGAAGAAAAGAGTAGGTACTACCGAGTCAAGCCAGTGTGGCTTCAGGAGTGGCTAGTTTTGTGTGTGTGTGTGTGTGTGTTTTGTTTTGTTTTGTTTTTTGTTTTTTGATCTGGGCACCAGTAATATAGAAAATTGAAAGGAGAAAAATTTCCTAAATATTCAGGGGAAGCACATTTTCCAAAGCCAAGAGAAAGTTAATTCATTGCCATGATCCAGAACTTCATATTTAGTGGAAATGAGATTGGAAAAGTACTGGTTAGTAAGGTTGTGCAGATCTTTCTTGGAGAATAATCATTTGCTCTGCCAAGCAGTGTCTCCCAAACATTTTTGTCAGAGGTGCTGTCTCTTCTGAAGAAAAAAATTAGTTTATAGAGGTAGAGCTATGGTCCTCCAGGATAGGAGTCACCTTATCTGGAGAGTTTAAGAAGGGATATATTTTGCTTGATAAGCAACCTGCTAGTTTCCTTGTACTTTCCTCTTAACTACAACTTTAGTTCTGTATAGTGGAGAGAAAGAGTCTTCATGTAGATTGGGGGTATTTTATGTAATCTTCATGTGTGTTGGGGGTATTTTATCCTGAGAAAATCCAAAAGATCTGGGAGTTTTAGGGCTATATGGATGCCTTTTATGAAAGCATTAAGGGGAATTTACACTGCAACTTTTGTTAGTAGATATTTTGTTTCCCTAATGTTAGTAGTAAAAAATAAAAGGATTTCAATGTTTTGGGAGAGGGTGGCAGGAAATTCAATGAGAGGACTGCATATACTCTATTACTCTGTAGCCAGTTTTCACATAGAGAAATCTTAACCTTTGAAAATGATAATGCTGGAAAGAATAGGAAAGTTGCTGACCATCTGGGATCTTTAGGGAATAATAAATGGAGACTCTTTCATAGAAAGAAGTGTTAGAGTTTGGAGGTACTTAAAAATAAATTGGAGGTTGCCTTACATTTTTTTAACCTCTTTAGTTTATCAGATATTAGATTTTAGACATCATCAGCTTAATCCTTCTTATAGATGAGAGATTGAAGCCTAAAGAGATGAAGTAACTTTGCCAATGTGATGAAGCTGCATTGTCTCACATGTGAGCTTTTGGGGGACACCTCACATCCAAACCATAACAGGAGAAATGTAATCCAGAGCCCAGTTTTCCAAGTTTTTAGACTGGTCCTGTTCGCACCTGCTAGACGGCACCATACCATTTTCCATGTCTTCCTTTCCTGTTCTATGCTTATAGTTCCTCTTAAGCCAGAGCCACAGCAGAACAGAAAGGAATGGAATCTTTTCTTGTGCTAGCGGATGGCATCATAGCCCGTGAGGGCCACCCTCTGATCACCCTTACTCTGTTCTCTTCAGTTCTCACCCCTGCCAGTCCTGGGTTTCCACTTAGACAAGACTTGGGCTGAATGACTGAAGTTCAATATAGAAACTTTTAATTTTAAGGTCTGCCCATCCCTTTATTTTTTTGCACATTTGAAAAGAATTTTCTATAAGTTTTTGGAATATATACAGTCCTTGGAATATATACCCTTTGTAGCAAAACCTATAGTTGTGGGGAGAAATGTGAAACAACAAAGGACTGTGGGTTATCCTAGAATAAATGCTAAGCAGATGGTGGGTCAAGCTAAGAATCTGCATGTTTACTGCTACTTGATTAACTTTATTGTGCCACACATTGCTTAGATAATAAAGCACCTTATGTGTTCTGTAGTTTTCTTTCCAAATTAAAAAAAAGTCTGAGTGTTGCTTCTGCAGTGGACAGTTTTGACCTTCTTTCACTCATTTTGGGCTATGTAACATTCGTCACGTGTTGCAGGATCAGTTCTGTTGGTACACACATTGGAAAGGGTGAACATTTTGGAAAATATCTTCCCATTGATGCTCTGTAGTTATGACTTACCTCCTGTTACTCCATGTGAGGTGTCCCCCAAAAGCTCACATGTGAGACAATGCAGGAAGTTTCAGAGGAGGAATGATTGGGTTGTGAGAGACTTAACCCAATCAGTGAATTGAATCCTGATGGGATTAATTGAAGTGGTAAGGGAGGAGATTGGAATTGGGGCATGGCTTCGGGATACATATTTTGTATCTGGAGAGTCGAGTCTCTCTCTCTCTCTGCTTCCTGATGATGTGAGCTGCTTCCCTCTGCGACACTCTTCTGCCACGATGTTCAGTTTCACCTTGAGCCCTGAGGAATGGAGCCAGCCTTCTATGTACTAAGACCTCTGAATTCGTGAGCCCTCAAATAAGCTTTTCCTCCTCTGTAATTGTACTGGTCAGATCATTTAGTCACAGCAGTGAAAAAACTGACTAAAACACCACCCTTTTGGAATTGGTCATAAAGGGGCTTCCTGGAGTCTACAACTTCAAAGGTACTTAGTGATCATCAAATTCCACACCTTCACTTTACAGATGGGGAAAGTAAGACCTGAAGATTTAAGTGGCCTCAGGTGATTCACATTTATTGGTGTAAGGGAGAAAAATTTTGTTCCACAAAGTTCTGATGAATTCCATCTTTTTATTCTAGGTTGCTCCCATTTATGGCCAACTAAGGGAGAGATTCCTGAAAAGACCATTGTCACTTACAGTAAAGGCAGAGAACCCTTAGGGTTGACACGTCTTTCCCATCTACTCAAGAGTTGGTTGTGGTTTCTAGTTCCACCACTTTCTACAAGAGGGTCCCTGAGAAAGTTTCTGAATGCACTGGGAAGTCAACTCTTTGCATGCAGATTAAACTAACAGTTTTGCAAGGTTGTTTTGACAAACTAAACAATATAAGTGGAAAGACCTCTTATCAACAGACATTTAATTCATGGCAGCTGCCTGATAGCTCTCCCTATAATCATTATGCACTGGATGATTGTGGTTCTGTTGGAGGCTTGTGCTCTCCAGAAGCACCTTGGGGCCAGAGCAGATGGCAGCAGGGGTTTGGTCCCCCAGGAGACTTCTAGGCTGAAAAGAAACTGAAAAAAGTTTCTTTTTTTCAGTGAATCCAGTTTCTCTTATGGTTGGAATAATCTCTGAAGAGGATCCTTCAAAGGTAAATATTGTGATCCGGTCTTACTGGATTATTAATTACCTTTCACTTTGCTTCCAAGAAGTGGTGGCAACAATACCATTCATTAACTTTCAGTTTATTAGTAGCCTCTCACATATAGGAACAGCCCCTACCTTCTGTTAATTTTTCTGTGCATCAATGTACTCTTGGCATTTATAATCTGTTCAGTTTTATGTGCTATTATTGAGGCTTAATTTTTTTCAAGTTTTCTGTTTCTTCTTTCTTGAGCAAAATTTTAGAAAATAACTTTTTTGTATTTCATTTTATATTTACCTGCCTTGAGGAAACACAGAGTATCATATATTTTAATTAAAAATATTTTCTACATGATATCTACAAAAAGACACTGTGGGTTCTGAAGAAAAAAAATTATGCCAAGATGGTTCCTAGCAGTTTAGTTAGAGTCCCATTTAAGCTTTGTACTGAACTAGGTTCCTTTGAACACACTTGATGGTGGAATTTTCTGTAGTAGGAGATGGAAAATGTAGTCCTTAATAGATAGTAAGTCAAGGGCTAAGATTCCAAGGCCAGAGAATGAAACCATATGGCATAAACATGAGAAATACTCATTTGTTATCATTCTTTTAGGAATGGACCCATTTACTTGCTCATTTCTTTTAGTTTTACTGAACCAGAACCAGGCCTGTATTTTCCCATTGCACAGTATGCTAATCACTGATACAGGGGTTACTAAAATAGTTTATTTGCAAGGTGGCCAAGTATGGTGTTGGGAGACCCAAGTCCCAAATCTGCCTCCCTAAGGATGGTGTTTGGGATCTTTATTGGATAAAGAAGCACAGTGATTTAAAGCAGGAGGAAAGGTGATTGAGGTGAAGTAATCAGTCGTCTGCACATGTATAATCAATCTTAATGGCTCCTCATGGGTTGCATATTTAGAAAATGGCTATGTTAGCATAATGTGAGGGTGGAGTTTTCAGCCTGCTGATGTCAAAACGTCACCCATTGAACACCTGCACAGGCCTAAGTGAAGTTTCTGGTTCTGACAGAATCACTTTCAATTTCCTGCAAAGTAAGCCATGGCAACCATTCTCAATACTCTCACATCAGAAGTGTTATCTATATAAAGTTAGTAGTAGACTAATGATATAGCTCAGGTATGTGACCTACAGAATTAGGGATTTTTTTTTTCAAGACCAACTAAAAGCAAATAACTAAGGGGGACCTCAGAGATTCAGTCAGAGAAGTCATACATACAGAGAGATGATTAGTATAACTGGGACGAGGCTAGCTCTGTTGGCTGATAATTATGAATTAGAATTCTGTTCTCCCATGGAGTTTTGGAGACAGAGGTCATGTTCTTTGGATGGTTACATTCTTAAGAATGGCTCTCAGGTCCTTGAGAGATGCTTCTGAGCTACAAAAGATACATATTTATAAATGTAAGTTCTTTTGTTAGTAAATGCCCAGCGGATGGCTGAGGTCCATCGAGTGTGGGCTTGCTTTTACTGCCTTAATGAAATATTCAAGGGCTTCTATATGAAAAATGCCATGTGTGGGTACTTGGAAAACAGGTGAGTCAATCGTGAATGTTATGTTTCTTTATAGGGGGCAGAGAGTCTGGCCATTTCTGTATTTTTGTTTGTCAAAAACAAATACAAGGTGGGCACTGTGGCACCTGCCTGTAATCCCAGTGGCTTGGGTGGACAAGGCAGGAGGATCACAAGTTCAAAGTCAGCCTCAGCAAGGTGCTAAGCAACTTGGTGAGATCCTGTCTCTAAATAAAATACAAAATAGGGCTGGGGATATGGCTCAGTGGTCAAGTGCCCTGAGTTCAATCCTCGGTACCCCAAACAAAAACAACAACCCGCCCCCCACAAATACAATACCTTATACCTTGTCTTGGGAATACTGTTCCCATATAGACGGGCTCATAAAGGAAGAATAACCTTACCTGCCAGTGTGTGGCTTAATCCTCACTAAGAAGTAACTCGTTTGGTACATTGACTTTTTAACAGAAAATCCTTTATCCTTTCCCTGACATTATGCACTAAGTGTGTATACTGGAAATGGTACTGGTAAACTGGTGACAGATCATCGAATGGCAACATAGAAGTTGTAGTTCTATTGGCCAGAAACAGAAAAATAACATTGGCGGAGGGAATGGTCAATAAGTTTATTATCAGTATCTTAAAATGATTGTTAGCACTCAACTTTTGATGATGATAATTTAATATTTAGTTTATTTGTAAAATGTGGCCAAATGCAAAAGTAATATAAAACTATTGGAAAAATTAAAAATAGGCAAAAGCTAAAAACACTTACCATTCTATAACCTGAAGATCAAAAAACTATTTGGTTTAGCATCTATAAAATTGTACCCATACTATAAATACACATTTGTTCATAAATATGCAGCACCGTTATTTTATTTTTTTATTAGAGCATTATAGTTGCACATAGTAGTTGGGTGCCTTTTGACAAAATCATACATGCAAGGAATTTGATTTCACTCTCCATTTCCCCTCCTTTCACTTCCTTCTTCCCTCCCCCTAATCTTCCTCTTCTTTACTGATCTACCTTTTGCTCCTTTATTTTCAGTTGGTACTTTCTACATATACATAAAGGTGAAATTTCCTATGGTACATTTATGTGTGCATATAACATGATTTTTCATTCTGTATTTCCTTCCCTTTCCCACCTGTCTTCCCTCCCTCTGATGTTTCCTGTATATTTATGATATCTGTTGCTCCCCTTGTGTTCTTTCCCTTATTTTGGTCTAGCCTCCATATGTGACAGAACACATTTGACCCTTGATTTTCCCAAATCTGGCTTAACTCACTTAGCATACATGTTCTCCAGTTCCATTCATTTACCAGTAAATGCAATTACTTCATTCTTTTTGATTGAGTAAAACTCCATTGTGAACATGTATCACATTTTTGTGATCCATTCATGTATTGACAGGCATCTGGGTTGATTCCATAATTTGGCTATTGTGAATTGTGCTGCTTAAACATGGAATTGGCTGTCACTATAGCATGGTGATTTTTATATCTTTTGGGTAAGCACCAAGGTGGGGAATAACTGGGTCATATGGTGGTTCCATTCCTAGTTTTTTGAGGCATCTCCACATTACTGTCCAGAGTGATTGTACTACTTTGCAGTCCCACCAACAATGTATGGGTGTACTTTTCCCCCACTTCCTCACCAGCATTTATTAGTGCACTCTTGATAATTGCTGTTCTGACTGGAGTGAGATATTAGTGTAGTTTTGATTTGCATTTCCTTGATTGCTAGAGATGGTGAACAGTTTTTCATGTATTTGTTGCCCATTCTTTTGAGAAATGTCTGTTTAGTTCTTTTGCCCTTTTATTGATTGGGTCATTTGTTTTCTGATGTTGAGTTTTTCTGAGTTCTTATGTAGTGTGGATGTTAATCCCCTGTCAGAGTAGCAGCTAGCTGATAAAGATTTTTTTTCCCATTCTGTAGGCTCTTTACACTCTTGTTTCCTTTGCTGTGAGGAAGTTCCATTTGATGGTATTCCACTAATTGGATTTTTTGGTTTTATTCCTTGAACTTTAAGGGTCTTGTTTAGGAAGTAGGTGCTAGCACCTACATAATGGAGTGTTGACCCTATGTGTTCTTATGGCAATTGCAAGATTTCTAGTCTAATTCCTGAGTATTCAATCAATTTTGATTTGACTCTTTTGCAGGGTGAGAGAGAGATAGGGATCTAATTTAGTTCTTCTATATATGGATATTCAGTTTTCCCTACACCTTGCTAAAAAGACTGTCTTTTCTCCAACAAATATTTTTAGCACCTTTGTCAAATATCAGATGGCAATAAGTATGTGGGTTTGCATCTGTTTCTTCTATTCCATTGGTCTTCATGTCTACTTTAATGCCAATACCATGCCGTTATTGCTATTATGGCCTTTGTAGTATAATTTGAACTCAGATATTGTGATGCCTCCTGCATTACTCTTCTTGTTCAGAATTGTTTGGACTATTCTGGGTCTCTTATGCTTACCAAATGAATTTAAGGACTATTTTTTCTAGTTATGTGAAGAATGTCCTAGATATTTTTATGGGGATTACATTGAATCTGTATAACGTGTTTTGGTAGTATGGCCAGTTGGGAAAGAGAGAGCAGCTGCAGTTCTTGTGAGGATTTCTACTGGGGATGCCAAGTGGTAAATCCTCACAAGCACTACAGTGGTTTGAATTTGTTTCCTCAGTGACTAATGATGTTAAACATCTTTTTACGTATTTGACATTTTCTCATAAAGACTTTAGGGAAGCGTCAAAATCTTTATCCCCTCCCCTTTTTGGTGGAGGTTGTTTTCTTATTATTTAATGAGTTTTGAGTGGTCTTTTTGTATTCTAGATACAAGTTCTTCACCAGAAATGTGATTCGTAAATATTTATAAACATTTTCTTCCAGTTTGTGACTATTTTTCTTTTCTTAAAATGTCTTTTGAAGGTCAGAAGTTCTTGGTTTTGATGAAGTCCCAGTTTATCCATTGTTTTCTTTCCTGTGAGGATCATGTTCTTGTTGTTGGAAAAGTCATTTTTGTACATAGTCTAGGTATAGAATTGAAGTTTTAAAAAAGAACATGACATTGTTTTAGCACCAATTATTGAAAAGACTATTCTTTCTTGGTGTCTTATTTGAAAATCAACCATATTATTTGTCTATCTATTTCTGCACTCTGTTTATAGGTCTAATTTTTCAACCCTTATTCCTATATCACACTGGTACTATTATAAATGATACTTAAAACATTCTCATTGTTCATTGACAGTGCATAGGTATGACTAATCCAGGTAAAGTAAGGTATTCAGTCTTATGTCATTAAGTAGATGTTAGCTGCTAATTAGCTATTAGTAGAATTTCTGTAATGCCTTTTATCATTTTGAGAAAATTTCCTTATTCTATTCTTGTTTTCTGAGTATTTTTTTCCTGCACAGTCTTAAATTTTGTCCAATGCATTTTCTGCATCTATTGAGATGATCATATTGTTTTTCTCCTTTAAACTTTTGATATTGCAGATTACATTATTTTTTAATGTTTAACCACCCTAGCATTTCCTTGGTATACCAGGCTTGGTCAAGAAAATTTATAATTTTTATAAATTATTGAATTGATACGCTAAAATTTTGTTAATCTAATTTTTATGATCATAGAGAATTTCTGTAGCTTCCTTTCATTATTAAAATGTTGCATCCTAGAAGGAATTGGGAAGTATGCCTTGTTTTCAGTTTTGTGGAAGAGTTTGTATAGATTTGGTATGTGGTATTTTTTCCTTCAGTGTTTGGTAGAATCTGTTAATGAAACCACATGGGCCTAGAGTTTTCTTTATAGGAAAGTTTTAAAATATTTCAATTTCTGCATTAGATGTAGTACTATATGGGTTAATTATTTCTTCAGTGCATTTCTGTAATTTGCATCTTGAATTAAATATATTATTTAAGTTGTTAAAATTTTTGGCATAGAGATTTCATAATAGTTCTCTTTGTTGTTGTGATGTCTGTGGACTCTGTGGTACCCCCTTCCTAATTCATGACATTGGTAATTTGTGTGTTTTTTTTTTTCCTTACTAGATTCATCTAGCTAGAGTTTTATAAAACTATCAATTATTCTTAAAGAATGTCTCTGGTTTCATTAATTTTCTATATATTTTTGTTCCACATCATTGATTTCTCTATATTTCCTTTTGTTTAACTTGCATTTACTTTAGCAATTAAGTTACCAAGTAATTACTAAGTAATTTTGTTACAAAATAGTTGGACTTTAGTCTAACTTTGAAAATTATCCTAAAATTACATACTACTTTGACCTTCTTTCCCAATTTATTTTGTTTCCCAGTTTTTTATTGTGAATACAGATACAATAAAATTTACTGTCTTAATCATTTTTAGATGATTTAGATGTTGGGCAACCATCACCACATCCATTTCCACACATTTTTATCAACTCAAACTGAAACTATGCACATTAAATAATAATTCCCCCCCTCCATCAGTCCCCAGTAACCATTGTTCTACATTTGGTCTCTGAATTTGACTCTAAGTACCTCATATAAGTGGAAACATCGGGATCTTTCTGTGACTTGACTAGTTTCATCTGTGTTGTAGCATGTGTCAGCATTTCCTTTCTTATTAAATTTGGACAGTATTCCATCTATTACATAACACATTTTGCTTACTCACATTTGTCAGTAGATATTTAGAGTGCTTCCATATTTTAGCCTTTGTGAATAACACTCCTATGAATATGGTTGTACACATATTTCTTTGAAACCTGCTTTAATTTTTTGCCCAAAGTTGAATTTCTCTATCATATGGTAATTCCTTTTTTAATATTTTGAGAAAGTACCACACGCTCTTCCACAGCAGCTGAACCATTTTATATTTCCTCCAATAGTGCATGAGGCTTACAGTTTTTCCATGTCCAAGTCAGTTTTCTGACTTCCTGTTCTGGTATAGACTGATTGGATATAGATTTCTAGGTCTACAGTTTTGTTTTCTCATGATTTATGATGTTTCTGACCTTCTCTCCCCCTTTGATTCTGTCTGCCTTCTTGGATACCATGTATCCTTGATTTTAAAATTCATATTTTGTTTTTGGAATAGGTCCTTAAGTAATCTTGTTAGAAAATATGTTTGAGAAGAAGCTGGGTGGACACACCTATAAAACCAGCAATTAGGAGGCTGAAGCAGGAGGATTGCAAGTTTGAGGCCAGCCTTGGCAACTTTGACTCTGTCTCAAAATAAAAAATAATAATAAAGAAAGCTGTGAAAGAGCTAATGGTAGAGCACCCCTGGGTTCAATACCTAGTGTACATGGGGTGGAAAATAGAGAAGAAAAAGTGGGTAGGCGATAATGTTGAGTCCTTAAATATTGTTTTTCCTCTATTCTGATTTCAGTTACAACAGGAGAGTACACTCTGGCATGCTAACTAACCCATTTCAAAGGCCTAATTATTCCTAGTGGTCAGCATACTTTTTAAAAGCACTTGTGTTTTAGCCTGGGCATGGTTACACTGCTGCTGCTTTCCTTAAGCAATACTTAAGCAATATGGCCATGGGCCATTATTTTTAGTGACTTCCTAGTAGACTGTTAAGTTTATCTACTTAAAAGTTATCAATGGGATCTAAATTTTAGTAAAATTTCTTCCTATCAGAAACTGTGCAATGATGAGCATTCTTATCCTTAAATAATTTAATTTCTAACTTTTCTGTTGAGATTTCTATGTGCCAGGATCCATGTATTTTGTATGTATGTATTACATTTCATGTAAGAACCCTGGGACGATGTTTACTATTTCTATGTTCATTTTATAGATGAGGAAACTGAGGCACAGGGAGGATACATGGCTTATACAGGAGATGCAACTTGTAAATAGCAAAGTTAGGATGTGAATTGAAGCAGTTTGACTCCAGAGTCCCTGATCTTAACCCCTTTGCTGTATTTCTTTAACATAAATTCCTGTAAATGGAATTGAGGGGTCACAGAGATAGGGTTCTATTTTTATTTTTTGCAATTATGTGTCAATCAAAAATAAAAAGGACAGAAGTACTGGTAATTATTTACTAGCACATAAGCAATAGAACTTTAGTGATAAGGTAATCTGGAGTTTTGAGTTTTATAATGAAAAATCCAGAGTCTGGTTCAAAGATAGCTCAGAGGGATTCAAGGAGCTAAAGGACCTAGCTCTAAGAGTTCAAGGAATCCTGTCCACTTACAGTTCTGTAGAGGAAAATTGCTCTCTGTTAGCAAAAGTCAATTTATCCTGTCTGACTTGTGAGCTTTATGCTGTCCTGTCTATTTCCTAGAGAGGGAGGTAAAATAAGCAGAATAAAAAATGAGAACTATAGCCTTGCAATCACACCATGTTCTAGAGGCAATTGGAACACCTCATCTGAACTCAAGCTTGTAGCTGCCACTTTAAAAGTATAATCTGCATTTATATATATATATATATATATATATACACACATATATATATATGTACTAGTGTTTTGTAGGACCTAAGGCAGAGAAATGATATTAACAAAGGCCATAAGAACACATCACTCAGTGATCTGATGTATATACTGAGATTATGCAGTCATTTAAGAAAGTTTATAGCTGAATTTACCTTTTCTTTTTCTTTCTTTTTTTTTGGAGAGGGAATGAAGGAGGATTTGAATGACTATTATTTATTTATTGGAGTTTCTGCTGCCAGATTTCCGCATGCCAGGAGATGAAACTTTCAGAGGCTTATGCTATAAAACTGTTGCAATTATTAAATAATTTCTGCTATTTCTATTTATTTGTTATCAGCCATTTGGTAGCAGTAGAATGCTATTGAAACTGAAGAAAAAGGAAATCCCATTATATACCATCTAATTAAAAAGTCATTTGGAAGGGTTATTGTTCAAAAATGTGCAAATTAAGATTCCCCAGGAAAGTGTATTTCCAGGGAAGCAGTCATGACCAGGAATACCATCACCAATTCCCACCTTTTCCTTTTTTTTTCTTATTTAAATCAGTGGATTAAAAAGTCATTTTATTTTATCTTATTTTATTTTTGTTTTCAGGCTTATTTTTATTTTTAAATATTTGTTCTAATTAGTTATACATAACAGAACACATTTTGACACATTGTACACAAATGGAGTACAACGTCTCCTTCCTCTGACTATACATGGTGCAGAGTCACATCAGTCATGTGATCATACATGTGTATAGGGTCGTAATGTCCAACTCATTCCACCATCCTTCCCACTTCACACCCTCTCCCCTCATTCCCCTCTGCCCAATCCAAAGTTCCTTCATTCTTCCCTACCTTCCCCCTGACCACCATCATTATAGATCAGCATCCACTATCAGAGAAAACATTTGACTTTTCTTTTTTTTTAATTTGGCTTATTTTGCTTAGCATGATATTCTCCAGCTCCATCCATTTACCTGCAAATGTCATAATTTCATTCTTCTTTAAGGTTGAGTAATATTCCATTGTGTATATATACCACATTTTCTTTATTCATTTATCTGCTGAAGGCACCTTGGTTGGTTCCATATTTGAGCTATTGTGAATTGAGCTGCTATAAACATTGATGTGGCTGTGTCACTGTAATATACTGATTTTAAGTCCTTTGGGTATAAACTGAAGAGTGGGACAAATGGTGGTGCATTCCAAGTTTTCTAAGTAATCTCCATACTGTTTTCC
Organism: Sciurus carolinensis; assembly: GCF_902686445.1. Taxonomy (NCBI): domain Eukaryota; kingdom Metazoa; phylum Chordata; class Mammalia; order Rodentia; family Sciuridae; genus Sciurus; species Sciurus carolinensis. The sequence goes on from NC_062214.1 coordinate 99,039,190, forward strand.
ATAGTGGTTGCACCAATTTGCAGTCCCACCAGCAATGTATGAATGTACCTTTTCCCCCACATCCTCACAAACATTTATTGTTACTTGTGTTCTTGATAGTTGCCATTCTGTTTGTCACTGATTTGAAGCTGGATTTTAGTTGCATGTACTGAACGAAGTTTTTGTTGTTTTTAAGAGAATAATTTGAGAGATATACATAGGAATATAGAGAAAAGAGAATTGACGTGCTCAGGAAGAATTGAAGGATGGGGATGAGCTTTGTTTTGTTGGACCAGGCTCACCAAAGTGATAACAGAGAAGAAAGGGCCCAGGTGGATTTTCAGTTTTTCCCCTGCCCTCCCCCCAACTTTTTTGGAACTCCTATCTCCATTCTCACTTGTGTACATAGTAGTACACTGTTCTCTGTCTAAATAATTTTGGCTGGAAGTGTGCTCCCCTAAGTTGTAAAATAAAGCCTGGTATATTCTTTCTTTGATATATTTTAGCCCCCCAAAACAAGTATTAAGTTAAAAAAGAGTTGAAGGCAAGAAAATTTTGGAAAAAAGTTAAGTGACTTGACCTATTAAAAGTCAAGATTCGTTTACTCTAGTATTATAAGACATTTGGATATTGGAGTAGGTATAGGCAACTAGATCAGAGGACTTGAATAAATCTATGAATAGATGTGTATATATATATGGAAACTTGATATATAAAAAAATGGTATTATAAGGATATATATGCCAGACATAAGAACTGGTTGAAAATTTAATTTGGAAAGCAGAGGTTAGAATGAAATAGAAGACTGTCTTTATGACTTTAGAATAGAGGTTTTTTTAAAAACACAAAAATATAATTCAGAAGGGAAATATTAATGACTTTAGGCATATTAAAATGAAAAATTGTTTTTTTGTAAAAAAAAATCATCAAAATCAAAGATAAGATACTTTGTCTATATAATGCACATAATTTATAAAAATAGTATCCAGAGTATATTAAAGAATTCTTACAAATTATTAAGACTAATGACACATTAGAAAAGTGAGCAAAGATATAAATAGGTAATTCTTGGGATCAGAAAGCCAAATGATGAATCGCCTGTGACCAAGGCCTTAATGTTTTGCTCTGCATGACTGAACTCTGGACTGGCTTCCTTCTGATCTTAAGACCCAACCTCCCTTTTCTTGGAGCAATTACTTTAGAAGGCATTTAATTATAAATCCTTCCTCTCCTCCTTTGAGTTACACATCTTTTAAAAACTCTTTCACTAGTTTTACAGTCTAGAAACGTCTCTTTTAAGGACCTGAGAGTGATTGCTTTGATGTGTAACCATGGAGGAATATGGGGCTCCATCTCCCCATCTTCCTGCAGGGCAGGCACATGACTTCTATGGGTACCAGTTAGCAAACCTAGTGACCTGGTCATAGAGAGAAAAAGTTTGCAAACTTGGGAATAAATCAGTATCTTTGACATATTCTATCAATCAACCTCTCTAACATTCTCAAGTACTCTTTCACTAGCTCACTCCATCATTTAAAAATCCGCGTGCCCTTTGTTTTATTGGAATTGAGTTCAGACTGCATTTTTGTTTCTCCACTATTTCAATAACCTTGAAAAAATGTCTTCCTTAATTCAACGCTACCCATTCAATTTTTGCTTTGACACTTCTGATAAGGAAAATTCAAAATAAAACTATACATGCATTCCATTTCACAGTCATCGGAATGGCAAATGTTAGAATGGAGAGCAGTAAGAGCTTTTCTGTAATCCTGATGCAAGTATAAATTGTCATGAACCTTTTAGGGTGCAATCTGGCAATCTTTAGAAAGACTGAAGCTGTGGCCATACTCTGATGGAGTAACCTCATTTCTAGATACACATTCCAAATAAACTCTCATTCAGGTTCACAAGAAGATGCATAGGGTAGTATTTGTAGCAGCTATGTGTGTAATAACAAAAAGCGAAAACAACGCCTCAATTGGAGAATGTTCATTAACTGGAGAATGGAGAAATTATGGTGTGCCTATAGAACAAGCAAACAAGAGAACAGTGAATAAAGTTCACACATATGTAGTAGACCAAAGAAATTAAATTGCATAAGAATGCATGTAGCACCATAGCACGAGTATAGAATTTTAAAAGGTTGACATTGCCTATGGACCCAAACATACCACAACATATTTATATTTTTGCTATATGATAAACATCCAATTCTGAGAGTAGTTACCTCCAAGAACAGAGTTGGGGAGGGAAAGGCTGATCGATCACGGAAAAACACAAGGGGAATTTCACATAGATTGACAAAGCTTAATTTTTTGAGCTGAATGGTTACAATATAGAGTTATAATATGCTTTAGACGTTTTATGTATAAAATTTTATAATAAATTACAAAAAGTGGTTCTTGGGGAAAAGAGTTGAAGCACTTATGTTTCATTATTTCAACATGTAGACATCATTTGAATTTTTTTTTTAAACTGGGGATTTGACCCAGGGGTGCTTAACCAGAGCTACATCCCCAGAACTTTTTATTTTTTATTTATAGACAGTCTTGCTAAGTTGCTAAGGCTGGCTATGAACTTGCAGTCTTTCTGCCTCGGTGTCCCCAGCTGCTGGGATTACAGGCATTGCGCCACCGCAGCCAGCTCATTTGAATTTTTCACTGTGTTCTTAAGGTAGCACATTCTTACGTGTGTAAATGGGATTCAACTACATTTGAGGCAACATTTGGATGTAACTCCTGTCCCTCCTCTGCTTCTGGAACACAGAATGATGTGAGTTACTTTCTGGACATTCGGATTTCTTTCAGAGAGAAATGGAAATGCAAATATTTGGCACACAAATCTTGGGAATAATATTTGATTCTGTGGAAAAAAAATAGACTTCTTTACCTCAAAAGACAGATGAGCCAGAGACAATCACATTGAAGATTCTAAGGAACAAATAATTGAGAAAAAAAGGTAGATAGAGGACTGTAGTTGGAGAAAAGTTCCATATAGGATTTTTACTCCTTCCTCCTCCTCCCCTAGTATAATTTTCATGAAAAGGAGCTGCTTTTCCTATAAATTTGAACCTTCCTGGAAGCACTGGTGGTATCTGGCAGCACTTGGCATTTCTGCTGGTGAAGATCAAGGTCAGGAGGGTACTTGAAATGCCCTGAGAGGAGATGGATGGAAGTTTGTTAGTGTTGGTGGGGGAATGATGCTGTCATTCATTATCTACTCATTGTTAAACATTAAGACAAACCTTGCAGAGTGATTTGGGATGAACAGAGAGGTGTAGCATCGATGCTTATTTTAGAAACCTATCAGAAAAAGCTTTCAGAAATTATTAGAGTGAAACATAAAAGATGAAAATTAATAGATATAAAGAGAAATTCTCACATTTGTTTGAAAACAAATACTATAATGTGTTGAGAAGACTGGCTCATCAACAGTCACGAGAAAGATGTGGTAGTTTTTAATTGATGAAAAAGCTCAAAGTAAACCAAGAAGGTAGCGCTTCACCAAGGCTCATTCTACTTTAGGCGGCACTGATAGAGTGTGATAGGTAAAGTGAGAGGTGAGAGTCCCTATTGGACTGTGAGATATGGAGAAATGTTCAGGTCCAGGTAACATATTTTAGGATGTATATTAATAAACTGAGGAGTCTCCAGAAAGGCACTTCCCAAGCTGGTTAATGGACTGCTTGCATCCCCAATAAAATGTTAATAAGGGTTCTGAGTTGGGGGAAAATTCCCATTGACATGGTCCCTAGCTGCTGAGCCACACAGCCAGCCCAATAATCTGCACTGAGAAGCAGCATGGGGTAGTGGAGGGGCAGAGTGGTGGTCCCTCGTCCTGGTGGGCCAGGCTGGCTCTAGCCTGAGGCATAGTGGGCCAGGAAGCAGGTGAGCGCTGTCACCCCACAGTGGCCAGACCTGGGAATGGTGTGTATGTCTGCTGCAGAAGCCCACTCTACAAAGTGTTGCAACTCTGGAAACTTTAAGCATGCATGATCTGCTGACCTAACCTCCAGCTTCCTGAAGAGCAGCAGGAAAACAGAAGTGGGGCAGATCTGAATGGGATCACAGGGCTAACCAATACTTCTGGTGCCTTTCCAAACCCTAAGCATAATTTTGGACCAATGGTGTTAGTACTTTTCCAAACCTTAATTAGCATAATTTTGAATCAATAGCATTTATAATTTTTTCAAACCCTCATTAGCATAAGTTTGGGCCAATTGTGTTGGCCCAAGGGCTATATAATAAATCCCTAGACTAGCACACAGACAGCAAAGCCACTATTGGGTTGCATTTTGCAGAGTGTTCTGTTCCTGTTTCTGTTCTTCAATAAATCTTACTCTTACACTCACTTAGCCTGTCTGTGGATTTCATTCTTTAAATTTGTCAGAGAAGACCCCAGAAAGAAGAAATTGAGGGTGAGCTGTTGGGGTTTGCTGCAGTACTGGAGGGCAGAGCCTGCCATTAATAGCTGAAGCACTTCTCAGCTGCAGTGGCCACAGCTTGTGCAGATACCTCCTAATAGCAGAAGCAGAGAAACTTTGTTTTCACTATATGAAAAGAGACTATGTAATAGAAATTTCCCCTACATATTCATAATTACCATCCACATATAAAGGAATTAATTTGGTTCTGCTTTTAAAAACTCACTTATTTGGTCCTACTTTAAAAACTCATTTGACAGTTAAGCTACCCAAACATTTTCTGAAAATAAAATCTGAAATCGTTTCAGATGTTTAAGAATCTTAACATATTATAAGGATCCTCTTTCAGGACAGTTATATAAATCCCCAAAGGAGAAGAGAAGCAATGTGTGCGGAGTGCTCTTACTTGGTCATATCATTTTTTTCTTTTATATTTATATTATAGAATGGCTTTTTATTATCAAGAGAAATTAAAGACAGGCTTATCCAAGTCTCTGTAGCTCACTCACAGCTCCAATTGAGCAAACAGCAGACAATAAATGAAAGAATAGAAAAAATTTTAAGAAGTTTTATGTCTATAGTAGGCAAGTGTAAATGTGACCCTGATCATACTTATTCCAGCACTTGAACTCTTGGTCTATAACTGTGCTTGTCAAAAGGTGGATCTCTATGTAAATTATACCTCACATCTTGTAGAAAAATTAAGATATGGATAAAGAAATCCCAGAAAAGCATCAACACAAATAATATGAGAAAAACATAAGTGTCAAACAAATTTAGTGTCAAACTTATTAAACAGGGTAGAAAGGGATAATCATCAATACCAGACAATACTTAAGAAGATGTGATGGTCATGAAATGAAAGAACCTGACAGTGTAGTAACTAAAAATACAAACTCTTAGTTATGTCAGAAGAACTTGATGAAATACAATTTTAATGTAGGAGATTTTTCTATACTTTTTAAAGTATCAAATATAGTAAAAAAAAGTACAGCAATGGAATAATACAAACAACTTAATATTTTACATATATGCTTCATTTTTACATATGCATGGAATATTTTTAAAAGTCCACATACTTGCCCAAACTGAAAATGTTAACTGTTAATTTTATGAAACAAATTGGGGCTGGTTGATCAGTTCATCTTTTTCTATTGTCTGGTATATGCATAAATCAAAAATGAGTATGAAATGAGTAGAAAAATGAGTATGGCACATTTTTGGTATGACCAGAAATCCAGAAATACTCATGACATACTATTAAGAGAGAAAGGGATGGTACTTAGTATTGGGAAGAATTTGATTCTATTTTGGTTAAAACGAAGCAAAGAAACATCAAATTTTACAAACATGCTAACATTTGTGCAAGGAGAGAATGCGGAAGAATTCAGATTGTTATTGATGACCCCAAATGTGGGATGGGGTGCGGGGAAGAGGATTAGCATTTTATTCATACATTTCCCCAATGTTTCATGTTACACTGATTTATTAAAAATCAGTAAAAAGCCTTAAAAATAGTAAATAATATGATGGATGTAAAACTTTGATACTTCATAGATTGTCCTCATTTACTATTCTTTGTTCTTGGTTGAAACCTCCATCACCTTTGTCTCTTCCTATTCCCTACCAGAGTTCTGTATAAATGGGAATGTTCTGTTACATCGGAATTAGAGATTCCTACACAGTCCTGATCTTGAGTTTCAGATTAGATCCTTATTATAACATGCGATCTTTAATAGAGTTCTGTCCTGATGGATATATAACCAGAGAGGACAGGAGTGGTTCCAAGAAGAGACATTCAAATTATTGCCTAAAAGGGAACCTGCACTAACACCCTAGATGAAGTTCTGAAAACCTAACAGAAGCCTAATATTTAACAGAAGAAAAAATATTTGTAAGCTCATAAACTTCTTTCTCATACTAACTGAAGCAGAAGCCCCATTCAGTCTCATCAAGGAATTCAGTGCTTAGATTTAATTTGGAGAGTGAGGTTAATATTCTATCATTGGCAACAAATGGCAACCATCATTATTCAACGTGAGCACTTAAATGGAACTTTCAACACCAGGAGCAATGCATATGGGGTTTCTGCTTCAGTTGAGTGGGAGGCCACGCAGCATATGCAGTCTCTCTGGGATCCTGGGAACCCACAAAGGAAGTGACAGTTGCTTTATGAAACCTCCCTATTCTCATCAAGTGCATTCTACTGCAAGAACTTCATTCAGCCCATGTTAGAACTTCTTTTAGGTCAGGAGATGTCAATGCTCCTAAAATACAGTCCCTGCCCCCTTTTATGCTTCTATTCAAAGTCCCTTGTGGCCACATACATTAGTTGTATCAGATTACTAGAAATACTCCAAGGGAGTCTGGTACAATAGGCAAACTTGGAACAAGTTGGGATGTTTAACTCAGATATCTGAAGTTACCCTGCTATCTCAAGGGACCTGAGAAAATAGTCATTTGGGGAGAAATCAAACTGTAGCCCAGAAAAAGATTTGACTCATGTTAGTACTATGGGTATATTGAAGAAGGTTGGAAGGGAAACCCATCTGCTTCATGTAAATAAGCCATTCAGAAAATAAAGTTCCTAGTTGCACAGATTATACAACTTGAAGATTATTGAAGCTCTGCATTTAAGTTTTTCCCATTCCCCAATTGTGATTTTTTTCCTATTGGATCCAAAAGTTTTGAATATAAAAGAAACATTTATCATGCAAAACTGTAAAGAAGCATTGAAATAGGCAAAGAAAAGACTTACCTCATTTATCTGGGTTATATCTGTCTCAAAACAGTTTTGTTGCTTTGAGTTGTTTTACAACTTAGAAAATTCTAGAAAGCTGATAATGCAAATAATTCTTGTACCATGGAATGCCAAGTAACTCAGTAAAATTCAATTTTTTATTGCCTTGTGAATAACCTACTTTGCATTACTTGTGAAATCGTTTCAGAATTTTTTGTTTCCAAAACGTGTCTGATTTTGTGGATTTTCCCTTTGAATGATTTATGACATCTTACTGGTTTCTTCATTAATAAATGAAGAAAACAAAATATGACATGTTCATATTTACATGGAAATCATCATTTTCTTTTTAAAAATATCCTTAACATGCTTCTGGGAAGGGTAAATTAAGGTCCTAATGCATATCCCAGAGAATGTTCTACAAAATATTAGCATAGCTGTTAAGAGGGATCTTGTGTGGGGAAAGGTGACCAGACCTATAATCAACTATATTTGGAAACACAAGATTTAACAAAATTTTTACTGAAACATTTTAACTCCTAAGTATACTGATGTTCAATATCATCTCTGGGAGGAAGATGTAAAATTTATAGTTTAACCAAGTCTTTTGGTCAGGGAATGCTTTGTGAAAAGCACTTCCAGAAATCCTGTCTTGGGGAACTAGTCACAAGAGTTTACTGAGTGGGTGCTTGGCTTTGGAGGATAAAGGTAGAAAAGGTACAAACTTGAAAAGAAGGAACTAAATGGCAGTGAGTAGACAAAATAACTTTTACCCTTGTGGAATTTTATCTAGTATTGCCTTTTGTCAGTGATTGTCTAAAATGATGTGCTCAAACCTAGGACACTTGGAGTCAGGGGAATGTGTGCCCCTTAGTACGCAGTACTGGGTCTAAAGTATTGTTATGGGTGTTCATAGAGGATCTGGGACCACTGAAGCCATTCCAGAATAAAACCAGTATGATTGGGTGTGGGTATTTGGAGGTGTGAAGAAACCTGGTGTGGATGGAGGAAGGGGAAGCGACATGTCTTCTGCTCTGGGTCATTCTTGAAGTCTGGTAGGTTCCCATTCACCAGGTCATCATGCATCTGGGATTGGATGGGATTTTGTACCCAGAATTGCTGGGGGTAATGCTAGAGGCTAGGGATTAAGGAAGACAAACTCTGGGAGTACTATTTTCAGGAGTCCCTAAGGGACTTCCTTAGGCTTTGATGACATGATCATGACACGAATCTAGTGCAGACTTTCTGGCTTGATACAGACTTATACCCCTAAAGGCCTCAGTTTCTAGACACTTCTCTCTGGGACTGGGATTGGGCCAAGAGCACATTTAATTGCACAGCTCTAGTGTATTTTTTTCTTGGCAAATGAAAACTATCTTTCTGGTTCCCAATAATGGTATCTTGTGATAAACAAATATGTATTTTTTCTACACTTTTTTTTTCTTTTCTTTTCTTTTTTTTTTTTGTTATTGTAGTTGTCAATGGACCTTTATTTATATGTGGTGCTGAGAATTGAACCCAGTGCTTCACACATGCTAGGCAAGTGCTCCACCACTGATCCACAACCCCAGTCCCTTCTCTACAATTTTGACTATATAAGTGGTGGGTTGCTGTATTACCTTGAAAACCTGTTACCTTCACCATCTTGAATTATTTTAGAAAACATAGCAGTGATTAATGCTGAAAGTATAGCAGTGATCTCCTGAATAATTATGGATTCCAAGAAGTTCTGGGTGCTGAGATTGGAGAGCTGATGTGCAGAGACCCATGGAGAGCTCTGGGGGAAAGTGGTGGTGACAGAAACAGCAGCACAGTCTTACACCAGGGGTATGTGTGAGGAATTACCTGCTCACACCCAGCTTCTGGGTTTCCTTTCATATTCAGGTTGATACTCTACTCCAGGTAATGGACTCTCAAAATTTGTGGAGAAAGCATGAAATTTGAGCTCTGAATTATTATTTTTTTTGACTCAAAAGTCATTTTTTTCTTGATTTAAATTTTTTTCATTCAACATTTATTTAATGAGTATATATAATGTGCCAGTTATTACTCATGTTCATTTAAAGTATTTAGGAAAATACTGGAAGAAACATACAGACACAAAGTAATATCACTGATGATTCCTACTATGAAAAGAAGCCAATACTAAAAATTTTGGTTCTTCTATTCTTTATCTCATGCACCTGTGTTATATGTATTGTGTTATATGTATTTTTAAAAGAACAATCATAGGGTATTAAATTTTGTTTGCTGATTTTTCAGTTGAATTATGAATGTTCAGTTGAATTATTAAATATTGGTTAGCAGCATATTTTTATGCTTAATATTTAATTTTGTGAATCTAGTTTAATTTAATTCTCTATTAGAATTGTTTCTAAGTCTTTGTTCTCATAAATAATAACCCAACTAATACCCTTTTACGTAGGACTTTGATGAAATCTGACTGCCTAAGGATAAATTCCTTAATGTGGAGTTTCTGTGTCAGAGTACGTGCATACTTTTCTTTTAAAAATGTCAGGCCAAATTATACTCTGAAAATATAGAAAATCCTATTTCACTACTACTGATATTTTCGTGGCCTGGCTTTCAAAACATGAGATCACTGTGCTGGTAAAACTTTGAGCAAGAAGAGGGTCTGGGAGTTGACTATTCTTTTCCTGCCTGATGTGGCTCAGGCCTTTGGGAGGTAATGTGACTGTGAAGCCCCACAGTGCCCTTGCTGCACTGTCTGCCCCTTGGCTCAGAGCCTCCTGATTCATGAGGGCCTCTGGGGTTTGGGAAGTTAGGGGTTATGAGGACTTGGTCTGTGGATGCCCAAGGTTTGTTACTCTCCCAGTGAGCCTGGCTCCTCCCCAGGCTGTCCCTGGATTCATGTTTACCTTCCACTAGGGCAGAGCCCCAGCTTCTCTGGCGTTCAGACTGGCTGCAGAGCATCACGGCCATACTCCAGGGAGGGGTGCTGAGCCCTAAGGGAGGCAGGAGAAGTTGGGAGGGCTCAGGAACAATGGAACACAGGGGTTTTTATATATTGGGTTTTGGTTTTCAGGTGAGACCTTGGGCTATACATTGACACATCTGTGAATCTGATGTTTTTGAGAGAGATTTTGTACTTTTATGCATTCAAGTATTGGTAGTTGGAGTCACTTGCATTATATTTCTTTGGTATGAATGCTGAAGTAGGCATAAAACCTTGTGCAGTGTTAAGTGGTTAGTCAGCAGAAATCCATGAGAATCTTTTGGCAGATTTGATATAATGTATTTTTTCTGCATTATTTTATTAGGCTTTTTTTTTTTTTTTTTTAATAGGCCACTGATTTGCCAAGCTATGTTGCAAAGGTAATCTGCCAGGAAAGTTCATCAAGTATTGAAATTTTCCATATATTGGATTATTTTCTGTGCTTCTTTTTAAAGTTTTAGGCTCAACTTTAAAATATTTTCTGAAGTACAAGATGAAGTTTTGTTAGTTTAGAAAACTTACCACATCATTGTGTATATATAGATATAATTTGTTTTTTCAGTAACTTACCAAATGATGCACTAAGAAAATACTGAATGTTTTGTTAGTAAAACCCAGAATCATTCTCTGTAAATATAGCAGGAAGCTTTCCTTTATCTTTCTTCTCTTCTCCTATCACCCTTCTGTCCCCAGTCCCCCATGAAATTATGGCTGTAGATATATTTGATATAAACAAACCAAAAAAGACAAAATGAACATTACTGTCACTTTTTTCTTAAATATGCCTAATATGTTTTCTGATGAAATTAGAAAAAAAACCCTTAAACTTGATTAACTTTTGTCTTTAACAACAATTTAATTTATTTTTGGTTTTGACAACCTGAAACTCAGAAAAAAAGAATAGTGCATAAGCAGAATCATAGAACTCAGAACATTTGAGGGTCCTTAGGAATTACTAGTTTAAGGGCTCTTGTTTTTATAGATGTAGAAAACAAGTCCGATTCTTTGTATAGGTCATATACAGAAACAAGGATGACTTTTCTATTGTACAATACAACATCACAGATTCATTTTGACTCTCTCAAATTCTCCATGAAGTATTTGCAATATTTGCATAATGAATTTAGATGCTTTTATGATTAAGTCATGAATTTGAAAGACTGGACCTTTGTTCTGCAATTGTTCCAGGACTGAAATATAGTATACAAAATCAAATAAATCAACCCTCAATTTAAAAAAAAATATTTAAAAATATGTATGTTAAGTATAGTCATTAAACGGAAAAGACTTTTACTTTGCACCTAACACGCAAATTATACTGGTTCCTTGAATTTGTGCTACAGATTTTAGAGTCCAGGCATTAATTTCCCAAAGGACTCCTCTGAAATAAGAGCTTTACGGTGGACTTCCTGTGACAGGTAATAGAATTTGATCTTCTCATTCTCACCCCTTTATTCCAGGCCTACGATGGAGAAAATCATGGGTCAATTCAGGACAGTGCTTTTGCAGAAAATCTTGAGCTTCTATCAGATAATCACAGGTACATAAATCCACTTTAGAGCAATTATTCCTGCTACAAATATGGGTTTTGTGCAGAAGGAAGTTGTGTTCTTAAGAGGCATATTAGTAATTTTTTATCCCTAAAATCATGGTTTTTAAAAATAATTACTGTAGTTCATTACTTAGCTGTGTTTTTTTTTAAGTTATGCTTTGTGAAAAAGGAATGTAGAAATTTTCAAAATGTTACAGGTAAAGTTGGCTATGAGTTAAGAACTGTTAAGGAATGTCTGTTTTCAAAATGGAGAACTAATCATTAAGTAAGTAACCATGGAGATGTTATCAGTTGAAGGAGAAAAATCTCCATGGAGAGTGTGAATTCTTGAGAGTCCTGTTCTAGTGCTGGGGTAGTAGACAAACATTTGTAAATCCCTTAGGCGAGTCTAATATTTGGCACTTTTTAGGAATCACTCCCTTCTATACCTTCCCATCATCTCCTTCTTTTTCTTCTTATGGGTAGAAATATGCAGGACCTCTTAGAATTTTGAAAACTAGGGGAAAATACCTCCAATTTTTTGGTAAGTCAAATCATGGCTTTCTCTAATGTCATCTTAAAAAAGAGAGATGATCTGCTAAAGAGTTGTGGAGGAACTGTTCAGGAAAATTTTCTTTATCTTCTTTTATATGCAAAACAGGCCTCAAGCTCTGCATTTTTCTGTGAAGACGTCTGAATGCAAAATATCCATTAAGGTGGTGCAAGAAAGAAATTCTATTTAAGCTTGCAGGAAGAGCTAAGAAAATAGTTTTTAGCATGCAGTGATTGATGGACTCATTAAGTGAGGAAGAAAATAAATTATTTCTAGGTTTCTGTATTTTAAACTTCTGTGTATTAGCTTTGGAAAAATGGCAGAAAAATTCGTGTTACTTGTTCAGTGAACCACACCTGATTTTTCTGACACAAGGCTGTATCTGGGGTAATTGTTCCTCTGCCTAGCAGGCTTCCTTCTCACCACCCATTTTTCTGGTAGCAGCATCTCCACCCCGCCCCCCTGTTTTTGAGAAATTAGTCAGCTCTGATCCAGTTTTACCAATCACAGCTAAACCCACACCACTCTCTTCTCTCACTTATGAACATATGCTTCATGTCTGGCCAACTCAAGTCCTTTGTGGGGTTTCTCATGTGGAACTGGGAGGGATAAATGTTTTTCTTTAGACTGTGAGCTTTTAGCACATGTGACTTCAGAGCATCAGCAGCTTTGTTCTCTGGCAGGGAAGCAGACCAGCACCCAGAGAAGCTGAGAAGAGAGACAGGAGGGGGCAGGAGTCCTTATGCTCCGTGAGCCCTGGGATACAACTGATCTTAAAGCCAGTGTTACCTGTGTTCTTAGGATTTGATTGCATGTACCATTGTGGTCCCCTTTTTGCTTAAGTGAGTTTAAATGGCTTTTCATTTTATGCAAAAGGAATTCTGAATTCTGTTCAGTGAGAGCTTATTCGGTACTGTAGCTAAATATACCAACTCACTTTTGTGGTGATAGAAGATGGAATTGGTGCTTATCTCAGACTTACTCGGTTCTTTCTATGATCTCTTTGTTGCATATAGTTAGGTTTTGGCAAATGCAATTTGATAAAAGTAGATAGGAACTCTTGCAATGATGGGTCATGTTTTTCAGTGAGCTACTGGATGAGGCAGGAAAACAGGACGTTAATGAAAGACACATGTGCTTTTGATTGTGTGACAAACTCTACTGAGGAAACAAGACAACTTATTTTAGATCTCTTGTTATTTCAGTCAGCAGCTTAAACAGCTGGCCAGTACGTCTCTATCTCAGCTCATCTTTTTCTGCCTTTAGAAGTAAGAAAGGATCTTTAGTTATTTTTTGTTCAGATAAAATTTTAAGTAGAGGAAGGTAGATTAGATCCTTGAAAGAAAACCTTGAGTTTCCCAAGAGAGTTATTGATATCTAAGAGTACTTTTCAATATTTCTAAAATCCTAAGGCTAATACATAATAAAGTATTGTGCTTGGTAGAAGAAAATACTCTAAAACACCAGAGTGGTCGGGGAACACAATAAAAGGAGTTCAGAGAAAAGCTTGGAATTATAACCAGATGACCTCCAGTAATACATTCTTCTTCATTACACTGATTTAATTAATGCCAGGAAACTTTCAGGCAGTCAGAACTGATCTACACAGGGAGTAAGGGAGTCTTTAAAATAAAATTGTTCTTTTTGACTCAAAGTATGCTTTGTCAATGTTGATCTTCATGGGGCTGGTGAAGCAGATTAATGAGGAAATAAAAATTAATCAGATAGATTCAGTTTTACTTTCAAAGCCATTCACCCAAGGTTTGCACACTGACTCACCTTAGTGAAACAGGTTGGAAGGAATTGAGTTTGCTACATGGGTTGGTAGAATGGGCCTGGATCTGGAAGTGCTGAGTAAACTTCTGAGCATGATTGGGTAGTTGGTGGGCAGTAGCCCTGAGCAACAGGGAAATTGTGTGGGTAGAAAGCAGGCCAAGAGCAGGGATGTTGACTGACAGGGAAACTAATTTGTATAATGAGGTTTGGAAAATGTGGGAAAAGTAGAGGGCCATGGAACAGCTTGTACAGAGTATAAGGGAAGATAATAGCTAAGAGCTATGAGAGACAGGCAGGGGTAGGTTGTTTCATGTAGGTGTTTAGGGTTAATCCATTAGCTAGCCCCCTGAATATTAAAAAAAGAGTTGAAAGTCATGAGTACAGGTGATAACATTGCTTGGTGGTGCCTGAATAATTTAGCTGCCAATCATCCTTTAAGCATTTGATTATGTCTTTGGATCATGCATTTAATAGAATAGATATTATAAAGCAAACATGCTGTATCTTCTTTTAGTTTCTTGATCTAATTGTTTTCAATCTTCATGGTCAAGTACAGTTCTATTTACTTCCGTAGTACAACCTATGATGTTTTCTGGTCAAAATACAGTTGCAAGACACAGTCCTCTGAAAACGGAAATAACTTTAATGGTGCCATGTACAGGAAGCTGTTAGACCTAGACCAGTTCCAGTTAGGGATGACTGAAGTGCACAAGGAATACATACACTGTTGTGTTTCTCAAAGTGTGGCCTCCAACTACCCACCTTTAGACTTTTCTAAAAATTCATTTTTTTTTTTTTTTTAAGTCAGGATGCTGAGGCAGGAGGATCACAAGTTCTAGGTCAGCCTGGGTAATTTAGTGACAACTTGTCTCGAAATTAAAAGAAAAAAAAAAAAATAGAAAGGAGTGGGTATGTAGCTCAGTAGTAAAGTGTCCTTGTGTTCAATCCCTAGTACTCCCCTACCCCCCGAAAATTCACATTCTTGTACTTTAATCCAGATAACAATGTATTAGGGGATGTAAAGTTTTAAAAACAATATCCATAAATTAATCTGACTCACATTATGTGTTAGCTTTTTGTCACTGTTACCAAAATATCTGACAAGGACAACTTAGAGGAAAGAAAGTTTATTTTGGTTCATGGTTTTGGAAGTGTCAACATGGTAGGCTTCTCCATGACAGAAATATCATAATGGAGGACAGCTTCATAGCTCATGGAAGTTGAGAAGAAAGGAGAGAGACAGAATGGACCAGGGATAGATGTAGTCCAAGGCCACATCCCCACGGGCCCATTTCCTCTAGCCACACCCCACTTCTCTAGAGTTACCACCCAGTAGTTAATTCAGATTGTTAATTTATCAAATGGATTAATCCACTAATGAGATTACAGCCCTCATGTCCAATCATTGCCTCAATCCCTACTTCTAAACCTGCTCCCTCTGGGAACTGTGCTTTCAACACATGAACTTTTGGGGAGACTTTTCTAATCCCAGTCATAACACATTACAATTTGAGACCTCCATACTGGAAAACCACTGCATTTTAAATAACAGAGAACTCTTTATTAAAATAAAAATTACCATCCATGTCTACTTTTTCTACCATGAAAAGCCAGAATAAGAATGGCAAAATTGGCTAATGTTGGTGCATGTGAACTTGGAATAAAATTTGTTTCCCAGTGCACCAATATATCTCAAGATTAGCATAAAATTATATTGAAATCCCAATTACCCTAATTGATAATTCAGAGAATGTTATGCGAAGGTAGCTGATCCTTTTTCTCCTGTGTCTTAATTCTTGAGCTTTTGATTTCTCATCTCACAGCTTATGATTGCATGACTCTGCATTTGGATTATGTCCCTTCCAAGGAATACTCTTCTGCCACAAACTCCATCAATGGTTTGAATGGGGATGTGAAGAGGGTCAGTCCTTGCTGGTGTGTGCACATTTTTTTTCCCTTTAAATTAGATTACTTCAATAGAAGTAATCTAATCTCTTCAACAGAAGTAACCTTATTGCTAGACAAATTTTTCTCTTTGTCTGAAACCAGTAACTACAGACAGGGCACACACTGACTTACTTTTAATTATCACCTCCTATTTTTATTCAAGGATGTTCTTCTCCTTGAGTGTCCCCAGGAAGGTCTTTCAGGCATCTTATCGGTCTTTACTTAGGAATCCTCAAAGCTCTCTCATGAAAACCTTCTCAGGGACTTTCCAGGCCACTTCATGAATCATCCTTGCTTACAGTTCTTGTCTTTAATTATACAAAAACATAATTTTCAATGTTGTATATGGAACTCGAGGGAAAGTCCTTGGCCAAAATTGCAGGAGCTGCCTCTTTGGCACTTGACCCAGGTTTGCTTCAGACTTCTGTGAGAGCAGCTGAGCCTGCTTTGGCCTGATTACAGACCAAAATCTTTTAAAATTTGTTTTAAAAATCTAATCTGGAGTAGAGAAGGAAACAAACTGCAGAACTTGCTTTCCTCAAGCACTTAAGCTGTGTGCTCAGTGGAGATTTGGAGACATTTATATCTTAGCAACTCTCCAGTTTCTCCAGCGCATCCATCAGCAGTTTTCCTTTTCTTTGATTTAAACAACAGCCTTTGTTTACATTAGTAATGATCCCAGTTAAGAGAATTTTTAAAACATATTTTTGCAGTATATTATTAATTCACTTTAAATCTTCAAAACTTACATTTCTTCTGTTCTTATACATAGGACCTGTGCTGGGGAAAGCTTTTGTCCAATGAAAGAGGTGATATCTTTTGCATGGAAAGTAATTTCAGATGTTCTCTCATTTTATAAGCTCACTTTGTGGAAAGGATGATGTCATGTATCTACCATCACAGCTCCAGGAGGCTCCCCAAAAGTGCATGTTAAACATCTCCCAGAAAGCT
Organism: Sciurus carolinensis; assembly: GCF_902686445.1. Classification (NCBI taxonomy): domain Eukaryota; kingdom Metazoa; phylum Chordata; class Mammalia; order Rodentia; family Sciuridae; genus Sciurus; species Sciurus carolinensis. Next base: position 99,056,046 of record NC_062214.1, read on the forward strand.
GTCTGGACAGCTTACAGTGCAGTTCCAAGGAATTACTAGAACAGAATTATTTTAATCAGAATAATTTAACTTCCATGAAATAGACATCTACAATATTGAAGACATGATTGTTTGGCAGCATAGCTTCTGAGTTTGTTAAATATCTTAATTTTCTCGAGGAAGAGTAAAAAAGGGAGTCATAGTAATAGAAGTATCTCAGTGTAATTTTTCAACAAATTCAATTTTAGAAAAGAAGTAAGTTGTGCAAACCTTTCCATGAGATGTTCAGGAGAGAGGTGCAGTAGAGAATCCTTAAATAATTGGAACATGTTGCATACTGATCTACTTCTAAAACAAGTCTAAACCTCATGATCTCCTCCATGAATACAGGACCTGAAGTGGATCTCATATTTAGCTTTCTCAGCTCATTTACCTCATCATGAAATCCTTGTAGACATGGGAGGGACTATGACCCTGGCCAATTCTTTGTGGCTGAGAGGAAGTATCAGAGTAAAGAAACCATGGGTCTGTTGAGTTATGCCACAATCTGAACAAAAAGTCCCAAACATTATTTGATATTTCGAGGATTGATTGAACTCCACACGTCTCAAAATAAGGACCTTGAAATATGTTTTGATTCTACTAAGTTCTAGTCTTCCATAAAGGAATTTCACTGAATTTTGTTCTCTTGGGGTTAGAAGAGATCTGAAGCTTGGGTCCCTTCTCTATCTCAGCTAAGTGAACATCCATCCTCTGTTGGAATACCTCCCTTGTGCAATGGAAGTAGTATTTCATAGGTCATTGAAAAGTCTAGTTCAAGTTTGATGAGAATATGCAAAAAAATTTTTGTAGACTGTAGCAGTGAGGTCAATAGATGCAGAACATCTAACCCTTCAATGTACAGGTGGTCTTGCAGATTTCTTGGACTGGGACACCTTCCTGCACATCTTTACCCAATCTTACCCATATTCTTGATCTAATGAGAAGTCCTAGTCCTATCTCATATTCTCCATTTGGTAGATAAAGCATCTGAAACCTTTGAGTGGTCTCATAATTTGTTTAAGGTCATGCACATAAGCAGTGGTAAGGCTGAAAATGTCTAGATTCTTGAACCATCTAATAATTCTGTGAGAATAAGCCTTCTTTATTTAGGTTACTTTTTAGGGAATTGTCTGAGAGAACCTGGGATGGTGACTGAGTCATGGATAACCCTAGGACAAGAAACAACTCTGAAGATTAGTCAAAATAATAGATATACATTGACAGTATAGTGGGAAGTGTTGCTGTTTACCATTGTTAAGAGGATGCCAAGTAATAATATTTATTAGCACTTATATAGTGCTTACAGTATGCCAGGCAGTGTCTGAATGCTTTACCTACATTGCCTAATATAAGTTTCATAGAAATTCTATGTGAATACCCCTATTGAGTTTACTTTTTAGCAAAAAGAGAAATGAAAAGGAAATTCTCTGGATCAGTGAGAGGAGGAAAACCATGAGTGGTATAGAGAAATGCTCTAGGTGGTGGGTCCATTAATGAAGACACTTGACTGCTGAGGGCTGGGGATGTAGCTCAGTTGGTAGAGTGCTTGCCTCCCATGTGTAAGACCCTGGGTTCAATCCTTAGCACCACCAAAAAAAAAAAAAAAAAAAAAAAAAAAAAAAAAAGGACTAAAGACATTTGACTGCTAAGGAGATGAGATTAGGTCAAGATTTTGGGTTTTTTTTTGCAAGTAATTGGAACAAAATATGTCCAAACTGAGAAATGGGTTGGAGAAAATGTTTCAGACATATTCAGAAAGAAAAGAAATGTGGACCAGTGGGTAGAGCAGAACTCCCAGGATCTGGAACCACAAGACATCAGGACAGAACTGTAAATTGACTGCAAGTTAGGGAAGAAGAATTTAAAGCCCAGAAGAGGAATATTTGGGAATCTGTTAGGGAATTATCTTTCTTAGCAGGCATTAGGGCAGAACCCACTGACATTATAAAGACTACAGAGCATTAAATAAATACATCCCTGAATGAGAGGGAGAACTGTTTTGGGAGGGGTTGGAACAGAATGACCATCTTACATAAACATGCAGGGGTGCTAATCTGAATTTTCTTCAGTTGAAATTCTGAGCAATTGTATTAGTGTTTACTGAGTGGGTTAAAGTAAAAAAGGAGAAATGGACACTTGCCTGAGGTAGCCTTGGTTAGATATGTGAGTTTAAAAAAAATTATTTTTAGCTGATAGATAAGAATATAAAAGTACACCTATTAATGGGATGCCACGTTATGTTCTGATGTATGCATACGTTGTACAATGTTTAAATCATGTTAAACATATCTACTCAGACATTTATCATTTCTTTATGGTGAAAACTTCCCAAATCCTTTTTTTCTAGCTTTTGAAATGCACATTATTGTCACCTACAGCCAACCTACTGTGCAAGAGCACACCAGAACTTTTTCCTCCTATCTAATTGTTACCCAGTACCCATTGATCAACCTCTCCCCATTCACCCCCACCCCAGTCTCTGGTAACTATTATTTTATTTTCAACTTCTATGAGATAAACTTAAAAGAATTTTTAATTCCTGAAACCGTGCTTATTTTCCTCAACATCTTTCTCTTTTGATGTCTGTTTATTTTTGTCTCTATGAATGCTGTTAGTACAAACCACTCTAGGTCCCCCCCAACCGGGGTTTTTAAAAAATTGTGACAAAATATATATAACATAAAATTGAACATTTGAACCACTTTTGGTGCTTAGCTGAGTGGCATTATGTACATACAATCTTATTGTACAACCTTCACCAACATCCCCCAATTTGATTTTACAAATTTGTTTCCCTAGCAAGTAAAATCACTTGATTGCTATTGTACCAACATTTTTTCCTTTAAACTCTGCTATCACTTAAATTATTACATTTTTTTTCAGCTGTTATGAATAAAGCTGTCATGAACATTTAGGGACAAGCCTTTGTGTAGACAAAAATTTCCATTCCTCTTGGGTCCAAACCCAGCAGTGAAGATATTGGCTTAAATGTCTGCATTTCACTTTTATTTTTTTGTACAAGGGATTGAACCCAGCGGTACTTAACCATTGAGCCACATTCCCAACCCTTTTTATTTTTTTATTTCGAGACAGGGTCTCACTAGGTTGCTTGGGGCCTCACAAAGTTGCTGAGACTGGCCTCAAACTTGTGACCCCCCTGCCTCAGCCTCCAGAGTCACTGGCATCACAGGCAGGCACCACCATGCCCTGGTGTGTGTATTTCACTTTTGAAGAATTGTCAGAATATTTTACACAGTGGTTTTACCATTCACATTTGTACCAATAGTGTGCATAAATTCCAGTTGCTTTTGCCACAACATGTTAATCTTATTAATTTTAGCCATTCCATAGGATGTGTAGTGATATCTCATCATATTTTAATTTAATTTCTCTGAGGAACAATGAAGTTGAAGAATCTTTCATGTGCTTAATGATTTGTTATAACTCTGAAGTCTAATTTTTTATATATTTTAGATACAAGTTGTATATCAGGTATCTGTATTGCAAATGTGTTCTCCTAGACTAACTTGCTTTTTCATTTTCCTACTGATGTCTTTCAAAGGGCAGAATATTTTAATTTTGATGAGGTCAAATTTATCAAATTTTAATTTATGGTTTGATGACTTTGTTTCATCTAAGATATCTTTGACTTCTGAAATTTACAAAGGTTTTCTCCTGTGCTTCTCTCAGAAGTTTTATAGTTTTAGGTCTTTTGTTTAGGCCTGTGAGCCACTTTCAGTTAGTCTTTTGTTGTTAATAGTACAGGTTAGAGGTTGAGATTCTTTCTTTGCCTCTTTCTCAATAAATATCCAGTTGTCACTGCATTTTCTGTGAAAAGAGTACTCATTTCTCTTTGAAAATCAATCAGCCATATATGTGTGGGTCTCTTTTTGTATTCTGTTTCATTGATATAAATGTTTTTGTACAACAAACCTACTTTGTCTTACTGCTTGTAGCTCTGTAGTAGGTTTTGAAAGCAGTATAGCATATCCACACTTAAAAAAATGTTTCACGGAGAATCAATATCTTTTAAAATTTTATTCTTTTTAGTTATACATGATAGTAAAATTCATTTTGATATAATCATAAGAGCATGGAATATATCTTATTCTAATAAAGGACCTCATATTTGTGGATGTGTATGATACTGGGATTTACTATGCTGTAAAAAGGAAAATTATTTCAGATTCATTCTACTATCTTTCCTAGTAATTGATATCTTAATAATGTTCAGGCTTCCAATCCATAAATGTGGTATATGTCCCTATTTATTTAGATCTTCATTAACTTATTTCAACACTTTTATAGTTTGCATTTTGTAAAGATCTGGCACATATTGTTAAATTTTTTATCAATAGTTTTTAAAGCTTATTGATGTTGTTATAAAAAGTATTTAAACATTATTCCTAATATTCATTGCTATCATATAGAAATATAAAGTATTCCTGATTATTAACTTTGAACTCTGTGTTCTTACTGAACTCTTACATTAACTTTATTATTTGCATAGATTTTTTTAGGACTTTCTATGTACATGACCCTGTCATCTGAAAAATATAATTATTTTCTGACTTTTTGTTTCTGTCCCTCCCTCCCTTTCTATCTTCTGCTTCATTACATTGGTTATATCTCCTGTACAATATTGAATTAAATAAAATAGTGAGAGTGGACATTCTTTCAGTATTTTAAGAAAGCCTGTGGCCATTAAGCATGAGATATGGAATTCATAATGTAAAACTGTAGGACTATTTTTGTAGGTTTTATTTAAAGTTTTTATCTGTTCTTTATTAAATTTTTTTCTCCAATGATCAAGATAAACTTTTTTCTTCTTAAAATGTTTAATCATATTAATTGTTTAAAAAATGTTAAACTAATGCTTCTTTTCTGGCCTAAATTCTATTTATTATCACATTTAACATACTGCTTGATTTTATTTACCAATTTGTTGAATTTTATATCTATATGCATGAAATATTACTATGCAAAGATTTTTCTTGGTAATATTGACTAGTATTAAATTAGAATGATATTGGCCTGCTACATATTCCTCTTGGGAATATTATGTGGAGGTGTGCCCTCATATATTTTGTAGTGATTTATAATTGGTAGAATTTATCAATGAAGTCATCTGGCCTGGTGTTAGACTCTTTTGGTGGGTAGAGAGAAGGTTTTACATATGAATTCAGTTTCTTCAGATATAGGGAAATTCAAGTTTTTTATTTCCTTTTGAGTTAGTGTTGTCTTTCAAGAACTTTCTTCTATTTTATCTAAGTTATCACATGTACTTACATGAAGTTCCAATGATATTCTCTTAATATCTTTTCAATTCCTGAATTATCTGTAGTGATATCTTCTCTTTAATTCCTGATATTGGTAATTTGTCCTCCTATTCCCCTAAGTTTAACTAAATATTTAACTAAAAGTTTAACTAAAAGTTTGATCAATCTTTTCCAAAACTCAACTTTTAGTTTAATTAATATACATATCTTTCCTGTTTTGTACTTTTTGTTTTTTATTGTTCCTGTCATTATACTTATCTGGGTTCAATTTGCTCTTGCTTTTCTACCTCATTAGGTTAGGGCTTAATTTTCTTTGTTCTGAATACTTTTTCTTTTTTAATGTAAATATGTAAAGGTATTGATTTCATTTGAAGCACTGGTCCAGTTGCATCTCAAAATTTTTGATATATTTTTCACTTTCATTCAGTTCAAGTTATTTTCCTATTCCCCTTTTATTTTTTAATCCATGAGTTATTTTGAATGGTGTTAATTTCTAAATATTTTATGAGTTTCTTAGATATATTTTTAAAGATTTTAAATTCAACCTCAATGTAAATAGAAGATCTGTAGCACAATTTTAGTCTCTTTAAATTTCTTGAGATTTTATGAACCAAAGTGTTTTCTGTTATCTTGTATGTTTCATTTATATTCCATTCTGACTGCATTGAATGTTCTATAATTGTCATTTAGATAACCCTTAGTTTGTAATCTTAATGTTTTATTTTTCCATACTGATTTTCTGTCCACTTTTTCTTTTGATAACTAAGAATAGTTGTATCTACAATTATTATTGTGGCTTGTGTATTTCTTCTTTAAGTTCTGCCAATGTTTGATCATGTATTTTGAAGTTCTGTGCTGAGTTACCCCATATTCAGGATCATTGAATTTATTTTAATGAATTGACCCCTTTATCCCTATAAAAAGTCCCATTTTATCCTTAATATTTCTTGAACTAAAGTCTACTTTGTCGCTGCTTTAGCTTCTTATGATTAATTTTTAAATGGAACATATTTTCCTATTTTGCTTTTAAGTGTTTTGTGTTATATTTGAAGTAGTTTTCTTATAGATAGTTGGTAATTGGGTCATGCTTTTTCATGTATTCTTAAAATCTTTGCTTTTCAAGTGAAGTATTGATAGTGTTTGTATTTCATGTATACTTATTAGAGGAATTTTTTGTAATTAATATCATTTTATATACTTAAAGTTTAATAACATGATAATTTGATATACCTAGTGAAATGACAAACCAAATTACATGGCCATCATCTCATACCACCTTTTCTTTTTCCAGTAAATGTACCTCAAATTTACTGACTTCCCAGCATGCAGCAATGTTATCAGCTGTAGTCTTCATAGGCTTATTCATCCTATGTAATTGCAACGATTTGCCCTTTGACCTGCATTTCCTTTTTTACTCCCCACCCTCACCCCTGATAACCATTGTACTATTTTTGTTTTTGAGTTTTAAGATTCCATTCATGTGAGATCATGCAGTATTTTTCTTTGTGTATAGTTGAGTTTACATCTACTGAACAATTTGTTTTTGGCTTGGGAAATTTGTTCTTTGTTCTCCTTTTACTCTTTTCCTGTCTTCTTTAATATTAACTGGGTATTTTATAATATTCTACTTTAGCTTCTATTGAATTATTAACCATATCTCATTGGACATTTTTTAGGCATTGCCAAAGGTTTAGAATATCCACCTTTAATTTTCACACTCCACCCTCAGAAATAATAATAATGATAATAATGATAATCTATTACATCATATATAAGTAACTTGCAAGAGTATATTTCATTTACCTCTCTCATCTTTTGTTCTATTGTAATAAACATTCCTTCTACATGTTATAAATGCCATAATATATTGCTTTGAATAGACAATTCTCTTCTAGAAGAAATTTAAAAAGAGATAATGTGATTCACACATAAATGACATATTAATCATTTCTGCTTCTGTTCTTTCTTTTTGAGGTTTAAGTTTCCATTTTATATAATTTTATTTTTCTTTAATATTTCTTGTCTCACATGTATAGTCATGAAAGATTGTTTTGATTCTTACCTAGAAAAATTTTTATTTTGTCTTCATGTTCAAAGAATATTTTTGTTGATAATATGAGTACATGGTTGTGTATTTTTCTTTCAGCATGTTAACAATGTTTCCTTGCTTTCTTGCTTGAACACCTTTAGTTTTGAAATGTATGGTGTTTAATTTTTTTATCACAGTGTGCTCCATCTCATCTACTTTTATAATTTTCTCTTTATTTTTGGTTTAAAGCAATTTTATTGTGATATGCTTTGGCATTTTTTTTTCTTTGTGTTTATTCAGTTTAAGTTTCATTGATCTTAGATATGTGGGTTTTTATATCTCACCAAATTTGAAGGAAAATGAATATTAATATTTTTGTTTCTCTTTTTCTTTCTGGAGCTCCAGTTACATATAAATTAGATGGCTTGATTGGCCACACCAATCACTGAGGCTGTTAGTTTTTTAGTTTTACTGCTCTCTCTCCCTATTTTTAGATAATTTCTATTGCTCAGTTTTCAAAATTTGTTGAAATTGCTTATGTCATCTTCAGTCTGCTGTTATTCCAATTTAGTAAAATTTTCATTTCAACTACTATAATTTTCATCTCTGAAAGTTTACTTTGATTCTTTGGTACATCTTCCATTTATGTTCTCACTATTTGTTTTCCCTTAAATCCTTGATCATTTTTCTCTCTCATATTCCCATGGTACTTTGTACTTTTCTTTCTGTGATATTCAGGACAACTTTTGTTTTTATTAAAAAAATGTTCACTGGTTGTAGCATCATGAAGACAGTGACCAAGACTCTCTTGTTCACCCAAACACACTCAGAATTTAGCAGAATCTATAATACAGGGTAAAGCAAGTACATATATGCAGTGTTTTAGTCAGCTTTTTTGCTGCTGTGACTAAATGACCCAACCAGCACAACTGTAGAGGAGGGAAGGTTTATTTGAGGGCTCACAGTTTTAGAAGTCCTTATTTATAGAAGGCTGACTCCATTCCTCAGGGCTTGAGGTGAGGTTGAACATCACAGCTGGAGAGTGTGGCAGAGGGAAGCAGCTCCCATCATCAGGAAGCAGAGAAAGACTCCACTCTCCAGATACAAAATCTATATCCCATAGCCACCTCCTCCAGTCACATCCTACCACTTCAATTAATCCCATCAGGGATTAACTCACTGATTGGGTTAAGAATTTTACAACCCAATCATTTCTCCTCTGAACCTTCCTGCATTGTCTCACAGGTGAGCTTTTTGGGGACACCTCTCATCGAAACTATAACATAGTGTATTAAAGACTTTAAAGAAGTTTTTTTTTTTTTTGTTTTTTGTTTTTTGTTTTTCTTATTTTCTGTTCCTTAACTCCTAGCTCTACTCATGGATACTTTAACTATAGCATAAAGCTGCCAAGCAGGCAAGGATGGATAAATGATTCATCCTGATGATTAAGTACAGTGAAAAATATTTCTTTACCTGAGACAGAAGATTGATACTGTTGGGGCACAGGTTAGCAGGGCTGCAAAGGAAAGACAAATTTTGTTATGTAAGGAAGAAACTGGAATCTCGGGCTGTGGGGAGGGCAGAGGGGAACTGGGAAGGAGAAAAGACGACCAAAGAGCGCTGCTGTGGTCTAGACTTGAAACACAAAAAAGGCCAAGGGACTTTTTAAATAGTAAGTTTTATTGTGTATATTTGAGGTTTATAACATGATACTATGAAGTACATATAGATAGCAAAATAGTTACTATAGTGAAGCAGATTAACATCTTATATAGTTATTTTTTGGTGACAAGAACAACTAAAATCCACTAACTTAATGAAAAAAAAAAAAAAACCTTACAGAGTAATTTCATTAACATTCATCTTCATGTTATATATTAGATCTCTGCACTTGGTCATCCTACTTGGAAGGATGGTAAATATTTTAACAGCTGCTATTTAGTATGGGAAATGAACCAATGAAAGATTGGTGATGAGTAGCACTGAAAACCAACTGGGAATGGAGATCATAAGTTTATAGTAGAGGGAATCAGTTTGTTTGTGAAGTTTTCTCCAGCAGGGCTGTACAGGTGAGAAACAGAAGCACAATACATGGACAGCACTCCAAAGCTGGGGTATTAGCAGACCAGTAGTTGTGGAAGAACCAGAACCAAGAGAATTGGTATTTCCAAGAATATTAGTCATAATTATTTTTATTAGTAACAACTACTGATATTATTTGGCATTTTAACTTCTGGTAATTTTTTTAACTATGATCTCATTTGATATACTTTTGTGAATCAGGTTATTAATCCTAGTTTATTTATGAGGAATTAGAGATTCATGAAATTCACACACTCATGATTTTTTCTCATTTTTAAAACATAAAATGTATTCATATGTCTGATTCTACTCTAGGTACTATGAGGAGAAAGTAGGGAGATAAGGCTGGAAATAGAAGTAGGATTTTATCCTAAAGACACCTGGATATCTCTGAAGGATTTTGGGGAGAAGAGAGAGATGATCATACTTTGCAACAATGTGAAAGAAGAAATGTATGAAAGAAGATTTGGCAACATTTTTATACTTGAGATAGAGAAATGAATTAGGAGATCATTGCACTCTTGTTAAGAAGTGAGGAGTGTGGTTTAACAGGAGGGGAGGACTTTGAGAACCATTTAAAAAGAACTGACTGAGTTTGCTAACTGGGTGTGGGTAGCAAGAGAGAGAGAGTTGATATGACTAGAATCATGAGGCAAATATAAACACCATTACAAGTCCAGTAAAAGGAGTAATTTGGGAACTTTGGGAAAATTGGCTGCAAGTTCTTTCCATGATACCAAACTTGATACGTTAATGGCATCTTTGTGTTCTTTTCCAAGGAAGTTATGTAAGTTCAGAAATGGAGAGAAGAATCAACTCTTTTGAAGCCTGATATAAATGACCCATTAATATCAGTAACCCATCTGATCATAGAGGATTTTCAGTCCCTGAAAAGTCCTCTTGAGACTTCTGTTATCTATAATCTCATGGAGACCCTCAGTTTTCTTCCATAGTGCTTCAACTTTAAAAACAACTCCAAATAAAAAACCTTCAAATATATGCAAAGATATTCAAAGGGGTGTCTAGATCTTCAGCAGTGAAACAAAAATGCAAGTCCCATTTTCCTCTACTGAGACATCGTTGTACACATTTCATTCTTCTGTTTCATCTCCAAAATCTCTTCCACAATTCTACCCCCCATCCACACGCTTCCACTTCTGACTTCTCCTTTAGAATATACTGTCGTACTGAGAGCAGTTACTCCCCAAGGGGGTCATGCCTTCTTCACTGCAGACTCCCAGGGAAGGGAGGACTGTGGTGTCTCTTGCAGATGTCTCTTCCATAGCCTCTGGGAATTATTCTCTAAAGATGCTGTTGCTATTTTTTTGACTCTTGAACAGCTGGTGGGAAGCTGTGGCAGTTTTCTAGCATGCCCCTATTTCTCTTTATCCTCAGTAACTTTATTATTTTCAGTATGTCCCACTCACTTGTAGCCCATAGAGTATTGGTGTTGTGAGAAATTCCAGAAAGCAACCTAATCCACCACTCTTCTCTTTCCTCCCTCAATTTATAGACAAGAAATCAGAGCTCCAAAGGAGGAAATGGAACAACCTTGAGATCAGAACCAGAACTAGCATCAACTTCTCTGACCCCCATACCAGTACTCTCCCAGTGCATAAGAATCAGGAGAGGCAAGTCAAATTGGATCCTCCCAGTAGCCTTGTGGATAAGGCACTTGTGAACTCCTTTCACAAGGGAGAAAACTGGAGACTGAGATTTTGCTGCTCCAAGTTCACATGGCAGATTAGTGATGGAGCCACTCTAAGTCCATGCTTTTCACAATGGTTTTCTCTGACACTATGAAGACTGGAAAAGCTGATTTTAAATGAAACTCATAATCTGAAGTCCACACTATACAAGCAGATACACACTATATAACTACATTTTTTTTTCCCTTTGGTCCAACATGTTTCCTGAAATCTGGAGTGTTCTTGTGAATTTGTTGAAAGAGAAATGACCTGTTAATTTATCTTTAAGCCTTAAAAATGTCATTGGAAAAAACCTTAATAAAAATCCATCAGCTTGGCAGGAGGAGGTTTTATTACTGGGAGCTCACCTGTCTGTGCTAGATCAACTCTGAGGCTGGAGACAGGATATTTAAAGTTTATTATTTGCATTTTCTCACCGGAGCTGGAATGTTTTCTCAGATTTGGTCAGGCTATATCTTCTATGACAGGCTGATTGACATACCTACTTATAAGTAAGAATTTTTGTAGTTTTTCATTTTTGAGGAAAATTAGATCTGTTCCCTCATAATATGGGAATGTTCAGACATTTCTATCAAACCTCTGTGTAGTTAGGACTCTAACCAATAAAGTATCCTGCAAGTTTAGTGTCATATGGTGTGATGAAGTACACTTTGACTTTATGTAAATACTGAGTTATAACAGAACTGACTTTTCCCCTTTCCGGTCAGGCTGATGATATATGTTACCTTGGGAAAATCTGAGGCTTCCTGGGCCTCATTTTGTGTTCTCAGAAACTGGGTAAAGTCTGAGCTCCCTTCTAGCTCAGGATGGAGGTAGAAGTAGAGTTGAAAGTCCCTCAGTCTTTCCTTTGTGTTTACCAGAGAAGTCACAGGTCATCTTGTCTAGTTAGAAACTACACAGTAGCTATAAAGAATAAATGAGGTAATGGATGTGAAACTGGACGAAAAGCATAAGTCATGAAGGAAATGATATGTATTATGTTTAAATAGTCACATTATTTTTCCTGTTTCTCTAAAAGGAACTAGCTGCTTAAGTAACAATTTTTCCAAGAAGACTTGATATAAAAAATGATTCTTGGGTTGGGGAGATAGCTCAGTTGGTAGAGTGCTTGTCTTGCAAGTACAAGGCCCTGGGTTCAATCCCCAGCACCGAAAAAAAAAAAAAAAAAATTCTCTCCTCTCTTGAGAGGCAAACGATTAACAAAGGGTGGTATCTTGTGAAAAGTCTATAAACCCCTCAGTTGTGATTTACAAAATGACTCAGAATGGACAGAAACAAATCCCACCTCCTGCCCATGAGGAATGTGTACCCTGTGTGGAGGACTTGGCTTCTGGAGGTTTAGATGCATGCAGCTAAGCACATTCTGGACTCCCAGAAGGGATTTAGAAACAGCTGTGCAGGGACAGTGTATGTGTGAGATGAAGACAAGGGTTCGTAAAAGTTTCAACAGAGGAACTATACCAATCATCTGGTCAAGGTTCATAAAGTCAAACATCTTTGGGAGCAAACGGATCATGCCAGTGAGTAAAGGGAGCCAGTGAAGGGCTGTGTGCTAATGGGTTGGCTCTATCACTTTGACCTGACTGACCCAATGCTGAGAACATGGGACCAGCATTGCTAATATTTGAAGAAAAGCCAAACATTTGGGGGTGAAATTTCCTGCTTTCTGAATGTTGGAAGATGTACTCAAGTAGTCTGTGGACTACTGATTTAAGACTTTTGATCTAGACCACCCCTTTCACTTAAAATAATGTTTTTACCTTCTTTCCAGCTAATATATATTGAGCACTTACTGTGTGTTTGGAACTTCCCCCAGATCTAGGTATATGATGAGAAGTAGAGTCCAGTTCTGTAAGAGTTAGTTCTATAAATAAGTTAGGGTATGGGTAATCATATAATATGGATGGGTCTACCATAGAGGTGTGTCCCAGGTAGTGGGAGGACATATGCATATAATCTATTGTGTTGTCTTGCACTCTCAACCCAGTTTTGGTTAATTTTAAGTATATCATTGCTAATACTTATGTCAGTGTTTCAATGGGCCATTTGCTCATTGCTATATGGTAAGTATAATCCGAGATAGCATCCCTATTTCATCAGGCATGAATGTTGTTAAATAGAACAGTATTTTGGAAAGTGCCTCAGGGTATTTGGCATACATATGATAATCTAACAGCTGCAGTTACTCTAAGACAGCTGCCATAACTTCTTTCCTGCCCTCCCACAGTGGATGTCCTCTGCCCACTAAGCTTCCTGACAGTAGCTCGAAATTTGGCTGTTGACAGTTATTTTCTCTAGAGAATGCCAATGTGTCTCAAGGCTGCTGTCTTCTCCATGTCTCTTTCATCACTCCTACTCAGGTTTTAAAATACTGTCTTCTTAGAAGAAACAGGAACAGGATCCGTTTCATCAAGCATGATGATTGTTAATGAAAATTAACTTCCCTCTTTCTTGGGGAAAAAAATACTTTAACTATGGAAAAATGAAAGAGTGAACTGAGAACACCAAGCCTCTCAAACCTTGGTAAAGAATTGTAGCAAATTCATATGGTTTTATGTTTCCTGGCTTTCACTTTGATATAAGCTTAACTTTCCATTCCAGAAGCAGGGTTTAGTAACCATTGACAATTTCTAGTTTTCTGTTCTTCCAGTTCCCTAGTGTGGTTTGTCTTTTGCAAACACCTCCCGTGACCTCCTCTCTAAGGGACAACTAGATATAACCTGTTTGACTCTCCCCATTGAGCCTAACCTCTCCCTGTACTGTGTAGATATAATTCTGAACCACCTCATTCACAGTGTGATTCCATGGAACGCATGTTCCCTGTGAGAAACCCTACTGGGTCATGTCCTGGGCCCCAGTAAAGGCTTTGTCCAGTAGGTCCCTCTCTCTCTTGCTCTCCACCTGCTGGTTGAGTGTGTATGTCTCAGATGGCTACCCACATCCTGTGGTCTAGGAGGCATCCTGTCCCCTGCTTTTGGGGATCTGTAAGTAATAAACTGCTTCTCTTATTTCATGTGTCTTGTTGAGTTGCCTCCTCTGTCTCACCTCACCAACACACTTGAACCTAACATCTTTCCTAGTCAGGGCTCTCCTAAAGAGTGGATGTGTTGGTAGGTCAGAAGAGAACCACAGGATATCTTTCAGTGTAAATATCATGAGAATGAGACCTGATCACAGTTGATTAGGTAGTCTGCAGGATGGAAGTATTCTGTGAAAGGCACCCAGAGATCATTTATGACAAAATCCTTAGAGTCCCATCAAGGAAGTGTGAGAGTTTATTGATGCTACTTTAGTGAGAGAGACCACATGACCAAATTAGGAAGAAAAAACATGCAAAAAATCAAATCGCAATAGTTGATATTTATAAAATGCTTTACAGTTTGTAAAGTGCTGTTTTGTAAATAACAGTAATAATTAGTAAATAACTAATTTGTAGTTGGCCACACTTTAAAAATGTCTGGAAACACTGGTAGCTTGGCTGGTTGGTGGTACCAAGGGAGTGCCACAGGGGTGAATATCTCTGATATAATTCCAAGGGATACGAAGGAGATTTTTCTTTTTTCTTTTGACAAAATCAGAAAAAGGATATTCTGTTTCTCAGCTTCGGGAAAGTATGGGAATAGAAGGACCAATATGATCAACCCCATCAGTATTTTATTTCTTACTTCATTAGAGAAATATTCTAAGCAAATTCAAAGGAATCAGGCCATTTTCTTTTACTTTTTCTTTTTTCTCTAGTGCTATGGATCAAACCCAGGACCTTGGACATACTAGGTGTATGCTCTACTGCTAAGTTACATCCCCAGCCTGCAAACCATTTTCTTGCATGAACATTGGTTGGTGAGGGTTAGCCAGGTTGTGTAGGCCTACAAAGAAACAAAATATGGCCGGAAGTAAAACGGGAAACATTTTCCTGGTTTCTTCTAGGCAGACCATACTTTGAAATCTGAGGAGTAGTGATGAAGGAGACATGGAGGAGAATACAGGCTTGAAATGCATTGGCATTCTCTGGAGATGATGACTCTTAACAGTGGAATTCTGAACTACTGTAGGGAAGCTTAGTGGGCAGAGGACATCCACTGTGGGAAGGCAGGAGAGAAGTTATGGCAGCTGTCTTGGAGTAACTGCAGCTGTTAGATTATCATATGTATGTTAAACACCCTGAGGCACTTTATAAAATACTGTGGACCAGCAAGGGGAGATTTTTTGGAAAGCAAATATTCTTCACAAACAGATGGAAGCAGGGTAGAAAGTTTCATTTGTACCTGTTAATATCACTTTCTTTGTACTAATAAATGAAGTGTAGTCTAGAGACTTCTAGATTATGTTAAATTTTTAGAGTATATTCTGGTTTTTATCCCAGAATTGCTGTGTCAACACAGCACACACAAGTTTCCCTTATTTACAAGGAAAGATTACATAATTTCCACATCGTATACTCTCTTCCTTTCTAGATGCATACAGCAGAAATTACCCACAATATATGATTGTGAAAGACTGCCTTGACTTAACATTTGAAGAATTAGGCTTCCTGAATCACTCGGTTGCATTAGGGTGCTACATTCTTAGATGAGGTTTCAATAAATGCTTTAGAATCACTTGGGAGAAGGTCGCTGAACTGTGAACACTTGATTGCACCAAGTTAGCACAGTCTTCATATCAAGAAGTGCTGTGGGGTCACTCAAGGATTTTGCAGTTATGGTTCACATGGAAACTGTTAACAGGTGGCTGCTTGACAGAGATTTATGAAGGCTATTAAATCCTGGAACATTTACCTGGAAGGAAGAGAAATTATTTGGGATGGTATGAGTTTATTTTCTCTTGGAAAAACGGTGAGGTTAACCAAATGTAGGTGTCCAGTCAACCCTTAAGCGAGTTTCCCCCTTAGAGGCAGTTGTCTGAACGCGTTGCATTGCTTCTATCTCAGATGTTTCTTTTTTTTTTTTAATTAAAATATTTTTATTTTTACAGACACATTTTATTTACACATTTACTTCTTACTTTTCTCTCCCTAGATGCCCATAGGATCCTAAATGTATTAGGAGTAGACCTGGGCCTTCCTTGTCTAGTTGATAATTGTATTCTCATCAGGCAATGTCTGGCAACCTCATCTAAAAATACGCATCCAAAAATACTTGTTAGAAAACTAATAATTTTGGCCCACTTGTCAATATTATAATAGGAAACTTGATAAACAAAAGTGTTAGTTGCATTTTCCCATTATTTAAAAAGTTTTCATTTTGAACTAAGTTTAAACCATAGTAAAGTTGAAAACACTGTATTAGTTGCTATAAACATTTACCAATCTTGTCCCATCTAAATTTCTTGCATAAACTTAGGTGTAATACCTTTAACTAACTCATAGACCTTATTTAAAATTTTCCAGTTTTCTTACTGTTGTCCCAGGTTGGTTCAGGCACTAATTCCAAATCTCATCTTATATGTAGTTATTAGATTTCCTTAGTTCTGAAAATCCTTGAACTGTTCCTCAATCTTTTCTTCTTGTTGTTGTTTTGTCTTGTATTTCATGATCTTGATCCATTTGAAGAGTACTGGTCAATTATTTTGGAGACTGTCCCCCAAATTGGATTTTTGACTGTCTTATCACAATTAGATTGAAGTTATGCATTTTGGGCAAAAATGCCACAAAGTGACCTTCTTATGCATTATTTTTTGGGGGACATGATGTTGATCAACCCCTTAACTGTGATGTCAGGTTTGCTTACTTGGTTTAGGAGATGACTGCCAACCTGGTTATGCCTTAGTGTCTTGTGAAGAGGTTGAGATTCTTGAATTTACTCTGTCATCATCTTTTGTCCTTTAATTTAACATCCATTGATGGTTTTTACCTGCCTAGAAGAAACCAGGAAGATGTTTTATTCTGGTGATGTTTTCCTAATTGTGGTTTTCTTTCTTTCTTTCTTTCTTTCTTTTTTTTTCTTTCTTTCTTTCTTTTTTATTTATTTAATTGGTTCTTTTTAGTTATATATGACAGTAGAATCCATCTTGATATATATCCACCCATGGAATATATCTTATTCTAGTTGAAGTCCCATTCTTATGGATATACATGGTGGTGAGATTCACTGTGTTGTTTTCATATATGTACATGGGAAAACTATGTCCAGATCTATTCCACTGTCTTTCCTTTGCTTATCCCCCTTCCCTTTCCTCTATTCCCTATTGTCTAACTTTCTGCGCATCTATTCTCCTCCCTCCATACTTATTGTGAGTTAGCTTCCAAATGTCAGAGAAAATATTTGATCTTTGTTTTTAGGGGACTGGTTTACTTTACTTATCATGATAGTTTCTAGGTCCTACCATTTTCTTGGAAATGTCATAAAGTCATTCTTCTTCATGGGTAACTGATACTCTATTGTGTATGTATACCACATTTTCTTTATCCATTCATCTGTTGAAGGGCATTCTAGGTTGGTTCCATAGTTTAGCTATTGTGAACTGAGCTGCTACAAACATTGATGTGGCTCCATCAGTATAAT
Organism: Sciurus carolinensis; assembly: GCF_902686445.1. NCBI lineage: Eukaryota > Metazoa > Chordata > Mammalia > Rodentia > Sciuridae > Sciurus > Sciurus carolinensis. The sequence goes on from NC_062214.1 coordinate 99,073,666, forward strand.
TAATGATTTTAACTTTTTGAAATATACCAAGGAGTCAGATAACTGGGTCAAATGGTTATTCCATATCAAATTTTCTGAGAAATTTCCACTCTACTTTCCAGAGTAGTTGCACCAATTTGAAGTCCTACTAGCAATGTATAAGTGAACCTTTTTCCTTACATCCATGCCAACATTTATTGTTACGTGTACTCTTGATAATTGCCATTCTGACTGGAGCGAGATGAAATCTCAGGGTAGTTTTAATTTGTATTTCTCTAATTGCTAGAGATGTTGAACTTTTTTTTCATATACTTGTTGTATTTCTTCTGTGAAGTGTCTGTTCAGTTCCTTTGCCCAATTATTGATTATGTTATTTGGTTTTCTTTTGGTATTAAGTTTTTTGAGTTCTTTATCTATACTGGAAATGAATGCTCTATTGAAGGTGCATGTGGCAAATATTTTTCTCCCATTCTGCAGGCCCTTTGTTCATGTTCTTGATTGTTTCCTTTGTTGTGAAGAAACTTTAGTTTGTGCCATCTCATTTATTGATTGATTTTACTTCTTGCACTTTAAGAGTCTTATTAAGGAAGCCAGTTCCTTGCCAGTATGTTGGAGTGTTGGGTCTGCCTTTTCTTCTAGTATGTGCAGAGTTTCTGGTCTAATACCTAGGTCCTGATCCACTTTGAACTGAGTTTTGTGCAGGGTGACAGGGGTTAAATTTCATTATATTACATATGGGGTTCCAGTTTTCCCAGCACCATTTGTTGAAGAGTCTGTCTTTTCTCCAGTGAATTTTTTGGTGCTTTTGTCTACTATGAGATAATTCTATCTTTGTGGGTTTGTCTCTGTGTCTTCTGTTCCATTGGTGTTTTTGCTTATTTTGGTGCCAAAACCATGCTGTTTTTATTACTATAGCTCTATAGTATAATTTTAGGTCTGGTATTGTGATGCCTTTTGCTTTAGTTCCCCCCGCTCCACTAAGATATACTTTGGCTATTCTGGGTCTTTTGTTTTTTCTAGATGAATTTCCTAACTATCTTTTCTATTTCCATGAAGAACATCATTGGAATTTTAATGGGAATTGCATTGAATCTGTATATCACTTTTGGTAGTATGGCCATTTCATTAATATAAATTCTGCCTAAGAATATGGGAGGTCTTTCCTAATGATGATTTCTATTTCCATTATTTCTTCTAAGTGGAATTCTTCTGTAAGGAATCATTGCATGTTGTCTTCCGTTTGTTTACCTATTCAATTATGTACTTATATTAGTATGGAGTCATGCATATTTGTTCAATGAGCTGTAATCCATAGTTGTTATTTATTACTCAAATTGTCCCAAATTTTAGCATTAGGACCTTCATTGGGTTGGCTCTTGTTACCTCTCAAAATGGTCCTTTGGGTTTTGAGTGCTTCCTTATTTTGTGGCATCACCAGATATTGCAACCTTATTTTCTATTTTCTCAGTCTTAGTTATGAATTAAGCTATTTCCACAAGAACTTCTGGTTGTGTTGATAAATGATATTATAACCCAAGATCTGGGTCAAAGGTTTGCTCATTGCTCTTGAGGTTTCACTCTATCTTTCAGCAGATAGAGCTGGGGTGATGTGTGACTAATAACACATTCACATACATACATCTGTACTTATTTGTCTAATTCATAAGAAGATGGTGTTTTTTATTGGGAAGATATTAAATTTTTAAAATAGCTTTGGAAGATATTATATCTTTAAAATGCTGTAATCACTTCTAGTAACAGGTTTATTTCCTTCCATTTGTTCAATTCCTTTTTGTGTATATAATGGGTATTTAACAATTATCCTCATATAGATTTTGTGTTTATTAAGTATGCACATTTATTAAGCATGCGGTTAATGTCCCTGTTGTAAATTGGATTTTCTCTACTATTAAGTCTGCTGTTCATTGTGTGTGAAGAGGAGGGCTAAGATGCCCTTATTTTGGAGCTGGTTTTAGAGCAACTACGGTTCATTTTGCTAGCTTTCCTCCTATATTCCTGGCACTTTTTCTCCCCACTACAAACTACTCTTTCTGACCACAAAGTTTCCAGGCAAAGCAAGAGTATGGCAGGGACATTAGGAATTGTGTACTAGGTTTGGTGATATTTCTCTTTTATGTTAGTTTGAAATATTGGCATTCTGTCTTTAAATAATGCTGACTGTGGTTTTTGTGTAGATTAGTTTTCCCTTCTTATACTTCTGTATTGTTTTCCTGGAAAAAATACTAAGAAACAAGTAGTTAGGTGGCAGTCATTTTTGTTAGCTGCCCAGAAATCCTAGGCTGAATTTACAATTTAAAAATTATTTTTGATTGACAAATCATAATTGTTTATGCTCATGGGGCATGATTTGGTTTTCGATATATATCTACAATGAAGAACAATTAAGTTTATTAACACATCCATCATCTTACTTATGTATGATTTTTTTATGGTGATACATTTTAAGCTTACTTTTCTTTATTTTGAAATGTATACTACAGCATTATGGCTCTAATCGCCTTGCTATGCAGTAGATCTCAAAACCCGTTCTTCTTGTCCATATGGAACTCTGCAGCCTTTGATCAGCAACTCCCCCATCTCTCCTACCCCAGCCTCTAGTAATCATTGTTCCACTCTTTTACTCCTGAGTTCAATTTGTTTACAGTCCATATGTAAGTGAGATCATGTGCTATTTATCTTTCTGTACATAATATTTTCTGGATCCCCTTTTGAAAGATAAATAGTGTTCCATTGTATAAATATACCACAATTTCTTTATTCATGAATCCTCTGATGAACACTTGGATTAATTCTGTATCCTGGTGATTCCTGATAGTCCTGCAATGAACATGGGCCTGCAGACACACCTGTGATATACTGATTTCATCTCCTTTGGATATATACCCAGTAATTACTGGATCACATGGAAGTTCTTTTGATTTCTTTGGTTTTTTTTTTTTTTTTTTTTTGAGGAAACGTAATGCCATTTTCCATAATGGCTATATTAATTTATATTCTTACCAACAATGTATGAGAATTCCCTTTTCTCATATTTACCTTTTATCCTTTTATAAAAGCCTCTCTAACAGAGGTGAGGTGGTAACTCATTGTGAGTTTTTAAAAACCAAGATAATATTTGTATATCTTTATAGGGTGCATTCTGGTAATTTGATACAGTTATATGATATATAATAATCAAATCAGAAAAGTAAGCAACTCCAACTCTTTAAACATTAAACATTTTTGTTATGATTTTCATACTTTTTGTCATTTGGAAATATATATATCGTTTAATCAGTAGTTACCCCACCATGATGTAGAAACACCAGAACTAATTTCTTCTGTCCTTTGGTGTCCCCAATGAATGTCTTTCCATTACTCCTCCCCATGCTGTTCCTAATTCCAGTAACTATTCCATTCCATTCTTCTACGGTATTGACTCACAAATCAGTGAGGACATGTGGTATTTGTTTTTCTGTGTGTATCTTAATTGACATAATGAGTTCCTTTTGTATTGCTGTAAATGACGGGATTTCATTCTTTTTATGACTGAATAACATTCCATTGAGTATATACACCCTATTTTTATACATTCATCCACTGATGGGCATCTAGGGTTGATTCTATATCTTAGCTATTATGAACAACACTGCAATAAACATGGGAGTGCAAGCATCTTTTGGCATAAAGACTTCATCTCCTTTGGATGTATACCCACAGGTGGAATTTCTGGATCATGTGGAAGTTCTATTTCTAGTTTTTTGAGTAATACTTCCATCCTGTTTTCCATAATGGTTGTATTAATTTTTATTTTCCACAATAGTGTATAAGAGTTACCCTTTCTTCAATCTTCACCAGCATTTGTTATTTTTTTTGTCTTTTTGATGATATTAATTGTAACTGGGATGAGATGATATCTCATTGTGGTTTTATGTTTGTGTTTTCCTGATGATTAGTCAGGTTGAACAATATTTTCATATACATGCTGGATATTTATAACCTCCTTCTGAGAGGTATTTATTTAGTTCTTTACCCCATTTTAAAATTAGATTACTTGTTCTTTCGATGTTCCTCTTTTCGAATTCCTTCTGTGTTCTGGATATAAATCCCTTGTCAGATGAATAGCTTGCAAATGCTTTTCCCATTCCGTAGGCTATCTCTTAATTCCATCCATTATCTCTTTTGCTGTGCAGAAACATTTTAGTTTGACATGTCCCCATTTGTCAATTTTTACTTTTGTAGTTTCTGTTTTTGGGGTCCTATCTAAAAAATTATTGCCTACCCTAAAGTCTTGAAGTGTCTCCCACATATTTACTTGTGGTGGTTTCATATTTTCAGATTTTACATTAGGTCCTTGATCTATTTTGAGATGTATTTTGTGTACAGTGAGAGGAAAGCATATAGTTTGATTCTTCTGCATATGGATATCCAATTTTGCCAGCACTACTTATTGAAGAGACTATCTTATATTCACTGTATGTTCTTGGTGTTATTGTCAAATGTAAGTTGGTTGTATAAATGTGAATTAATTTCTGATTTCTCTATTTTGTTCCCTTGGCCCTTGTGTTTATTTTTTTAATGCTATTACCCATACTGTTTTGTTACTATAGTTTTTTGTATGTTTCATTGTGGTTTTAATTTGCAGTTCCCTAATGATTAGTCACATTGAGAATTTTTCTAGTACACATTGGCCATTTGTATGTCTTCTATTGAGAAATGTCTACTAAGGTCTTTTGCCCATTTAAAAAAATCTTTAAAAAATGTCTTCTTTCAATGCAGTTTGAATTTCTCATATGGTTTAGTTATCAATCCCTTATCATATATATGGTTTGCAAATATGTTCTCCCATTTTGTGGGTTTGCTCTGTAGTTTATTGTTTCCTTTGTATGCAGAAGCTTTTTTTCATTTTATGTCATTCCATTTGTCTATTTCTACTTTTGTTGCTTGTGTTTTGGGGGTCATATCCAAAAAATAATTGGCCAAACTCAGGTCATAATATTTTCCCCTGTTTTTCTTTCGGTAATTTTACAATTTCAGATCCTATGATGGATTAAGATTTTAATCCATTTTGAGTTGACCTTTTAATATCATGTAAGACAAGAGTCTAATTTCATTCTTTGACATGTGGATATCTAATTTTCCCAACACTATTTATCAAAGAGACTGTCCTCCATTATGTGCTGCTGGTACCTTTGTGGTTGACTGTTTCCCTCATATGCAGAAGCTAGAGCAAAGTAGAGAAAGAAGGTGGAGAGGAATTGGATATCATAAAGATAAAGGGAGAGAACAAGCTCCGAGTCCCGGAGCCAGTGCAGCGCAGCGTACTCCAGCACGCAAGCAGATTCAGGGACCAGGATAGGGCAGCCAGAGACTTCCCCAAGTAGCCTGGACCCCTGCAGTGGGAGGTGCCGTTCAAGGCTAGCTTCTCGGAGCTGACCGCCCGGTGAGAGTCTTTCTACATAGAACCAGCCACAAGCCCCGGAACCAATGGAGAGCTTCGATCCGCAAGCAGCCTCTGGGATCAGGGCAGGGCAGCCAGAGACCTCTTCAGGCGGCTCTGCCCACTCCGGCTGCAGGCTCTCTTCACGGGACGATCCAAGATGGTGGCCTAGAGGGAGACTGCACCCCCAGTCGCTCCAGAACCCAGGAGTTAAGAAGGGGAGGCATTGAGAGACTCGGACTGAAATAGAGCCACGGGTGAGTCTGCCCACTGGGTAAAGCTCAACCCGGGTGGCAGGCCCAGATAGAGGTGGCTTATTGGAGCCGGGCAGGGCAGATAGAGTCTTTCCAAGGTAGCCTTCCACACTCCGGCAGTGGGCTCCTCCCACACGGCCAGCTGCACGGTGCAGGCCCACAGTGAGAGCATTTCCGCACAGAACCAGTTCCAAACCTTGGAACCAGTAGGGGGCTAGGGGCAGTTTTCTTCGGATGCGCTGCTTTATCAGATTCCTCCAAGACACCAGGCTACTGAAGGCAGGGAGGTGATACACTGGAAATCTACTGGGACACTATAAGCCAATAGCGGAAAACTGCAATATCTCAGGGTCCCACTGACAACTGACCAATATGAGAAAACAAGGGAAGAAAATGTCCCAAACAAACCTAGATACTACATCAATAAAACCCAATGACAGCAGAGCAGAAGAAATGTCAGAACGGGAGTTCAGAATGTACGTAATTAAAATGATCAGGGAAGCTAATGAGGAGATGAAAGAGCAAATGCAGGCATTGAAGGAGGAGATGAAAGAACAAATGCAGGCATTAAATGATCGCACCAATCAACAGTTAAAAGACCAAATACGGGAAGCAAGAGATCATTTCAATAAAGAGTTAGAGATACTGAAAAAAAACAAACTGAAATCCTTGAAATGAAGGAAACAATAAACCAAGTTAAAAACTCCATAGAAAGAATAACCAATAGGATAGAACACCTGGAAGACAGAACCTCAGACATTGAAGACAAATTATTTAATCTTGAAAGCAAAGTTGGCCAAACAGAAAAGATGGTAAGAAATCATGAACAGAATCTACAAGAATTATGGGATATCATGAAAAGGCCAAATTTAAGAATTATTGGGATTGAGGAAGGCTTAGAGAAACAAACCAAAGGAATGAACAATCTATTCAATGAAATAATAACAGAAAATTTCCCAAATCTGAAGAATGAAATGGAAAACCAAGTACAAGAGGCTTATAGAACTCCAAACATACAAAATTACAACAGACCCACACCAAGGCACATTATTATGAAAATATCTAACATACAAAATAAAGACAGAATTTTAAAGGCTGCGAGAGAAAAGAATCAAATTACATTCAGAGGGAAACCAATAAGAATATCAGCAGATTTTTCAATCCAGACCCTAAAAGCTAGAAGGGCCTGGAACAAAATATACCAAGCCCTGAATGAAAACGGATGCCAACCAAGAATCTTATACCCAGCAAAACTTACCTTTAAATTTGACGATGAAATAAGATCCTTCCATGATAAACAAAAGCTAAAGGAATTTACAAAAAGAAAGCCAGCATTACAGAACATTCTCAGCAAAATATTCCATGAGGAAGAGATGAAAAACAACGATGCAAATCAGCAACAGGAGGAACTAGCCTAAAGGAATAGCCAAATAAAGGAGAAACCAAATCATGTCAAAAACAAATATGAGTCAATTGACTGGGAATACAAATCATATCACAATAATAACCCTGAATGTTAATGGCCTGAATTCATCAATCAAAAGACACAGACTGGCAGATTGGATTAAAAAGAAAAATCCAACAATATGCTGCCTACAAGAGACTCATCTCATACAAAGAGACACCTATAGACTAAAGGTGAAAGGATGGGGAAAAACATACCATGCACATGGACACAGCAAAAAAGCTGGAGTATCCATCCTCATCTCAGATAATGTGGACTTCAAACCAAAACTAGTCAGAAGGGATAAAGAAGGACATTACATGCTGCTTAAGGGAAGCATAAATCAGCAAGACATAACAATCATAAATATCTATGCCCCGAACATTGGCTCATCCATGTACGTCAAACAAATCCTTCTCAATTCCAGAAATCAAATAGACCACAACAAAATACTAGGCGATTTTAACACACCTCTCTCACCACTGGATAGATCGTCCAAACAAAAATTGAATAAAGAAACTATAGATCTCAACAACACACTCAGCAATTTAGACTTAACAGACATATATAGAATATACCATCCAACAAAGAACAAATACACTTTCTTCTCAGCAGCACATGAATCCTTCTCTAAAATAGACCATATTTTATGCCACAAAGCTACTGTTAGCAAATACAAGAAGATAGAGATACTACCTTGTACTCTATCAGATCATAATGGATTGAAATTAGAAATAAATGACAGAATAAAAAACAGAAACTTCTCCAATACCTGGAGACTAAATAATACACTATTATATGATGAATGGATAACAGAAGACATCAGGAGGGAAATAAAAAAATTCTTAGAAGTAAACGAGAACAAAGACACATCATATCAAAATCTCTGGGACACTATGAAAGCAGTACTTAGAGGAAGATTTATTTCATGGGGTGCATTCAAAAAAACAAGTAGAAATCAACAAATAAACAACTTAACACTACAGCTCAAAGCGCTAGAAAAAGAAGAGCAGACCAATACCAAAAGTAGTAGAAGACAGGAAATAGTTAAAATCAGAGCCGAAATCAACGAAATCGAAACAAAAGAAACAATTGGAAAAATTAACAAAATAAATAGTTGGTTCTTTGAAAAAATAAATAAAATTGATAAACCCTTAGCCACACTAACAAAGAGAAAGAGGGAGAAAACTCAAATTACTAAAATTCAGAATGAACAAGGAAACATCACAACAGACATGACTGAAATACAAAACATAATTAGAAGCTATTTCGAAAATCTATACTCCAACAAAACAGAAAACCTCGAAGACATCAACAAATTTCTAGAGACATATGAACTACCTAAACTGAACGAGGAGGACATACACAACTTAAATAAACCAATTTCAAGCAATGAAATAGAAGAGGTCATCAAAAGCCTACCAACAAAGAAAAGTCCAGGACCAGATGGGTTCTCGGCCGAGTTCTACAAAACCTTTAAAGAAGAGCTCATTCCAATACTCCTCAAACTATTCCATGAAATACAAGAGGAGGGAACCCTCCCAAACTCGTTCTATGAAGCCAATATCACCCTGATACCTAAACCAGACAGAGACACATCGAGGAAAGAAAATTTCAGACCAATATCCTTAATGAACATCGACGCAAAAATTCTCAACAAAATTTTAGCAAATCGCATACAAATATATGTTAAAAAGATAGTGCACCACGATCAAGTGGGTTTTATCCCAGGGATGCAAGGTTGGTTCAACATTCGGAAATCAGTAAATGTCATTCACCATATCAACAGACTTAAAGTTAAGAATCACATGATTATTTCGATAGATGCAGAAAAAGCATTTGATAAAATACAGCATCCCTTCATGCTCAAAACACTAGAAAAAATTGGGGTAGTGGGAACATTCCTTTACATTGTAAAGGCCATCTACGCTAAGCCCATGGCTAATACCATTCTAAATGGTGAAAAACTGAAAGCGTTCCCCCTAAAAACTGGAACAAGGCAGGGATGCCCTCTTTCACCACTTCTATTCAACATCGTCCTTGAGACTCTAGCCAGAGCAATCAGACAAACCAAAGAAATTAAAGGGATACGAATAGGAAAAGAAGAACTCAAACTATCCCTGTTCGCTGATGACATGATTATATATTTAGAGGAACCTGGAAATTCCACCAGAAAACTTTTAGAACTCATAAGTGAATTCAGTAAAGTAGCAGGTTACAAGATCAATGCTCATAAATCCAATGCATTTTTATACATAAGTGATGAATCTTCAGAAAGAGAAATTAGGAAAACTACCCCATTCACAATAGCATCAAAAAAAATAAAATACTTGGGAATCAATCTCACAAAAGAGGTGAAAGACCTCTACAATGAGAACTACAGAACACTAAAGAAAGAAATTAAAGAAAACCTTAGAAGATGGAAAGATCTCCCATGTTCCTGGATAGGCAGAATTAATATTGTCAAAATGGCCATACTACCTAAAGTGCTATACAGATTCAATGCAATTCCAATTAAAATCCCAATGATGTATCTTGCAGAAATAGAGCAAGCAATTATGAAATTCATATGGAAGAATAAAAAACCTAGAATAGCTAAAGCAATCCTCAATAGCAAGAACGAAGCAGGGGGTATTGCAATACCAGATCTTCAACTCTACTACAAAGCAATAGTAACAAGAACGGCATGGTATTGGTACCAAAATAGACAGGTAGATCAATGGTACAGAATAGAGGATATGGACACAAACCCAAATAAATACAATTTTCTCATACTAGACAAAGGTTCCAAAAATATGCAATGGAGAAAAGATAGCCTCTTCAAAAAATGGTGCTGGGAAAACTGGAAAACCATATGCAATAGAATGAAATTAAACCCCTATCTCTCACCCTACACAAAACTCAACTCAAAATGGATCAAGGACCTCGGAATCAGACCAGAGACCCTGCATCTTATAGAAGAAAAATAGGTCCAAATCTTCAACTTGTTGGCTTAGGATCAGACTTCCTTAACAGGACTCCCATAGCACAAGAAATAAAAGCAAGAATCAACAACTGGGATAGATTCAAACTAAAAAGCTTTCTCTCAGCAAAGGAAACTATCAGAAATGTGAAGAGAGAGCCTACAGAGTGGGAGAATATTTTTGCCAACCATACCTCAGAGCACTAATTTCCAGAATCTATAAAGAACTCAAAAAACTCTACACCAAGAATGCAAATAATCCAATCAACAAATGGGCTAAGGAAATGAACAGACACTTCACAGAACAAGATATACAACCAATCAACAAACATATGGAAAAATGTTCAACATCCCTAGTAATAAGGGAAATGCAAATCAAAACTACCCTAAGATTCCATCTCACCCCAATTAGAATGGCGATTATCAAGAATACAAGCAACGATAGGTGTTGGCGAGGATGTGGTGAAAAAGGAACACTCATACATTGCTGGTGGGGTTGCAAATTAGTGCAGCCACTCTGGAAAGCAGTGTGGAGATTCCTCAGAAAGCTTGGAATGGAAACACCATTTGACCCAGCTATCCCACTCCTTGGCCTATACCCAAAGGACTTAAAATCAGCATACTACAGAGATTCAGCCACATCAATGTTCATTGCTGCTCAATTCACCATAGCCAGATTGTGGAACCAACCTAGATGCCCTTCAGTTGATGAATGGATAAAGAAACTGTGGCATATTTATACAATGGAATATTACTGTGCAATGAAGAATGATAAAATTATGGCATTTGTAGGCAAATGGACGAAATTGGAGAATATCATGCTAAGTGAGATAAGCCAATCTCAAAAAACTAAAGGACGAATGATCTCGCTGATAAGCAGATGAGGACATATAATGGGGGGTGGGAGGGGTTAGCATTAGGTTTAGGGTTAGGTTTAGAGTTAGGCTAAGGAGAGTGGTAAGAATGAAGGAAAGAAGGACTGTATAGAGGGAAAAGAGGGGTGGGAGGGGTGGGGGGAAGGGAAAAAAAATAAACATCATTACCCTATGTAAACGTAAAAAAAAAAAATAAATAAATAAATAAAAAAAAAAGAAAAGAAAATCACTACCAAGAAAAAAAAAAAAAAAAAAAAAGGGAAACATTATTGGAGTAGAAGGAGATAGAGAGGGTGAGAGGAGGAACAGGATAGGGGATGAAATGGGAATGAATTTGACAAAATTATACTATGTGCATGTATACCTGTACAACAGTGAATTCCACCTCTATGCATATCTATAAAATACCAATAAAAAATAAATTAGTGAAAGGAATATCAGTAGTGTAGAGGAAGAAGATCAGGTGGGGAAAGGAGGGGAGAGGAAGCATTAGCGGGGCAGACAGGTCACCAGAAACTGAAATGGAGTAAATCAAATTCCATGCATGTATAATTTTGTCAAATGAACTCAACTATTATGTATAACTATAATGCACTCATAAGAGAAAAAAATCAGTTAACCATAAGTGCATGGGTTAATTTCTAGATTTTCTATTTGTTGATTAATGTGTCTGTTTTTATGCAAGTACCATATAATAGTGTTACAATACATTTTGAAATCAGGGAGTATGATGCCTTCAGGTTCCTTATTTGCTAAATTTTTATTTAGTTTTTACTATTCAAAGTCTTTCATGGTCCTATACGAATTTAAGGATTTTTTTTTCTATTTCTGTGAAAAAGAATTACACCGAATCTGTGGATTGCTCTGGGCAGTATGAAAATTTCCACAGCATTAATTCTTCCAATTCATGAATCCAGAATGTGTCTCCATCTTTTTGTGTTTTCTTTAATTTTCTCTATCAGTGTTTCATAGTTTTCAGTATATAGTTCTTGAACCTCCTTGTTTGATTTTGTACCTAAGTATTTGACTTTTTGTTGACATTGCAACTGACATTTTTTTCTTAAGTTCTTTTTCAGATAGTTCATTATTAGTATATAGAAATGGTACTGACTTTTGTGTGTTGAATTTTGTAGTCTGAAATCTACTGAATTCATTTATTATTTGTGACAGTTCTTTAATGGAGTCTTGAGGGTTTGCTCTGTATAATACCATGACATTAGCAGAAAGAGAGTTTCACCTCTTCCTTTCTATTGTGAGCATCTTTTATTTCTTTCTCTTGCCTAATTGCTCTGGCTGGAACTTAAATTGAAAAGTAGTGGGAGTGAGGGGTCCTTGTCTTTGGCAGAATGGGATTTCAACTTTTCACCATGGAGAGTGATGTTGGCTGCAGGTTTGTCAGGAGTGGCTCTTATTGTGTTGAGGTATTTTCCCTTCATACCTAATCTGTTGAGAGGTTTTTGTTTTATTTTATCATGAAAGGGTGGTAAGTTTTATCAATGCATTTTCTGCATCTATTGAGATGATCATGATTTCACTCTTTAGTTTGTTAATTTATATCTACATTTATAGATTTGTATATGTTGAACAGTTTCACATCTCAGGGATTAATCCTGCCTGGTTATGCTGAATGATTCCTGTACTGTCTTATTAAATACAGTTTTCTAGTATTTTGTTGAGGATTTTTATGTCTATGTTCATCAGGGATATTGACCTATATTATTCTATTCTTACAGTGTTCTCCATCTTTGGTATCAGGGCCCTACTGGTCTTATAAAATGATTTTGGAAATGTTCCCTCCATCTCAGTTTTTTGGAAAAGCTTGACAAGAGTTGGTATTAGTTCTTTAAGTGGTTGATGTAATTTAGCAGTGAAACTGCTCCATCCTGGGCTTTTCTTTGATGGAAGACTTTTTATTACTGATACAATTTTTTTACTCATTATTGCTCTGGTCAGATTTTTCAATTTGATTTTTTTTCTGAGTCAGTCTAATGCTGTATGTGTCTAGGAATTTGTTCATTTCTTTAAGGTTATCCAATTTGTTGGTAGATACTTGTTCACAATATATGACCCCTTGCATCTCTGTTATCAGTTTTTAATGTCCCTTCTTTCATTTCCGATCCTATTTACTTTGCAGTCCTAGGTTTAATTTTTAATTTTTAAAAAGTTTTGAACATTAGGCTTGGCAAGATTATGGTTTATTATAACCTGGAGTGTTTCTATGTCTCTTTTCTTGCTTTCTTTTCCTTTCATATGTGGGTAGAGTAAAATATAAATAGATTGGGACCTAAAGCTTAAAAATCAAAAGGTTTGACAAGGTCAGAGAATAAGAACACAACGAGAGATTTGGACAAAATTGAGAATAGTCTGAAAATAAAATTTCAGAGCAGGAAGAAAAGGCTTGTGTGAGGTTGATGGGGGAAAGGGAGGAAAGCATGGAGGGAGACAGGGAGCGGATGTGCTGTGCCCCATTGGGTATTAGCACCCAGGGCTGTGCCTGCCTCTGATCAGGGGTTGTCTTCTTCCCTGACCACCAGTTTCTTCACTCAGAGTCAGGCTCTCAACTGTCACCCAGAGGAAGTTCTGCTAAATATTTGGCATTTGTCCGTCTTCATGGAAATATTGCTTTTTCCCTAACACATACTCCAATAATCCCAGGTCTGTGTCTCTCTGCATCTTTCCTCATGCTTTGTGGCCCCACCTCCCTAGTTAATTATAAGTATTATTATTTTAACTATGCTGACATCCTGGTATAGTTAACAGTACAGTGTCAGCATGAACCGAGACCAGAATGCCAGAATGGCATAGGAAACCCCAGTATCCTGCTTGTAGGAGTGCTCTCTTTCCTTCCACTGAGTGTCTGGCTGTAGCTCTGTTTGCAACTGCCTTATTACCTGCCAGCGCTTTGACCACCCCTTCTTATGTGGTCCACCCCCCAGCATTATCTTGCTTGTGTTAATTTGTTAATAATTGATGGGTTCTCACAGTGAGCCAACTAAATGTCAGGCTCTCTGCTAGTAGTTGTGATGAACATAGAAAAGAATTACGGCCACTTTATACTCTCAGGTATATTATGAGACATACAGCATAGCCATTAAAAATGTAGTACAAAGAAAAACGTACAAAAAAGCCTTAATAGTCTCTCCTCTTTTATATTGTCTGATGTCCAGTTTTGGAAAGGGGAAAATGGAGACTTGGTTGGTTTTGGGGAAGGAGGTGTTAACTTTCCCATCTCTCCTACCTCCACCCCTGCCCCGCCTTCCTAGTTAATTATTAGTATTATTATTTTAACTATGCTGACATCCTGGTATAGTTAACAGTACAGGGTCAGCATGAACTGAGACCAGAATGCCAACCAGCTATTGGCTGCTGTTCTCCCAGAAGTGTAACACTTACCTAGGTACAAGGCAGCCTAGGCAGCTGCCTACAGAAGGAGCTCCTTGGTTAATCTAGAAACTACAAGTCTCTTTCTTTTGATTATAAAATCAACTTCTCTAATTGTTTGGCTGGGTCTTGAAGTAACTCAGGCATGGGTGACCTGGCCTGCTAGCATCATCTGGGCCCCTTTTTCTATTTTTATTAGTGCTGGGGGAGGAGCAGAATTTTCAGCCCTCAAGCAGGGTATTTAATAGGTGTTTTAAAAAATGTCGGTTTCTCTGAGTTTGAAGTAATGGATTAGAGACTAAAGGAATCTCATAAAATCAAAGAACATTATTTTTTTGACACTTAAAAAATTTAATGTTTCAGATAGATTGGAAGATGTGACTTAGGTTTGAGGCTTAGGTATCTATATTCTTTTCACTTGTAAATTTAGATTGAAGGGGGTGGCAGGGGCCGTCCTAGGGGAAGCCCATGTGTGCAGAGCAGGCTGTAAGCATTTACTCCTAGCTATGTGAATAGAAGTTTACAGTCTGCTTCACTATACAGGCACGAAAGTAGATAGGCTAATGGGTTTTCAATGCAGTAGGCTTCCTACCTAGATAGTGGGACGCACAGCACATTCATTTGTTTCTGTCTCAGCCATCTGCATGGTCTCTCCAGTGCTGCCTTGGTTGGGTAGTTGGACATGGAAAGGAGGACACATGTGGCTAGCCCCCAAAATACAGTTTTAAAATGCTGTGAAAGTTAGAATAGCAGAATGTCCTTGTGCTGTTCAGTGTTTGAAAGACTTACAGTTCCAGCTCATTATTCAAAATTGAGTAAAGTGGGATGTTTTTCCAACATGTTTTAAAAATAAAGTTGTAAATTAAACAATAGTGTTCATGAAACTGTGATATCTATGTTGAATTGGATCCCTAGCCTATAGAAAGAAAATTTCTTGCTCATTTGGGAGCAGATTGAGTGATGGTTGAAATATTTAAAGGGCTTTGAGTGCAGGATTAATTCTATCCCTCTATGTAAATAGAGATAATAGAAAAGGATCATTTGATAAATGTGAGTCAAATGAAACATATTCTTACTCCTCATTTACAAGCAAAGCAGTGTTGCATCAGTACTAATTCAGAATG
Organism: Sciurus carolinensis; assembly: GCF_902686445.1. Taxonomy (NCBI): domain Eukaryota; kingdom Metazoa; phylum Chordata; class Mammalia; order Rodentia; family Sciuridae; genus Sciurus; species Sciurus carolinensis. Next base: position 99,089,125 of record NC_062214.1, read on the forward strand.
ATATCATGAGTACTAATTCTTGGTGTAAGAATCTTTCATATTTTTATACAAAATACAGTTTTATTTTTTTATTTTATTTTTTTTTAATTTTTTAGTTGTAGATGAACACAATACCTTTATTTATTTTTATGTGGTGCTGAGGATTGAACCTGGTACCTCATATGTGTTAGGCAAGCGCTCTACCACTGAGCTACAACACCAGCCCCCAAAATACAGTTTTAAAATGCTGTGAAAGTTAGAATAGCAGAATGTCCTTGTGCTGTTCAGTGTTTGAAAGACTTACAGTTCCAGCTCATTATTCAAAATTGAGTAAAGTGGGATGTTTTTCCAACATGTTTTAAAAATAAAGTTGTAAATTAAACAATAGTGTTCATGAAACTGTGATATCTATGTTGAAATTCTATTTTTTCTGGCCATGTGCTATAACATTCAAAAATTTTTGCATACCTCAGTATATTTTATTTGATTATTTATGAATTATATACATTAGCCAAGGTGTGCCCCAAATATAAGTAAAAAAAATGACATAAAATCATTACAGAAAGAATTTTTATTTCAACTCCCTGGTAGATTATCTTCTGCATTTCCTGGGATGAGTAAAGTTCATATTTTACATATATATTCTCTAGGTTACATCCCCAAATTTCATGTTATATTGGATTTTCAGTAGACTTTCCCTAAATGTGATCAAGTTTTCATAGGTAGAAGGTGAAAATTTTAAGGACATTTAAAAAATTTCATTGTAAGGATTATTATTTAACACACATTTATTGTATAAATTGGATTTCACTGTGATGTTTTCATACATGCACATATTATGCTTTGTTCATGGTCATGTCTACTCTCTCTTCTATTCTCTTACTCTCTACACTTTTCCTCTTCTCCCAGTTCCCTTCCCTTTCTGTAATAGTTCCTCTTTACTTTGAAGTCATTTTATTTTGTTTTAATTTTCACATATGATAGAAAACAAGTGATACTTGTTTTTCTGTTTCTGTCTTATTGTGCTTAATGATGTCCTCTGGTTCCATCAATTTTGCAGTAAATGACATAATTTCATTCTTCATTATGGCTGAGTAATACTCCATTGTGTTTATATACTACATTTTCTTTATCCATTTATCTGTTGACAGACACCTAGGCTTATTTGAGCTATTGTGAATAGTGCACAATAAACACGGGCATGCGGATATCTCTTTTGTATGCTGATTTCATTTCCTGCAGATAAATATTCAGAAATGGTATGGCTAAATCATATGGTACTTCCATTTTTAGTTTTTTCAGGAACCTCTATGCTGTTTCCCATAGTAGTTGCATTTCCACCAACAGTGTGTAGTCTTCCTTTTCCTCCACATCCTTGCCAGTATTTGTTGATATTTGTTTTCTTGATAGCTATTCTGACTCTGGTGAAATGGAATCTCAATGTAGTTTTGATTTACATTGCCCTAATGGCTAAAGGTATGGAGGATTTTTTTTTTCATTTATTGAAATATTTGTATTTCAGAGAAATGTCTGTTCAGACTATTTGCTCATTTTTTAAATTGAGTTACTTGTTGGTTTGTTAATTGGACTTCTGTAGAGAATATTCTGGATATTAATCCTTTCTCAGATAAATAGCTAGCAAATATTTTCTCACATTCTGTGGATTGCCTCTTCACTCTGTTGATTAGTTTGCTATTCTGAAACTTTTTAATTCAACATAATCCCATTTGTCAATACTTTTGTTTACTGAGTTATTTGGAGTCCTTTTCAGGATGTTGTCACTTGTGCCAATCTCTTAAAGTATTTCCTTTACATTTTCCTCTAGTAGTTTCAAATTTTCAGGTCTTAATTAAGGTGTTTGAACCATTTTGAGTAATTTTCATAGAGTGAGAACAATCTGTTTTTAGTCTTCTACATGTGGTTATCCACTTTTCCCAGCACAATTTGTTAGGCTGTTTTTTCTCCAGTGTATGTTTTTGACAAGTTTGTCAAAAATCAGGTGGTAGAAACTCTGGGTTTCTTCTCTGAGTCCTCCATTCTATTCCATTGGTGTATGTGTCTGTTCTTATGCCAGTATAGTGTAATTTTTGTTACCACCACTCTGTAGTATACCTTAAAATCAGGTATTATGATATTTTCAGGGTTGCCTTTTTTTTTCTTGCCTGGAATTGCTTTGGTTATTTGGAGTCTTTTGTGCTTTCATTTGAATTTAAGGTTTTTACCCCCTATTTCTGTGAAGAATGTCATTAGAATTTTGATGGAATTAAATTGCATCTGTAGATCATTTTGGGTAGTAAAGCCATTTTAACACTATCTCCCATAGGGCAGTCTCTCCATATTCTAAAGTCTTCAATTTTTTCAATGTTTTGTAATTTTCCTTGCTAAGGTCTTTCATTTCCTTAGTTAGGTTAATCCCAGGTGGATGTCTGCTGAGAATTCTGACATTCTCATGGGTTTGCCTTTAAATATGACTTTGCAGTTCTCTCTTGAAGCTTTTAATATTCTTTATTCTAACTTTGTTTAATTATAACGTATGTGGAGAAGTTCTTTTCTAATCATGTCTATTTCAGGTTCTGTATGCATCCGAGGTTTTCATTTCCAATATTTGTTTGGTTCTTTGTCAAAATCTCTCTTTGTTGAATTGCTCATTCATATCTTGCATTGTCTTAATTACTTCAGCTATTTATTTATACTCTTGGAACACATGGAGTCTTTTAAAAATCATCCTCTTGAATTCTTTGGCATTTCATCCACCTTGATATTTTTGGAATCAGTTATTAGAGTTCTGAATTTTAGAAGCTGTCATGTTGCCTTGGTTGTTCACATTTTCCTTGCTTCTGTGCTGAGATCTGCCCATCTGTTGGATGGATCTCTCTTCTGGTTTAATGTGCGGGCCCACTTTATTCTTACTTTAATGCAAACAGCCCTCTTTTGATAACGTGCTCTGGGATATTGGTGTGTTGTGTGGTAGGAATTGACTTAAGATCCACCTGGACTTCATAGTGGAGCTTCTCTGTGGCTTCTTGGGCTGTGACCAGTGGATTCTGGAACAAGTCATACTGTGTTGGAGCCTGAGGGACCTATTATCGGTTGGTCTCAGAAGAGTGGTCGTTCAGGCAGGTGTGGGGTAGACGGCAATGTACATGGGGTGTATCCTCTGTGGTTACTTCCATGGTAGGAATAGAAGCTTCTATCAGGTGTTATGAGTTTTCTCAGGTTCTATTGATCTTATCTTTATTACTTGAAAATAGTTGTGCAACTGGCTATTCCACTGGTGTTGATGGGTCTGGAGTTTTTATTCTGTCTTTGGACAACTGGTGATGCTCCATTTGTTTCATGGAGAGAGGCAGGGAGTAGGAACACAGCTCCCCCTCTGTGACGCTCATGTCCAGTCTTGTCAGTGATATGCTATCTGATAGGGTATGTGAGTGACTCCTACTGAGGCCCCTGATAGGTGTGATACACACAGCAGTTGTGCTATTTCCCTATTGTTGCTATGAGAATGAATGTTCATGAGAAGGACTTCAGACTCCCCCACTTACTTGTAACTACTTGGGGATGGGTCATTGGCTGGCAGATTTCTCCTCCTATTCTTTAAGTTGATGTATCCACCAAGGTTTGAGCGGGACTAGGTTATGTTTGGAGTAAGGTATAAATCTTATCAGCTGGGCTGGGAGTGTAGTTTAGCAGCAGAGCACCCATCAAACATGGTTCATGTGCCAAGTTCAATCCCCAGCACCACAGAGAGAAAGAAAGAAAAAAATAATAAACAATTAAAAGCAACAACAGCAGTAAACCCATCAACAACCAAAAAGAATTGGAAAAATATAGATGATAAAAGTTAAAAAATAAAAATAAAGAAGAAAAAAGTACTAAGAGAAAAGTGAAAAGGCAAGAAAATGTGAAAAAGAAAAAAAACATTGAAAAGGAAAAAAGAGCAAATATGAAACAGCAACAACAAAAAAGTATTAATAAAAAACAATTTCCTCTCTATTGAAGTGCTCAAGTGAGCCAGCAAGAGTGAGAACTTGCAAATTATGCTGATCTTAGCTTCTTTACCTGTTGTCTTAGACTGTGCATCCCTTGTACTGAGCAAAGGCTTGAGGATATTCACCTCCTTATTTCCTCTGTGGTGCTAGTTAGGTGATTAGTGGGAGTGATTTGTGGCTGGAGTCAGTTGAAATATCTCTCAGCTGCTTTGCACACTGGAAAAAACTACAGTGTAATGTAGATATTTCTAGAAACAAATGATCTCTGGAGCTTTATGTGTTGTGCACTTTGAAAGCAGGATAGACTCTGATGCCTTGGCATGTCAGAATGTATAGAGCCCCAAAGCTGCTCTCCAGAGCTATGCACTTAGAGGACACGCACACAGGTTCTGTGTGACACAGAGCCCCTGAGGGTGGAGAAAGGCTATGGAGTCTCATGGTTCTGGGTTGGGGGAATGGCAAAAGGTTACATATGTGATCCACTGCTGATGGTTACTGGTGTTCCAAGTCCTGCCTCCTGTGTGCCATCATATATGACCATCCGCTCCTCCATACTCTGATAGTTGGGGAAAACCACAGATTCCAAAGGAAAGCACCGTTTGTTTTCCCACAAGTTGATTCCTGAACCAGTAAACTAAGATAATAAAGACCTTCTCAAGATGAGTCTCAGTTATTGTGCCATAAGCATATGCTGGGAAGTACAAAAAACTTTTTCAGAACCAGTTCATCATGCAAATCTTGGACTGTTGTTTGTTTTAGCCTGCATTTCTCCAAGGTGCTGAATCCCATGCCAGTGGTGTTCACTAGGACACTCTTCCTTTCTCCTCTGTCAAAGGAACACTTCTACTTTGGTTTTGGTATGTTTTACTCTCTATTTTACTATCCATTGCCTCTGGATTTCTCCAAGTCTCTGTCCATTATAGAATTCCAGCATTCTCCCCATGATCACCCACCTCAGTGAGCAGCTACATTCCAGTTGTTTTAATTCTATCTTGTGGAGACTCAGAGGAGTGCTGGGTGTTCTGATCCTCCATCTTGGGAAGGTCACCTTCTTGCTCTTTATGAGATTAAAAGTGACTTATTTATAATTGAATTGAATAAAATGTTTGAAGTTCTATGGTTATGTCAAAGTTGTTTTCTTTTAAACCTCATTCTGTTTCAATAAATTTAAAATAAATCAGAAATCTTTAGATTATAGGTTGTCTACAGACTTTCTTTAAACCTCTAGTTTTCTATGACTATGAAATACTATGAAAGCAATTGCTACAATTAATATGCTGAAATTCAAGCATAAATTTTGGCAATAATTTCCAAAAGTCAGTATAGGGATAGCAGAGGTAATGTTATCTGACACTCTTCACATAGGCCACCCAACTCCTAACTCAATCACTGTAATCTAAAAGAAGATAAAGTGAAATATATTGAATTTAGCATATGTACTTACAAATTATCATCTGAATAACAGCTCTGTTTTTCCCTTTTCCTGCTTTGCTTGATTATTGATCAATTTCTAGTGGTTGTTAGAAAAGTCAGAATAAACAAGGCCAACATATCATTTTGAATTTGCATAACTGCCATCCAATGCAAAAAGGTAATTTCAAATTTTATATATTAAACTAGAATTTTGTGTGTGTGTGTGTGTGTATGTGCGTGTGTGTGCGCGCACACACATGCACAGTGCTGGGGATGAAACCCAGGGTCTCATGCACACAGTGGGCAAGTACTTTACAACTGAGCTACATCCTCTGTCCTAAATATACTTTTAAGTGGTAGAAAGAAGATTAATATGTGTGTTACTTTTGGCCAGTGATTAAATTGCAACTTGTTTTTCTTTTATCTCTCAAATTAGTCTTTAGGAAAATTATTATTGTATGTAGTATATGCTTTTATTTAAGATACATTTATCAGGTGTTTTTCTTTTCCATTTCAGTTCTTTAGAGTTTAGTAATTGTTTTTCTAGAAGTATGTCTTTAGTAATTCCTTTAGTAATTTATTATTGAGCTCATTTTAGCTTTTGCTACTATTCATTATCAGTTAGGCAGTAATAGAATTTGTAGTTGATAGCACTTCCTTGGTTAACACCCTAAAGATATCCATTCGTTGTTTGCTTTCCAGAGCAGTTTTGCATTTCATGGTCCCACCAGAGCTTCGTGAGAGTTCCATTTTCTCCATAACTTCGTCAACACTTATTATTTTTACTTTAGCCATTCTCTTTGCTATATAACTCATTGTGATCTTAATTTGTCTTCCCATAATAAGGATGTAGAGCACATTTGCATGTGCTTATTTTTAATTTCATTTTAGTTATATATAACACTAGGATACATTTTGACACAATTACAAAAGCATGGAATATAATTTGCTTTAATTCAGTCCCCAGCACTTCCTCCTCCCCCTCCCTCCCTACTCTCCTCTCTCTGTTCTGCTAATCTTTCTGTAATTTATACTGTCTTTTATATTAGTGTTTTATGAAGATACCTGATGTTGGGGTTAATTTTTGAAGATATTATCTGGTGTCCTCTTAAATTTTATTTCTGTTAGTTTAATTATACATACTCTATAGGTCAACCATTTCAGTTTTAGGTTCCCAGCAAAATTGAGAGGAAGACAGTTTTCCCATATGCTTCTTTGCCTTCATATATGCATAGCCTCCTCTATTATCAATAGCCCCCAAACCTAAGTAATATCCTTATTAGAATTGATCAGCTTACACTGATATGTCATATTTCATACAAAGTCTATAATTTGTATTAGGGTTCACTGTTGGTGTTGAATATTCTAGGATTTGTATAAATGTATAATGATAGTTATCGGCCATTATACTATCACTTAGAATATTTTTACTGCCCTAAAATCCTCTGTTCTCTGATTGTTTAGCCCTCATACCCACTGCCCATGGCAACCAGTGATCTTTTTACTGTTTTTATAATTTTGCCTTTTGTAGAACGTCATATAATTGGCATCATGGAGTATGAACCTTTTCAGACTGGCTAAGTTTGCTTAGTAATTTGCATTTATGGTTTATCTACATCTTTTCATGGCCTGATAGCTTATTTCTTTCTAGCACTGAATAATATTTCATTGTATGTCCCATAATTTTATTCATTCGCCTACTGAAGGGCATCTTGGTTGCTTCCAAGTTTTGGCAAGTATGAGTAAAGCTATAAATATATTTGAAGGGTTTTTTATGGACATACATTTTCAGCTCATTGGGGAGATATCAACATGGTTGCTGGGTTGTATGGTAAGAGTATGTATAGTTTTCTAAGAAATCATTGACCTGTCTTCTGAAATGGCTGTTGTTATGGTTTGGATGTGAGGTGTCCCCCAAAACCTCATATGTGAGACAATGTAAGAAGGTTCAGAGGAGAAATGATTGGTTTTTGAGAGTGTTAACCTAATCTGTGAATTAATCCTTGATGGGATCAATTGAAGTGGTAGGGGTGGCTGGAGGAGGTGAGAATTGGGGTGTGGCTATGGGGTATGTATTTGTATCTGGCAAGTAGAGTCTCTCTCTGCTTCCTGATGATGTGAGCTGCTTCCCTCTGCCACACTCCTCCACCATGATGTTCAGCTTCACCCTGAGCCCTGAGGCATGGAGCCGGTCTTCTGTGGACTAGAACCTCTGAAACTGTGAGCCCTCAGATAAACCTTTCCTCCTTTACAGTTGTGCTGGTTGGGTCATTTAGTCACAGCAGCAAAATAGCTGAGTAAAACAACCGTTGTGTCATTTTACATTCCCACCAGCAACAAATCAGAGTTCCTGTTGCACACATCTTGCCATCACTCTATGAAGTCAGTGTTCTGGATTTTGACCATTCCTTGGGTGTGTAATGGTAGTTCATTGGTGTATTTAATGCCTGCTTTAATGGTATTTTCTTTGTATTTGGTGTTGTACATTTTCATTGTGATTTAGACAGGTATAGGTTTCTTGATTTTCACTTTACTTTAGATTTGTGATTCATATCAGAATATTCATGTTTCACCAATTCTGGAAAATACCCAAGGTGATACCTCTTTCAAGTACCTCCAAGTTATCATTTTCTCCCTTTCAGGAACTTGGATTAATCATATGGTATTTCTCTTTCCGCTCACCATTGTCCTTTATATTTCTTTTTATAGTTTCTATGTCTAGTTCTCGGTATTACATTCTGGGCAATTTATTCAGTTATATGTAAGCCAGATAATCAAAGAGTTGTCAATGAACTGGTGCTGGCTCCTGAGTTATTTATCCATGAGATAAATAAAGCAAACAAGAAAAAAACATTTGGGAACTTTTATAATAATTTAACAAGGCTGTGAGATTTTCATTATAACTGTTTTTTTTTTTTTTAGATAAAAGTATCGTCTGCAATGGATTGAGCATGTTTTTAATGTCCATTATTTTATCTGTTAGCATTTTAATGATTTTTTTCTTTGTCACTTCAGTTTTTCCTCAATTTTCATGTCCTGATTTTAGTAGTGTTTACTCTGCCTGTGCTTTTTCCCAATATGGTCTTCATCTGTGTAATTGTTTTGGTTTTCCCCGCTTAGCTGATTTCTGTACTTGGTATGTGCATCTTCTCCTGCTGTTGTTTTTACCACGTATTTTCATAGCAGTTATACATCTGTATCGCACTATTTTAAGGAGGCACTTGTTTCAGTGTTTTTAACTCACTTGCCAACTTTGATAATTTTCATTTTCTCCAGGGCAGTTCTCTTATAATTTTTGTGGTTCATTTTTTCTTATTCTGTACTCCTAACATTAAAAAAAATTGTAACATGCTTGTACAGCTCTGGAGTGATTCCTTTTATTATTCATCTTTGGACCTGATGAATTCTTCTTGGTAGGAGAGGTTCATGCTGGGAAAGAACTAAGATTGCATTTTAGATTGGCCGCCAGAGGTCTTATGGTTTATAAGAAGTTTCCCATAATACACCATGTGAGGCAAGTTTTGGGGTCTGGCAGACATGGCAAGGACTATCTTTCCTTCAGTTTTAGTCAGCCTTTCCTCTCTTTAGCATCCACCCTGGTTTAGTGAAGTTTCTGCCAACAACCTCTGGATTCTTTGCCTATTGCTAAATTCCAGGTGTTGCTGGAACCACCTATTTGAGGTCTTGAACTTGCCAACTTTGAGGTTGTAGAGGCTCTCTGGGCATTTTTTCATATGTTTATTTGATGTGAGGATCTTGGAAAGCTCTTTCATATATTTGTCTGAGACTGACTTTTAATCAAAGATAGTTTACATTTGCTTCTTGTAATACTATTTTTTAGGATGATTTCTGAAACAATCTTTTATAACAAGAAATCTGATATTTTCTTTTAAATGTGACTCTTATAATGCCTCAGGTAAATCATTAGTAAAACAAAAGGTGGATTCAATTTGTAAAACTTTAGGTAGACTACATTTATTAATACCTCTGTTGTCTAGCACAACCCAAATATTTATTTTTATTTTATTTCTTTGGATAGCTACTTCCAGGTGGAAAAATATCTCTATTGTCTTTTCATGGATACTTTATTTCTTAGTCATCTAGAAATGGGTGCTCTTTACATTAACATGTGAATTATACTTGCCAGGGAATTCATTGATAACTAAGAGGCAAACAATTTGATTGAATTGAATATATCATCATTATTGTTAACTCAAAGTTCTGTCAGCTTCCCTTGAATATTTTCATGTATTTCCTATATGCATCAAAATCCTACTTGTACTGCTAGCATTATGCTAACTAAACCATGTGGAAATTACTAAGGAATGAAGATTCTGGTTGTAACCTAGTCTGACCACTGGTGTAATTATGGTAGAAACCTGTGAGGCTTGTCAGATGAGGGACAGGATGGAGAAAGGAGAAAGTCTCTGGGAGGCTTGGCATATTACCATGATGCCAGTTTCAAATGGAGAGTTGGGTGACAGGGCATTTGACCCACAGATGAAAACTGGGGTCTCATCAAAAGACAAGTTTTAGATTCATAGACAGTTGTTGGATGCTTATTATATACTTGGAGTTTTCATAAAACCCTATTTAATCTATATAGCAACCCTTAGGCTAAATGTTGTTATTCCCACTCTACAGATAAGAAAAGTGAGATTCAGAGAAGTCATGATCTGTGCAGAGTCATACGGGCTCATTCTTGGCAGGGCTGGGATTGGATGCAGGTTTTTAGACTTCCAGGCCTGTGCTCTTTGTCTCATTTCTCCTCTGGGCATCTTCCTGGTTCCCTGCTACAAGATTCTCACACCAAATGTACCCCTTTAACCTAGTTTAGTTTCCATTAATTTTACATCAAGCTTTGACTTTTTGACTCCCGGCTTTGGTCTGACCAAAGCAATGGCAGAGACCTAAACACCATGCTGAAGTTAAGTGATTGAACCTCTTCCAAAGAGGCTATATGGGGTCAGGAAATGACACTTTCCCTGTTCAATCTCGATGTGCCTGGGGCTGCCACGATTATGATTCTTTTCTTGGGTGCCTTAATGTCTTAGAAATTGTGTGCATGAACAAAGATGCCTTTGAGGCACCATGGACATTTTTAGAAATAAAAGAAATGTGAAGCTATCACATTTTGAACAGGTAGCATGCAGGACCAAAAGAAAGACAACTTGCTACAGGGGCAGATGGAAAAATTGTATGATTCTCAGTAATAAAGACCAGGAAAGAAAACCCTGTTTAAGATTAAAAAACAAAACAAAACAACAACAACAAACACAACAAGTGATAGAGCTTTAGCTTTGATGCCTTCTAGTTCTAGAAACTCAGATGTGGTTTGTTTTCATTGTGTTTTTTTTTTTTTTTTTTTTTTTTTTTTTTTTTTTTGCGGTGCTGGGGCTCGAACTCAGGGCCTTGTGCTTGCAAGGCAAGCACTTTACCGACTGAGCTATCTCCCCAGCCCTCATTGTGTTTTTAAGTAAGATAGTTCTCATTTAGTACTTTTCTCTGGTTATTAGATTGTGTGACTCGATGTAAGAGGTTGGAAAGACAATGTTAAAAGCATAGTGTTAAGACCCAGTTTTCCTCTTCCAAATCCCTTCAGAGGGGTCACTGCCTGGCCACCAGTCACCAGTCTTTGGGGAGTTCTGATGAGTGTGTTTGTGGGTGGTGGTTGTGGGTAGAGGGTGGAAAAGAATGTTATACTGTGATATTATTGCACTATACCCTTTTCATTCGAAAAGGTTCTATTTCAGTTTGAAAAGCCAAATTCTTCTGCTGCCACTCATTGGGTGAGTATTCTAAGAGTTTGAAGATTTCTGCTGATTTTTATTGTTGAGATCTGAGTCACCAAGAAGGGGACGTGTTTATAAACATGAGTACATGGCCTTTGTATAGCATTCTGGTGTGAAGAAAGGAAGTTACTGGAGAAAACAGGAGTTCTGGAACTGACCTAATTTACAACAAAGCTTTCTGGGCATCATGGGTGATGCTTCTTGATTCCAAATCTTGTATTTAGCCAGGCACACTGCCTGTTCTTTCTTTAGTACCCCAAAAGCCCTTGGATTTTTAAGGCTACCAAACTCTATTTAGGGCATACTTTTTAGGGCACTAGGGTCATGTGTCTATTTTCATTTTTGAGGCAGGGGGAAGATTACACTTTGAGACACTTATTCATTTTCCCACATCACCAACCCTGGGTTATTATGAGTGAAGTATCATGATTAGGAATGGCTACATCTTCTATCTCCTCAACAAAACACTGTTGAGTGACTATCTCATGGAGAGCTTTGATTTTTTGGTCATAGTATTAAGGCTTCCTTGTTTTACAGCTCCACAAGTTCTCTTTAAAATAACCTTCATTTATCATTTTAAATTGAAGTTTATATAAGGCTATTTGAAAATAAACCCAGATTCTTAGGCCATGCATGTCAGGAGTTGGTAAGGTGGAGTGTTAATTTCCTGGCAAAGTGTTAATTTCCTGGCACCCTTAAGTTCTTCAGGCTGCTGGAATCGCTTTTTCCTGAAATATTTGAGTAGCCTGAGCCCTCATTCCTTGTGACGTAGGAAATACAGATTCTTCACCAAGGTCCCTATAGAACTTCAGTGGCTTATGTGTTTCCTGATCATTTCCTTTCTTTTTTCTCTTTCATCAAAACAATTATTTAAAAAATATATTTATCATGTACAAATGTTTTGAAATATGTATATATTTTGAAATGACTAAATTGAGAAAATATATGCTCTGCCTAATATATCTTTTTTTTGTGGTAAAAACACTTAAAATCTACTTTTAGTGAATTTCAAAAATATAATACATCCAGCAAGTTAGAAATCATTTTTAAGAGTGCATCCAAAGATCATATGTTTTAAAATTACATCTTACAAAATAAGCTTGGATGTAAGAGAAAATAATGAAAATTGAGTATGCTTAAAACTAACAATATAAATAATTTTAATATATGATAACATGAGCTAAGCATTCAACTGGTAAGTTAGAAGAAAATAACAACTGAAAGGCATAGGAAAGATGGAAATAAAAGAGAAACTGGCTGAAATCTGTGAATTAGAGAACAACAATAATAAGCCCTAGAGAAGATTAACAAACCCAAAACCTGATTCTTTGAAAAAAAATTAATATTATAGACATCTACCAAAACTGAACAGGGAGAAAGCCTATAAAAATGCAAATAAATAATTGAAAAGGGAAAATTGAAAATATCTAAAATATAGTTGTAATGATTTTTAAAGATTAGATGAAATTTATCACGTATGCAAGAGGAAATATAGAACTTGAAATGAGCTATAAATATTGGAAAAAGTAATAGAGTTGAAACTTCTCTCTGCTTCCAAACGTCAGTGTGGTTTTTCTACATGACTTTTACCAGGACTGAAAGGACCAGTCGATTCTTAGTTTATTAAAGTTGTTCTAGAATATAGAGAAGAGGAAAAGGCAACAAGCCTATTCAAAATTATTTGGAGAAATGATGCTCCACAAATAGCTATTTCTACTTCCAACTATTTTAGATGCTTCATTTAAGAAGAATCAAGTAGTCTTTGTCTTGTGACTGGCTTACTTAATTTATCTAACACTAGATATTAAAAACAGTCATTTAAAATTAAAAAAACATGAACTGATTTTTTAAAGGTGTGGTCCTTTGAGTTCTTGGCTAGTCCATTAGTACCCGATGGCATACCTTAGCTTAGTGGGATGAGAAATCCAACTAAATTAAGACCAAAGTTCTTGTTTTTAGTGGACTAAATTTTAGAATCCTTAAATACTTGACTATTCCTCTTATAAAGCAGGAAGGAAGATAAGATTTTTGTGTTTCATGTTTTCTTTCCCTGAAGACCTCAGTTAAAGTACTTCCATCAAGCAGAGCATTATTACATTGTGAATAATGCATTATGCCTTTTCAGGGATAGAAAAGATGCAAAGAACCAAAAAGCAATCTTTTTCCTTCCTCAAAATAGTAGTTAGGTAACTAGGACTAGGGGTTCAATTAATCTTATTTTCTTCCTGTAGTATGTTTAGGGAGGGCTTTGTCTCAACTAGTCCTTTTATGTTAATTCCTTAGCAACTGGATAAGTAGAAAGATGTCAAGACCCACCTCCTACCCCCGTTTTTTTTTGTTTTTTGTTTTTTGTTTTCTGGCAAGAGTCTGTATCTTAAACCACTAGATTATTTTTCGTTTCCATTTAAAATGGTTTCACTTGTGTTATGGGTTGATTTGTGTTCCCCCAAATTCCTATGTTGAAGTCCTAACCCTCAGTACTTCAAAGTGTCACCTCTTTTGGAGATAGGGTCTTTAAAGAGGTAACCAAGTTAAAATGCTGTCATTAAGGTGAGTTTTAATCCAGTATGACTTGTTCTTAATGAAAGGGAGAGATGGACACACACACACACACACACACACACACACACACACACACACAATACCCTGTGAGGTAAGTGTGATACCTCTACAAGCCAAGGAGTGCCAGAAAATCACCAAAGCTAGGGGAGAGGCATGGAACAGATTCTTCCTCACAGTCCTCAAAAGGACCCAACCTGCTGACACCTTGACATTGGGCTTCCAGCCTCTGTAGACTAGAGACAATAACTTTCTTGGTTCAAGACACCAACCACTTCATGGTACTTTGTTACAGGAGCCACAGAAAACTGATATAGCCTTTGTGCAGTCATCTGGGAAAGTGGTATCTCAGCAGAAGCTCCAGACTATTTTTCATGTTCCAGCTCTCCTATGTACTAAGCTGCATGATCTTAAGCAAATAAGCAACTTTGGAAGTCAGTTCCCTTACATCTTTAGTGGCCTAAACATTAGTCATTTCTTCATACTCCTTGTTTTTTATTTACTAGCACTAACTATGCTTGTGTATGAAAATCTAGATATGCACTTTCCCAAGCCCCTGTATAGTCTGAAGAACATAATGAAAAGTTTGCTGGGGAAGGATTTCTTCCTTCTTAATATGAAAAGCATATGGTGAGGAAAAGTCACCTTTTTAAAATCATGTTTTGGTCAAATTTTTTGTTTGTTCCAATTAGTTATACATGACAGCAGAATGCATTTTGATTCATTGTACACAAAGGAGCACAACTTTTCATTTTCTGTACATGATATAGAGTCACAACATATGTGCAATCATAGATGTACATAGGGTAATGATGTCTGTCTCATTCCACCATCTTTCCCATCCCTATATGCCTCCCCACCCCTCCCCACCTACCCTCTGCCCAATCTAAAGTTCCTCCATTCTTCCCTTGCCTCCTCCAAACCCATTATGGATCAGCAGCCACATGTCAGAGAAAACATTTGACCTTTTGGTTTTTCTGCACACAGAGCCTGGATATCTGGCTGCCTTCTTGTCATGTGGGACTGACAGCCAATGTGCTGAGGTTGTGGGGAGAGCAGTACCGGAAGCCCTTAGTCTTCACTTGGTGTCACAGAAGTAGTAAACCAGTCCTGGGCTTGCTCCAGACTAGTGCTTGTCAACCTCTGTTCTTTGTCCTCACAGCAATTCTAGGATGAAAGAACGATTATTTCCACATTTTTTAAACAAGGAAACCAGAGCATACAGTAAGGTGCCCAAAGTAAGTAAGGTGCCCAAAGTCACATGCACTAAATAGAAAAGCAAGGATTTGAAAATAGGCATTCTGCCTTTAAAGTTTGTGCTTCTAACCACTGCCCCGAAGTTAGTTAAACCTCTGGCTGTTGGGGATTTTATGCAGTGTTGAAGGGATCCTAATAAATAGCCTCCCCTCTAACATATGAGCAAAATCCTACTCAGATTTATTTGTGAGGATTTAATGCTAAATGCTTGTCAAAATGCTTGGCATATAGTCAGTGCTCAGTAAATGTTTAATTGGTTTACCTTCCATCCTGTGTGCAAGAGAAGTTGTAGAGACTGGTGGAACTTCTACTATTCCCCTCTCCAAGGATACAGGGTTCTTCACTGGGGCAGGACTTCTGCTTTTGCAGGAAAGTGCCGATTTGACATTAACAGCTTCTCCTTTCAGATGTGGTCTGTGGGAGCCTCCTATTACTCCATGCCAGGAAGTTAATAGGAGAATTGGCTTCTGCTTGTATATTTCTGTTGTATGAATTCAAGAATAATCTGGAAATAAAGTGGTCTGGAATAGTTTGAGAACTTTCTGGAAAGAAGCTATTAAAAGGAGCCTGGAAAGGCAGAGGTACCCTGTTCTCATATCTCCAAATGTATTCCTTTGAGTGTTCTCAATTTTCAGGGCTCACATGTTGCTGAACTCCACAGGATGAAAGGGAGCATATAGACTCACCTTGACGTGAGGACAAAGCCAGTTTTTCTTAGGAAAACTGAAAGGGACATTACCTCCAGGGATTTCCACTTCTCTGTGGTGGGAATTCTAACTGGAGCCACAGGAGTTATTCTGAAAACATAATGTTAAGTGTTGACATTTTTAGAATGGGATATGAACCAGTTTTTGATGAACATCTTTTATAAACGTGTTGTTACTTATCTCAAATTGAGTACTTGGGGAGAGATTCCCTGTTCCTTGTGTTCTACTTGAAATTCTAGCCCCTTCCCAGTTCGAAGATGGGAGAAGCCATGGTCTCTTCTACAAATTCCAGTCCCCACATCTTCCAGTTTTAGAACCTAAAGTTTTTACCAGTTTCCAGAAGAAATTCAACTATGCAAACTGCTTTATAAATTCTAATAATTTATTTTCAATCCTTGATCCTTGATTTCTCTTATATATTTATCTCCCCTTCCTTCTGATTTTGGTTTTGCTTTGCTGTAAAAGCAGAAGACCAAGTAACAGTAAGAACTATAATAGGTGGTATCACTTGAACAGTTGTTAGGTACTATGCTCAGCACTTTGCACTGTCCTATCCTTGAGATAGAGGCTCCTACATTTTTTCAGATGATAGAAAGAAGGCACAGAGGGTTAATAGCTCCCCTCAAACAAACTGGTACAAATTAATAAGCAGAAAGACTGGGATACAAACTTAGAGGCATCTGACTCTGGAACCCATTATTTTAACTATGACATTTTGAGTTCAGGTTGTACATAAGATGAAAGTAAGTTTTTCAGAAAGGGTCTGGGGGTTTTCCTACAAAATAAGTTTTAGTCTATTTTGTTTATTACTAATTCACAATTGCAAGCTCATATTTATCAGATCTGAGCTTTGGGTGCTGGGTGTTGGTGGTGTGTATGAGTTTTGGAGTATCAAGGAGGACTTTTGGGATAAGTTGCTACCTGTAATAATACTTGGGCTGTGTTTAATTGAGCCTTGGTGTTGTCATTTATCTTTTATTCATTCATAAGCACTTGCCAGGAGACAGACGTTGGAATGGATGGGAGAATTGGAAAGATTCATATGAGTTCACTGTTGTCATTAAGACTTCTTCATTCTCTCTATCTTCATTCTACAGTGTGTTCTCTGACTCCAGTTGGGTCACATATGAGAGTGAAGATAGGATGTTATCAGGAAGAGGGAGACAGAATGGGAAACAGAGTCTATTCAGGATTTAGGATCTAAAGAGATTTTTAAAAGTTGACTGAGCTTCAGAGACAAGAAACAAGATTTGAGCCAAAAATCTTGTTAGGAGTCTAGCAAGATGATAGCTGCTCTCAATTAAATTTTAATATGAGGAGGTAGAGACACTAACCATTCATTCCTTCATTGAACAGACCCTCCATTAGAGAACTTAGATTCAGATTCCTTGTCCTTGAAAAGCTCTGTCGTTTTAGGAAAGATAGAAGGGTAAACCAACTCTAATATAAAGCAATGGGTTATCAAATTGGAGGACTAGACACATGTAGGGTCAGCATATTTCTAACAAGGAATAAGTTAAGAAAGGCTTGGTAAATTAAATTCCAAATGAGTGATCTTTGGAGTTTTCAGGGCACTGAGGGGATGGAATAGAATCAGATAAATACCTTCTTATCTGATAAAGATGGAAGATTTCTATTTTTGGTTTAAATTTTTTCTATAATATTTAGAAACTATTTTTAATTGCAAAGGTAGAACACAACTACTATGCCACTGTGAAAAATTTCAACAGGAATAGATGAGATAAATATCTCCTCTTATAAACCCTTCCTCCCAGTTCTCTAATCTGAGTTATTTTCTCAGAATGAAGCACTGTTATTAGTGCCATCAGTATCTTTTCTGCATTCATTTTAAAATACAGAAAAATAATTACTTTGCACCGAGTTGTTCTGCAATTTGCTTTTTTTACTCGACTTTATGTCCTAGGTCTCATTTCTTTTTAATGCTGCGTAGTATGAGTACATAGACTGTATACATGATAATTTATTTAACCATTATATATCTTTATCCAGCTGTTACAAATCTATGAGATGAATGTCTCTTTGCAAACAGGTGCAAGTGTATTGATATCATAAAGTGGAATTTCTGGATCAAAATGAGTATAACAAATATATATTAAAATGCTAAGAGATACTGACAAATTGCTTTAAGTATTCTCCATTATATTCCCTCAACAAATAATGAAAATACTTATTTCTTTACATATGCCAGGATTTGACATGATCAGTCTTTTAAACTTTTTAGCCAAATTCATGGATAAAACTAGATCCCTTTTTTTACCTTTTCATAAATGCTAGTGATATTGAGCATAGTTTCATATTTTTTTGTTACTTGGATTGTTCTATGAATTTTCTGTTCTCATTTTTGTTCCTATTTTAGTATTAGTTCTTTTCTATTTTTTAATTGTAGAGTTGTATAGAGACATTTTTTCCTAATAGAAACAGATTATTATGTTGTAAGCATTGTCTTCCAAACTATCATTCTCTTTTACCTTTATTTTTTACAGTGGACTTTGAAATTTTCAACTTCAATGTAGTAAAATATCTTGCATTCTGGTTTTTGTGTTCTAGGATATGTTTAAGAAACTTTTCTCTACCCCAAGTGTGTTGATTGCTGTGGCCATATTCTCATTTCAGTAGTGAAGGGAAAACTAATATGGATAGTTCAATCCATTTTCAAAGCTCTAGAATTCCTGTTAGCATATACAAAAATAAAGTAGAATATAAGTGAAGAGGACGTAGGAGAGTTAATAGTGGTATAATATCCATCTGTTTCTAAGAACTAATTAAATAGTTTTAGTGAGTTGAATTGATGAATCTCACTGATGTTTTGACCTACTTTTAAACAAATTCTCAAATAAAAAAGAATTCTAGGGAGAAGTACTGGCGTTTTGTATCATTGTCAATATTGCTGATTGTATGCTAACTCACAAAACTCAGAGATTTGGCTTACAACTTTAGACCCAACAATGGATTGGCTTTTGGCTCATATTGAAAGTTACCTAATCACAGGAAATAAAATAAATTTCATTTCCTATCTCTTCCTCTCACTGTGAATGGGAACAAAACTGAACCACACTCTAGCTAAAAATTTAAAAACTAAATGCAAAGACTGAGTCATCCAGGAAAATGTCCTTATTTCTAGGTATATAAAGCTGTCTTAAAATCCTCAAAAACTTCAGTCATTTAGTAGTGGACTTGAAATTGAGGCATTTGACCTTTCAGAAAGAGGTCAGGGAGCAGGAAGGAGCAATAGAATACTAGTATGTAGTGAAGATGAAAATATCTAGTTTTACAGCAATCTTGTTGGCCAGGGCAATCCAGTGAGTAGATTATCTTATCTCTCTTGATTTATATTCCTCCAAGCACTTGTAAAAATGTAGAATGACTTATTTCACTGTATTAATTCCTGCTCAATTTGAAAAATACCTTCTTGAGCCTTCAGAGACTCAGGAGTGTCTTTCTCTCTCCTCCCCTCTCCTGACCCTGAAGAGGGTGTCAATCAGCAAGCTCCTTCCTTTTCTTCCTCTGGCTCCAGCTATGGCGCTTCTCAACTTCCTGAAGATAAACTGTCTTGTCTGCAGCAAAAGTCCTCTGTCCAAGTTGAAAGGGTGAAAAGAGGAAAGGAAGAGATGTGAGGAAGTCTAGGTGGAGGCAGAGGGTAGTGAGAAATATGTGCCAAGAGAGTGGAGTGTGGGAAGAGAAGGGGAAAGGAGCCAACCCTCCTAAGCTCTCCTCATTTCTTAAACTCCTTAAATTCTTTCCATTCCCATGCCTTGTAATTCAGAGGGAGTAGAACAAAGGAAGAAAGATTGAATCCTTGATCATAGTAGACTTTCTTTTACTTTTTGTTTTCCACAAAACACTAAGAGTGGTTTCCTCTCACTCTTTAGCCTGTTTGCAGTTTCTGGGGAGGAGGTGGTAGGGGCCATAATCTTTAATTTATGTAATATCTCTAGTCATATTTATATTACATGAGTTCATATAATTTTCACATGCACTAGGCTTTAATATGTTTTATATTTAATATAAAGAAAACTATTACAGAGTTTGGGAGAGTTCGAAAACTTATTTGAATTCACATGGTGAATAAAAGTGGTCCAAGATTGGGGCTCAGAGAAACAGACTCCAATTCTGTCAACTCCAAGCTCTTGGTTAATGGAAAAATCCCTGGATTTGGAATCAGGGAGAATGCAGGACCAATAGCAAGTTGAAGAGACCTCTAGTATATTTTCTGACATTTTTATGTCTCTAGAAATATATTATAAATGACATTCCTGGGGTACCCTGGTGAAGTACTTTGTCTATGGAATTAAACTGAATATTTAAAATTAATTAAAAAATCTAAAATTAAAGGTCACACATTGCATTACATTAGCTGTAATTTAATCTTTGACTTCAACATCTATTTAGGTCTAGCTGAACCTCATCATGAAGGTTCTTTGCAAAACTATTGCTAGGAGATAAACTAAGGAAATTATGGGAAAAATAGGGCAGTGACAAAGTCATGAGTTTTCAGGTGTGAAAACCCTTTTCAGCATGGCATTATGTGTTAACTAAATTAAAACAATTAGTACAACAAACTAAATAAAAATAAATAATATCGTTTCACACATCTTAGATTAGTGATAATGGGTTAAGCACAATTAAATTCCTCCTACTCTTCTTTGCTTGCCAGAATAATAATTTCTGCTTTCAATATCATGTTTATGAGTTCATTTAGTACTGCTTCAAGCAATTTGCAGCTCAGATGTTTTCAAAATGTAGTCAATTCTTTTGTTTAGTTATTCAGACTTTCTTATTTTGTGGCAGAGTTGTTGATTTATCTCCTAGTCTTATAGTGACCCCCGAAGTGAAAGCATTTTTGATGTTTGAGATGGCAAAAGCTTTGGATGTGTTGATCTACTTGTTTGTTAGAGAAAAATGATTCTCAAATTATTTTTTCAAATAAAAACCTAAAATGCATTTATGCTACTCACTCTGTACTACGTACTGTTCCAAATGTATTAACACACTTAATCCTTATGACAACATTTTGAGCTAATTGTACTTATCCCATTTTACAGATGAGGAAACAGGAACAGAGAAGTTAAGTGGCTCAGGCAGGGCTACAGGTCGGCAAGGAGACAAGCCCAGGATCCCCGCTGGGCACGATGCTCTAACTGTGGCCCACACAGCCTCCTTCCATTTGCTGAGTTCAGGCATCTTTCTCCTCTCCTAGTCATGCAGGAGGGTCCTCTAGTTTGAACTTGCCTGTCTTATAGATGTCTGTGCTTCTCTTAAAGTCTTGAAAAATTTACCTTGGTCCTCTTTTGTAGTCCTAATTCCTAGTTTATTGTTTGCCTTTCTTCTAGCAACATCTTATAGAAATGATTCTTAGGTCCTGTAGAGTATTATGGAATTATACTTTATGAAAAGTTATAGAGGCAAAAACTCTATATTAAATAATTTTATATAAGAAATATTTAAAATCAAATGGGATAACTGACTTGATATTTTCTCACTCATGTATGTTCTAAAAAGACTCTTACGTTCAAACTACTTAATTAAAATAAATACAAATGGATTTTTTTTTTTTTTCTTCTTCTGGGCTTGGTGGCACACACCTGTAGTCCCAGCTACTTGGGTAGTTGAATCAATCTGGGCAATTTGGTGAGATTTTGTCTCAAAATAAAAATTGAAAAGGGGTTGGGGAGCTGGAGTCATAGATCAGTGGTAGAGCACTTAAATGCAGTCTTGGGTTTAAACCCCAG